>NC_047116.1:22080737-22397244 GCF_902500255.1 Thalassophryne amazonica
TGCACCTCACTGTTTGCTTCCAAATCAAATGTCACATACATTAGACTAGACTCAACCTCATTATCAAATTTCAGTAAAAAGAAAAAAAATGTATAATAGAACAAAAAAATATACTACCAATATTACCAAATATTTTTAAAAGGAATTCAGTGGTCTTGTGATAACAAATCAACAGGTTTAAGAACTACTTAATTCAAAATGAATAAATCAATAATAGTTTCCAAACACTTAACACTGCAGTAAGAGTTATGATTAAAAAAATCTTATTAGTGCATAAAGATCTTACCATTATTGTTGACGGAAGGCAGGTTGGGGGATCGAGCTGGAGGCGAGTCATCATCAGAACTGGCCACAGTCTTGATGGCATCGTGGTACAGTGGGGTGGAGCTTGGCATCGCAAACTTAGACATGCGCGACATCATGATGGAGAGAGGATTCTGTGATAGCGTTGGCTCGGGGGGCATGGTGTACGGACTGCCGGATGGAACGTTGCCTGGGAGGGACATGGAGCCAGATGGGGCCCCTGATGAAGGAGGTGCTGAAGGAGGACCATTACCACCTACAGTAGGAAGTCATGTAGAAACAGATGACGATGAAACTTCTGAGGCACCCAAAACACTTCCTTCACAGGCAACTGCTGTTACATGTAATGTCTGTATGTTCTTTCAAGCTCAAACGAGCCAAAAACATGTGGCCACAAGGGGGAGCCACTGGACCACAACCTACAACACTTCAGAGGTTTATTAAATGGAATGAGTGACACCCCAATGTGCGTGTGCACGCACGCGCGCGCGCGCACGCACACACACGCACACACAAAACAACAGATTACAAATTCAAAGCAATTGGGGCTAGTTAGCCCAAATCAAAACTACAATATTTCACAGCAACTTTGCTATAGGGCATTGGTAAGGACCTCACAATATATGGTAAGTTTTGGCTCATATAGAGATATATTGCAACACTCTACTGCACAATTATTTAAAGAAAACAGCACTGAGAATACAAAGTGTTGCATTAGCTCCTTGGTAGTGTAATATTTACAATGCATCATGCTGTTCAGTGATTAAAAACAATTTAATATTAAATTTCTATTCCGGTTTACTGGAAAGGTATTTGCATTGCAGCCTCACTGAACGCACTAAAGTTACGGATACCAGAAAGGTGAAGATAAAGTGTAACAATCAATATACTGTATACTCAAAAAAACGAGAAGGAACACTTTTTAAATGAGAGTATTGTGTCAAATCAAAACCTCTGGGATATAGTGCTTCTTTATCCATTTTCCCTCTCCAATTCAACTTTTTAATCAAAGTACGCTGTTCTTCTGAACAATGTCTGGAACGGCCCATTTCACTCAGATTTTCAGAGCGAAATACACAACAACCAGCATGTGCAACATTTACTGCATTCATCCTTAAATAAGGGGCCACCTGTAAGGGTGTAATAAGTGTCAAAGAAAAAAAAAAAAACACAGACACTGCTATTTTTTTTAACAGCCTAATAGTCATGTTTCTTCACTGTCTGGAAAGTATTAACAAATTTTATCACTTTTTCTTCATGTTTTGACTTGGAATAGAATGTACAGTGATACCCATGTCACTGATGCATTTGTGTGTATGGGAATAAAAGCTATTTTAAGGATTTTGAGATTTAGTCACTTTTTTTAAGACCACTGCTATTACTTGAGCACAACTGTGTGTATGTGTGTGTATATATATATATATATATATATATATATATATATATAAAAAGATAAGATAATCCTTTAATTGTCCCACGGCAGACAAATTTGCGATGTTGCAGCAGCACGACAGTCACAGACCAACAGTGCAAGTATGCAAAAATAAGGTAGAAGAAAAATAACTACCAAAATACGGATGTTTTGTGTGAAATAACGATATATACAGTAGAATAGATTACACTATATACAAGCAGAAAGAATGTTTCATAATATTGCACAAGTGTTCAAGTGATGTTGTACACAAGTATTATTGCACAGAATGTGTAGTATTATTGCAAATGGCTGAAAAATTGTTACTATAACTCTATTTATGATTTAAATGGACTGCATTTATATAGCGCTTTTACATCTGCATCAGATGCTCAAAGCGCTTTACAACTGATGCCTCACATTCACCCGATGTGAGGGTGCTGCCATATAAGGTACTCACTACACACTGGGAGCAACTAGGGGATTAAGCCCTTAGTGGTTTTCCGGTCAGGCTGGGATTTGAACCGAGGGTCCTCTGGTTTCAAGCCCAACACTTTAACCACTAGACCTGCACTTCCCCAATGATCTTAGTGGTCTACTGGGAACAGTACTGGTTGTGGAGTCTGACAGCAGCAGGATGGAAGGACCTGTGGTATCGCTCCTTCACGCACTTTGGGTGGAGCAGCCGGTCACTGAAGGAGCATCTAGTGCAGTCAGGGTGTCACACATGGGGTGGGAGGTGTTCTCCAGCAGGGATGACAGCTTAGCTATCATCCTCCTTTCTCCCACCTCCTGCACTGAGTCCAGATATTTGAGCCATTCTCCATAATGAGTACTCTACCTTTTGTACTTTACTACTGCAAATATGTTTTGCTGTTTATACACATTGTATAGTTTTTACTTAAGTAATATTATCAAAGCATGGCTGTTACTTGCAACAGTATTTTTATACAATGGTGTATTGTTACTGTGTTTTGTATGCTGGTACGCACACCTGTCCAGCTGGTGGCAGAAATGTACCAACAGGTTTGCCTAGCACCATTACTTTAACTTAGCCCTAGTTATCAACTTCTGCAGTAACTTCATCTGTCTGCTGTCATACATTGATAATTATTTCTACTAATCATGAGTGGGAAGCTATAGTACATGCAGTCCACACATTTATAGAGAAAGGAGTTGGAATGTTTCGTATTTATTGTAATTAATGTTTGCTGTTGTGTGTCTGAGGACTACAGATGGAAAGTAGCTTTTAGCTAACTCTGGCATATTTACACTATGGCATGAAAATATACAAAGTGTTCATTAATGTGCATTGTCCTCATCAAATAAACAATAAAGAAAGAAAGAAAGAAAGAAAGAGGTTGACTGATGCTTTACAGAAGCACAACACTCAAAATCTTTTATGAGACGTGTAAATTATTTTGGGTTCATTATGAAACTGGCAGGACAAACTGAACAGCCACAGTTTAAGCAGTTTATGTGTAACCCTGACAAACGGGTGTCGGGAGGTAACCACTAGCCCTACATCAACACCTACGGGAGCAGAGGTCAGAGTGAACATAGAGACCCAAGTCAATCCAGTATCTTGATAGAAAATATTGTGATGCTTGCCTGTCTTTTTTTTTTGACAGCGTTACCTTGCTGACAGGAGCTAGTGACTGACTGTGCAAAACAAAAACATTTTAGTGTCATACATCACCTTTAAATTGTCTGCATGAAGAATTTCAAAGGCATACAACCACTGTTTTTTTAAGTTTAAGTCATAAGAAGAAATTCCTTTGGCACCACTATAATTTTATTCCTTAGCCTTTAAATGGAGGGGGGGGTCATAATGTGGTATTGGCAATATGATCAAAATTCACTCTGTCTAGAAAACATTAATAATTATTAAAAAAAAAATTCAAACGAACAGACAAGCACAAAAAATGAGCACAGGAAAAGTGTCATACCTTGATCCATGTTCACCATCATGTTTGGCGAGGTGATGCTGAGGGGGGGCTTGCCACCCTGGGGTGGTACTCCAGGACTCTGCATGGGTGGTTTTGGTGAGGAGGCCCATCCTGGAGAAGGGTTAGGAAGTGAAGGGGACCTCATATGAACAGGAGAAGCACCTGCAGAACCCATCATGGAGTGGGGGGACTTCATTGGCGCTGAAGTTGGAGGTGCTGGTGGGGCACTTGGGCATGTGGGACCAGTGAGCATTCCAGCCAGCTGGGATGGGGTCTGAGGGGATTTCAGGTTTCCAGAGGGGGACCCCATCATGGGAGACTGTACTTGTCTCAAAGGAGGGGACTTGAGCGGGTTGACACTGGGAGAGTTGCCGCCTCCTGCCGAAACATTCAGATCTGCTGGCTTGCGGCCCCTCTGTCCTTGTGAAGGGCCGGCATTAGAGGGGAGGTGGTTAATACGACCATTACCACCTGTTGGTGTGGATCTGTGCTCTGGGCCAAAGGCCTGTTCACCATGTGGGCCCCTCATTCCTCCAGGACCCCCTGGGAAGGCCCTCCCAGGCCCCATAGGAAAGTCTCCTGGCTGTGTTTGCTCAGAGAAGGGAGGTCCCTGCATCGGCCTGCTCTGTGGACCCATACTGTCCATCGGTGGTCCACCACCTCCTCTCATTCTCATCATCTCATCAGGACTCATATTCATTGGGGGATCACGTAGCTTGGAGGGGTGCATATGGGGTCCTGGCCCAGGGCCAGGCCCCATACCAAATTCAGGGCCCATTTCTCTGCCTCCCATTCCTTGAAGCCGAGATGATGGACTAATAGGACCCTCACTGGGCATTCTGGGAAACATACCCATGCCATTTCCAGGTTCCATGCCACCTCTTTGATGTCCTATCATCCTTTGCATGTCCATCACCATCCCAGGAGGGAGGCCCTTCTCTCCACCTATGCCTTGGTGAAACATTGCTTCTTGGACTGACTGGGGATTTGGGAAGCGCTCACCTCGTCCTCCTGGACCAGCAAACATCCCCCCAGGTCCTCCAGGGAAACCCCGTGCATCTCCCATTCGCGGAGGCATGTCATCAGGCCATCCCATTCCAGGTCTTGGTGGTCCCTCCATTTCAGGATTCATCATGCCAGAGAACCCAGGCATCCTCTGCATATGTGGAGGCATAGCCCTGGGGCCAGGTCCCATGCCCATGCGATCCTGATAGTGTTCTGGAGGACCACCTGGTCCTACCCACATCTCTCCTGGGCCCATCTGGTAGGGAGGAGGGGGCCCGCGCATCATGCCACGTGGACCATGGGGGTGCATCATCATGTCAGGAGGAAGTGGTCGATGTTGCAGTTCCTGTTTTTTCCTCTTTTCTTCATAAAATTCCTGCTGCAACTTCAACCAAGCTACCTGCTCTGGGGTCATCTGATCACCATCCCCACAGCCCCCTGGGCCTCCCATGTGTGGGCCCATTTCATCTTGTGGAAATGGAGGCATGTCCCTTGGTCCGTGAGGTGGGCCAAAAGGAGGACCTTGAGGGCGAGGGCCTCCTGGCCCTCCTGGTGGTCCAAGGCTCTGAGACTGTGCTATCATAGCCTGCAGGGGGCCCTGCTCAGACCTTCGAGGTGCGCCATCAGGGCCTCCATCATGGGGTCCACCATGGGTCTGTGGGGGCCCTGCTGGTGGCGCGTCACGATCATCAGGGAAAAGCATACGTTGAATGTCTCGCAAAGTCTGGAGCGAACGCTGGCGATGCTCCAACTGCTCCTGGGATAACCCCTCTGTATTAGCCTCCATGATTAGCAACTCCTGAGCTAGCTGCTGCTGCTGTTGCTGCTGCTGGGGTGTCAGACCTGAGACACCAGAACCTCCACCCGGCCCTCCTTCACCTGCTGTTGGAGGATTGAGACCTGCCTCAGGTTGGGTGATGGGGGCCTGTTCAACTGGTGCTGTGTTGTTACTGGGACTACTGCCAGGGAGACTTTTGGACTCTAAGCCTGCAGATGTGGGACGTTCCTGTGGAAGAACACCAGACTGGCTCCCTTGATTTGTGGACTGGGGCGGGGTTGAGTCTGCCATACCGGGTAAGGACGGTTTGGATCCAGGCTGGTGGCTCTGATCTTGAACATGGGAAGGGGGAGGCTGGGGAGGTTTGGAGTCATTTCGAAGGGCCCCTGCAGCATTGTTCTATTCAATTTGAAAAGAAAAAAGGCAAGCGGGAAAAAAAAAAAGAGATTACGATAATCAAATGCAAGTTGTTTCAAGATACACAGAGTGTGTGAGTTTACCAGGAGGTGAGCTTTGTCCTTGCTGTTGGAGATGTTTTTCATGTGGAAGGCAATGATATTTTCTGTATGGCCAGTTAGAACTGCATCAGCTGCCCTGGGGACAAGAAGGCAGACAGTCAGATATCAGTCTTCAGACAAAAATTGTGTATATGTGTGTTTGAGGGACAGTGGACTGCATGAATGAGTGAAAGATGAAAACATGAAGGAAAATTCAAAGTCAACAGCATCAACATTTTTACACACTCAAGCTGAACAACATGGGTAGAAGATTCTTTGTGCAAAATTCTTGCTATTCGCTTATATAAAACTACTTAAGGGGGGAAAAAATTATATATAAACAAAATGAAAACCACCCAATCATTTCTGTCACTTTTGACAGGTGGGACAGCTGGGAAAATTGTTAAGTGAAAGATTGAGTGGAATCAAAGTATCTTAGTGCTGCAGCTGCAACAAAGGTAACATGAACCACTGATGACAGCGGCAGAGAGATACTGGAGACCTCAGGCAACTGACACGGGTAGTAATTCTAGTTAATTTGGAACTGGAATTTAATAGAGTGCTCCACACGGTGCAACTTTTAGCTGCGTAACATGTCTACTGTTTTTGAGTTGTCAGTTTATTTGAGCTGTTTAAATACACCTCTAAATAATTTAACTGTGTACAACAAAGCTTGAAATGTGTGATCAAATATAAAAATTCAATATCCTTCATTTGTTGATGTGGCTGTACAGAACAGTCAATGCTCGACTGTATGATCCAAAAATATTTGGACAATGAGAACATTTTAGCTAGCTGAAGCAAATGAGTAAAAAAAAAAAAAAAAGTCCAAATATTTGTCAACTACAATGGCATTTTAGGGCCACATTGAGTTTTTTATTTTAGAATTTGAGAATAAAGTCGTAATTTTCTGAGAAAAAAAACTAATATTACGAGAATAAAGTCATAATATTACAAGAATAAACTTGTAATTTTCTGAGAAAAAACTTGTAATTTTCTGAGAAAACTCGTAATATTACAAGAATAAAGTCATACTATTACAAAAATAAACTCATAATTTTATGAGAAAAAAACTTGTAATATTACAAGAATAAAGTCACAAGATTACAACTTTTTTCTCATAAAATTCTGACTTTATTCTTGTAATATTACCACTTTATCTTCGAAGTAAAAAAAAAACTCAATGTGGCCCTAAAACACCACCATAGTCAACAACTTGGGTGTTGCACAATATTTTAGAGGCAAATGGAAGGTAAGCTTCCTTACTTGTTGGCCATCTCTGTGGTGAAGACATAAACGACTTTTGAGCCTGGCTTCTGACCACTAGCAGGTTCTGTCGTGGAGCCCTGGCCCCCCAGGGCATTGTGGGAAGGCGTGGAGGAGCGACTGAGTCCAGCATTGGAGGTAGAATGGGTGACAGAGTCCTGGGGCTTCACGTCACTGGAGTTACAATCTACAGGGAGAGAGAAAGGAAGAATGTGGCTGTTGGGTGAACAGAGGATTGTGGGTAGTTCCACATGCAGAGGTAACACACTTACTGAAGAATCCTTTGTCGTCTTCATCACTCTCTCCCCCAGAGCACCAGTCCTTTCCGCTGTAGGGCTGCCTTCTCTCCGCCACGCACATCCTCTTCACTCTGCTGCTGTCTGCACATAAACGCACAAAACCATCATCACACTTATGTTCAAGACAACGCAAAGATTTTAATTTTTATTTACACCAGATGATAAACTGTTGCCTACTCTAAGGTGGGTGTAAGATGTACTACTTTTTTTTGGCTTTTCTAGTCTCTCTGTGGTGGCCACAGCAGAATAGGTATGGACCTGCATGTTGATTTGGCACCAGTTTTACTCCAGATTATCATTCCTGATGCAGCTCCAGATGTACAGTACAAGGAGGTGGCGTACAGGTGGCCTTTAACTCCAGACCTTCTTGCTCAGAGGCAAGAATACTACTTTTTACGCCATCATCCTACACAAGGTATATAAAATAAATGTGGTAAAAGGTAGACTGCCTACCGTTACGTCATCTGCCAAGACAGTGTCACAAACATCGAAGTCAAGTGTGAACAAAACACCAGTTTCTTAACAGCATACTGGTGTGTACAGCAGAAGACCTCATGGAAATCCTCCACACAGGTGGCTGGGCACAATTATCGATAACACAAACATGTTACATCATGACCCATTTTAACGTCCCTGTGACCGTGAGGCATATCAAAATCCTGTTCATCTGAAGACAACAATTAAGTCATGTAAGCTAAGTCAGTAAGTAAGGTAACAGATTCCTGCAAGAATTGAAACGGAATATGAAAAACTACTGTGATCAGTAAATAGGAAAAGTAATGTGGTCATTAACATGGTGGAGGTTTGGCTGAACACTAAATGTAAATGTTACTATTTTTTTCTTTTGGCAAAAAACTAAGCATAAGCGGTGTTTGAAAGCACAACTCCCAATTACGCTCCAAAACGCACTTCTGTGCACATTTTATCCACACATTCGTTCAACACTTTATCCATTCCGTCAGGGGAAAAGGAATGAGAAGGAAAAAAAGAAGTCAGATGTTCAAATCCTGTCTTGTTTGATGATTTCAGAGCTCAGCTCCCTGCTGGGTGTGAGGTGATGATAATGCGTACTGGCTGTTGCGGATTCACCTTTTTCCTCACTGGTGGGTGTTCCACTCTCTGGCTGTTCGTACGACTCCCCTGAGGTGCTTCTCTCCCTTTTCCCTTTAACCTTGGAGCTCGGACCGGAGGTCAGGCCCTGGCCATTCTTCAAACCCATGCCCCCTGCCACACTCTGAGCCCCTTTGGCACCCATGGTCTTGGGGTCACAAGGTGAGGGTTGTGATTGGCTGCCGGTGCTCCCTGGTTTACCCTGATTGGGTAGTTTAGAGTCCATCTGGGCGGCAGTTGAGGGGGACATGACGGGAGGCGACCGTACGACCTCCGTCTTAGGTTTAGGGCTGACAGAGGAGAGAACACATATTAAAAAGGAACAAAATTCTATTTTCAAAGCAGAACAATAAAAATCAGATATGACACACCATTTTAAAGGGATAATCTGTGTCAGGGTGGGCAGGTGGCAGGCACCTTAATTGTTAGGACCCAAAATGCAAACTCTCTGACTAGGTGTGGATGTTGAAGAAATCATGGTCTTTAATACAGGCTCTGGTTCGGTACACAGGTGATCAGTTGGCGAGGCAGAAGCACAAACAGGGTCAGGCAAAAACGCAGTCATGGGCAAGCAGGGTTCAATGGCACGAGCAGACACAGACATCATGGGCAAGGCAAAAGGCGCAGTCAAAAAACACAAAGCAGGGTCTGGATACACAGCAAATCAAAAACAGGACTAGAAACAGAGCTGGTAAGCGTGCAAAGACAACAAACGAGCAAGGGTGTGGTGGCTGGGTGGAGATTAAATAAGACACGTGTTAACAAGGTGCACCTGAGGAACAATCAAGAAGGGGCATGGCTAGTGAACGAAGATACTACATTGTGCAAGACAGTGAGGGAGGACAACACAAGGTGGAGTGAGGAAAAGACAAAGATTTGTGAACAGGTGTCAAGAGTGTGACTAAATGAAAACACAAAGCAGTCAGAGTTAAAGTGAGAGACAGGGACACATAGCAGGTGCAGAGAGAACTTAATCAACTGGCGGTGAGAGATGAAGACAGGAATGCAGGTGCAGGATGTGGAGTGAAACAGAAACAAGTACAAAGCTACAACTGAATATAATATTACTGAACAGGAATCAGACATGAACATGAGAACTGGACTAAACATGAACTGGCGAGAGACTTAACAGGACAGAAAAGCAGACCGGAGATAAACTAGATAACACAGCTCAGAGAATAATAAGAAATCAAACACCATGACAAAACTAAACTGGAACTGGCAGACAAACTCCTGACAAAGTGCAAACAGAAATGAGAACAGCAAAAATAGGCAAATGATAACTAAATGATAACACACACCGTTAGAATGGAACTGATACATGGCTAAAGTATTAAAGTAATAAGGAAAGAAAGTGACAAAGCAAACAGAACTGAGAATAACCATAAAATGAAAATAATATAACTAGTGAATCAAAACACGAACCAAGTGACAAGAAAAACAAGACAGAACATGATGAAAATAATTACTAATAAATCAAAGCCGCAGCAAACGGGAAACCATGAAAAGGGGAAAAATAAGGGCTCAGCGCCCTGACCTGGCCCAATCGCTGACAATCTGACTTTTGGATAATAAATAAATAAATACATTTTCCAGGTGACCCCTGCCCTAAGAAAAAAAATATCAAAACAGCAATATAGAGTAGAGCTGCAAGAATGAAATGATTAATTTATTACTCAATTAATCATCAACTATTTTTCTAATCAATTAATTGCTTTTGGTAGTACAGTAGCCTAATGTTTAGCACTGCTCCCTCTGACAGAAAGTCCTGGGTTCACTTCTGATCTGGTCATGTCTGCGTGGAGTTTGCATGTTCTCCCCACATTCGTCGTGGGCTCCCTCTTACTTCCTCCCACTTCCAAAGGCGTGCAGGTTTGGTGGAACGGTGACTCTGAATTGACCGTAGGTGTGAGTGTGAATGTGTTGTCTGTCGATATGTTACAGCCCTCCGATAGACTGGCAGATTGTCCAAGAAATATACACAGTCTCTGGACCAATGGACTGCTGGGATAGGGTCCAGTTCCACCTTTAATTGGAATAAGCGAGTTTAGAAAATGGATGGATTCACTGTTTTGAGTCTTTTTTTATATATATGACCAAATTCTCTAATTTCAGCTTCATAAATGTGAATATTTCTCTATGTTGCTTTTAATTCCTCTCTGACAGCAAACTGAATATCTTTTGGTTGTGGACAAAACAAGGATGTCATCTTGAGCTTTGACAAACACTGCCAAACAACTAAATTGCTTAATCCATAAAATAAATCAACAGATTGACTGATTGAAAGATAATGAAATAACTGTATGTTGAAGCCCTATGAAATGTGTTAGGATTTTATTTTGTCTGTCTTCTTTTTCTTTGAATACCATTTTTATTTTAATTACCAAAAAATGTAAAATTCTACATAAAATGAATTATTAATGTACAAAACATACATTATATCAAATGTTTATTATTTATATGGCTTACTGTTTGCCTTACTGTGGGACTTGTCAGCCATTATTGGGCCATTGAGTCTTACAAAGAGGGAAAAGTGTGGGCAGCTATAGAGGGTTTTCATGTGACGTATCGGTCACGACACGTATTTTGTGTCCCGCGGCCATTCTGGATTACGACGCGGTGGCTGCTGTGTTACGCTACATGCATTTGGCGAACAACTGCAGAAGCTTCAATGTCGATGTGAAGAAGCCTCACGGCACCGTGACGCTGGCAGAAATCCACTGTTACCAGAATTTTATCTTATTTTATTCGGCAATAAAATTATATAAGAATACATAAAAATACCGCTGAGGATAACACAAGAACGCTTCCAATACAGATGCTTATTTACATTATGGTCCTTGAGCACCGAGCTGCTGATCCGCAAGCTGCCCTTCTAGCGCCTGGTGAGAGAAATCGCTCAGGACTTCAAGACGACCTCCGCTTTCAGAGCTCCGCCATGATGCTCTGCAGGAGGCCGGCGAGGCTGACCTGGTCGGCATCTTCCTAGTTCACAATATCGCAGTGTGACACTGTCGGCCAGTTTGTTACATCACCACTAAATTCACTATCTTGTATAAGATACGGATCCACTGAACCAACTGCTACACATCTATCACGATAAATAGCTTTATCTCGAGGATTTAAAGCATCGTAATAACCGTGCAATCTCTCCATTTTTCTATCAAGCACCAGTATCCTTGTAATCCAGAATGGAGACGGCACATGTCCTGCAGCAAATCGGTCACGTGATTGAAAACCCTCTATTGACAACAGTTTTTCCCCAATATTTATACAATTTGAACAGTATATATATGACGGACAAACAGTTGACCAACAAACACTGTTTGTTGGTCAACTTACAATGTTGTCTGACATTGATTATATGTGCATGTGTTACACTGTTTACACAAACTGACTGTGATTGTGCAACCAGTGTAACACATGCATGTTCTATGCATGTGCACAATGTTCACATGTCCCATATCATATATGGATTATATTCAATCAATCACACTAAATAGACTGCCATTAAATTTTGATCAACACTGAAGAAGGGCTGGAAATAACTGAGCATTAAGCAGTTGAACTGAGTCAATGTCTGGAATGTGTGACAAAACAATTTTCAGCACTGAGTAGTAAAAGGCTACAAAACTAAGCTGAAATTATCTGGGGGTTTTCTTTTCAGCCTGGAAAGTACAGTAATTCGATCCAATTACCCTGTTGCAGTTACAGAATGACAGAAAATTCAAGTCATATATTGTAATTGTCAACACATGAATCACAAAATTAAAAACATATTCTGGATTAACTAATAAAACCTTGGGTATAATATGAATCAGATCAATGGCAGGACACAAACAACAGTTATAATGAGTAAATTTCACAATCATATTAAATATGATTGTGAAATGTTATTTATGGATGACTACACACTCAATTATTCAATTGAGTCTGCAGTTATTCAATTATCAAAACTGGGAGCATAAAATCTCGGGGGGGGGGGGGGGGGGAATGAATAGGGATCAAGCTATAAACTGGCAACAAAGCAGAACATTTTGAAATATTGACATTGAAAAAAGAAAAATGTGAAAAGATTTTAAAATCAGATTAAATAAACACATGATGTGATTTGTCACAAAATGACTCCTTTAATCATGAGCTTATTGGATCTAAAACCATTTCATTTTTAAATCTGTCCATTGAACATTAAAATCTCAACAAAAACATCCTGAATCAAAATGTTTAGACTGTTTAAACCTGTCACAGCGCCTTGAGTCTGTGTAATTAACGACTGTTAAAGCCGAACACATTGGTAAAAGCACAAACTCCCGCATTTAACATTTAACAGTCGCAGTTATTAAAACAAGATACATTATTACGAAAAATGTCAGACATGTATTTTACCTGCATGTGTGGCACAGCAGCAGGACAGGAGGCTGTTTTATTGCTCACAGTAAGAGAAGTTAATCTATGCACAGTTGATGCGCTGATAGCCAAAAAAATAAAATAAACCTCTGGTCTGATGCTGTTTTAAACCGTAAAAAAGTTTCCAAAGGCACAGACATCGAACCCAGGTATTGTTCTCAAACACGGTTTTTATTTACAGATCAAGTCACTGATGTCAAAACAAAACGGAGTAACGTTTCCATTAAAAAAAAAAAAAAAAAAACACTTTGAAATTTCTGTTTCACCTTATACAAATTGGTCACACACCATACTGGTTGAAAAATGACTTTAGCCTGTACAAAATGCAGGCAAACCCTGTAGATTGATAGGTATGTATTATACACAACATGGAACAGAATGCTACCAAAAATAAATTTATAAAATACAAAAACAAATACCCATCTCAGCTTGGCAAAAAGATCCAATCTTTGACTGTATGTATAATACTTATAAACCTTTAAATCTGAAGCGAAACAACACAGAAAAGCTTAGAGAATCACACAACAAAATATAAGCTCCCCACTCCCTCACTCACATCTTCCTCTTATTTCTGTGTGTGCGTGTGTGTGTGTGTGTGTGTGTGTGTGTGTGTGTGTGTGTGTGTGTGTGTGTGTGTGTGTGTGTGTGTGTGTGTGTGTGTGTGTGTGTGAGAGAGACCCCACCTCTCCTGCTCAGTGCAGTGCGGACCCACAAACACTGCCACATGTAGTTAACCAATCACGTACGGCTTGAAAAGGAAAACATATAACGCAATGCTAAAATACCCTTGGCTGTATCAGCATGGTTGTCTTTATAATTTGTAGTTGTTTAATTGGTATCCAACTGCAAATTAGATATGCAATTATACATTTATTGTTATTTACATGAATTATTAAGAACCTATTGTTTAATATACAAATTGTACATGTTCAGTCAAGCCCCTCTGTTTTGTCATGTGATAATTTCAGAAGGACCACAACGGAAATAAGCATTTATGCCTTATTGTGTTATCTGTGCATCACTGACACATTCACCTCTGTATGTTTATACTGATGTTGCAGAATAAACTCCATCAATCAATCAATCATAAACAATATTTTATGTACATTTTAACGGTGTCTGCAGGAGGGCGTGTGTGTGTGCATATATGAGCTTTCAACAAGAGTGAAAGTTAGGTCTGAGTTATCGTGCATGCTAACGTCAGTGACATGTCTTGTAAATCACTCCAGAGGTGTTATCAGGTTAGAATAACAGCATTTTCAGTTTTAGAAGTGTTTATTTCTCGCTAGCTTTTACATAATATATGAGAAACATGTTATATTTACACATATTTGACAAGAGCAAAAATTAGCTTTGAGTTAGCGGAAGATACCTTGTACACTAATGTCCGAAAAATGTCTTGTAAATCACTCCAGAGGTGCAGCAGAACAACGTTTCATCAATTTGTTTTGCTGTAAAAGCTGCAAAATGATTACCTCAACGGATTAAGTAGGCCAGGCACATATTATAGCTGGTCTCTGTAACATGAAGAGAGACACCCCACCAGGCCAGAAAGATTTTGTTAATAACGCTGATGAACAAAACAGGCAAATAACCATTAATTTGGAGATCAATATCTTACTGTCGGTCACCTGTTTTAAAGACTCTGCAGCCGAATTGTGCATGTCCTTCTGAGTAGTGCATAGCTTTTTTACAGTGTGCATGTGTAATTCTCTATACCAGGAAGCACAGAAAAAAAGGCAGGTTTGTTTCTAAGAAAGAGAGGAAAAGAAACAAATTAATCATTGCAAATATCAATCGGGCTTGGAATAACTTTGCTGAGAACCAGGACAGTGAATTATCTCCCCACAAGGGAGTGTTTACATAGTGTTGCCAGATGTGCTGTTGCCAGATTGGCCAGTTTCCTGCCCAATTTGGCAATTTCAAAGTTTATTTACAGTGTTGCCAGATTGAGAGGTTTAAAATTTTATTTTGCGGGTACAAAAAAAAAAATCCTGGTTGGCATCTTTTGGTGGGTTTTTAAAAATACATTTTGATGCCAATTTGAAACAAAACCCAGGTGTGCATAATCAGTAGACATGACATCATACAATCGCTTTGTAGTAGCTTAGTTGTGAGCAGCAGATGTGACTGGCTGCTGCACTTTTTGCTGTAGGATTTTTATGTATACTTCAGCTGCACTTTTATAGTCTGGAATGTACTGTGTGTATATATTAGGGGTGTCACGGTAAACGATTCGGTTCATATTTGTGGTTAGACGTCACAACTCAGTACGAGTTCGGTTTTTACATACAGTAGTTTTATTTAGTGAGCAGAGCTGCTAACTGCCACCAAAACTGAGACAAAGTGAAAATGTAAACTTTCTTTTTTCATTACGTTTCAGAAATTGTATTCATCTTTTGTCATTCGCATTATTTTGGGTTTTTTGTTTGCTTTATGTCCAGCAATGTGAAGCCAGCCTGCCTTCAAAATTAAGTCAATTTAAGTTTGTTTTACTTTTGCGCAAATGACGGCATCTGATAAAACCTCACTCTGTACAGATTTTAAATCATTTTACACAGTGTGGTTATTCGGTTAACTTCTCATCTGTGAAATTTCACATTAATTCATAAAAACCATCAACTTTTGTCACAAGTTGGTGGAGTTTTCTGTCTAAACTTGAAAGCAGACGAACCTCATATGGAAACAGCAAATCAACACGAACATGTATTAGTACACTTTCGCTGCTAGGTTCATCTTTCTGAAGAAAAACAGAAACTAATCAATTTCATTAATGCTTCCAAATGTTCTGGGTTAAACAAAATCGTCACTGGCTTCAACCGGCTGTTTTCCTCTGTCTGACTTAGACACAGCAGGCTGGGGTGTGTGGCCACGCCTCCTGAACTGAAGGGAGAGAAAGACCCGCCTTCCTGCATAGATCATGAACTGGAGGGACACAGTCTGAGGACGTGAGATTAAATTGTGGTGACTTATGGAAACAAATATGCACGGGTGTATAATCATACTGTGCAGCATCATAACGTATTTTTAAATTTTTTCAAGAACTGTGAGGCACATCCAAGTGGAGACCATTTGAGAAATTCAGCTGGTTTTCGGTGTAAATTTTAACGGCTGATGAGAGATTTTGGATTGTTTCTATCGCTGTAAGGACTTCCCACGGAGCAGGACGTCGCGCAGCGCTCCAAGGCGACGTCGTCATCCTGTTTCAAGCTGAAAACCTCCAAATTTAAGCCTCTGTTGACCCAGGACGTCGTAAGAGAACAGAGAAGTTTCAGAAGAACTCGGGATCAGCAGTTTATCCGGACATTCCACTGTTAAAGGAGATTTTTTAAATGAAAGACGTGCGGACGGATTGGTGTGTCGGCTCACAGGCGGCTCGGCACGCCCGCCATAGGAAAAACACCTCTGTGTTGATAACCATTTGTAAAATCCAGGTGGCTTTTGGTGGCTTTCAGTTGAGTGAGTATCTGAGAAATTGTTTAACAGCAGGGCATGTTCCAACTTGTTCTTAAGGCTTCCAACGGAGGTGTTTTTCCTGTGGCGGGCGAGCCGACGCGCCAATCCGTCTGCACGTCTTTCATTAAAAAAATCTCCTTTAACAGTGGAATGTCCGGATAAACTGCTGATCCCGAGCTCTTCTGAATCTTCTCTGTTCTCTCACGACATCCTGGGTCAAAAGAGGCTTAAATTTGGAGGTTTTCAGCTTGAAACAGGATGACGACGTCGCCTCGGAGCGCTGCGCGACGTCCCACTCTGTGGGGAAGTCCTTACAGTGATAGAAACAATCCAAAATCTCTCATCAGCCGTTAAAATTTACACCGAAAACCAGCTGAATTTCTCGAATGGTCTCCACTCGGATGTGCCTCACAGTTTTTGAAAACATTTTGATCAAGCACAGCGCCAGTCTCTCAGCAACTTCTCAGACAAAGGAATTCTGACGAGGGGGCTGGACCACTCCTTCCACAAGGCGTGCTCACAGGCGAATGATGTCACCGACAGGCATGAAAAAACTCTTGCATGCCCACGAGGGTTCAAGCTTGGCTGATGTAATCACACGTGATTCAAATCCATATGTTTTTTTTTTTAAATAATAAGGTCGGATACTTTTCTCACAGACCTCATATATATATATATATATATATATATATATATATATATATATATATAATTATTATTATCATATACTATAATATATATTATTGGCTTATGTAGTTTATTTTCCATCAGTGATAAAGACAAATTTATGTTTTGTTTTTTACTTGTGTTGCTTCGGGGAGGGAGGGAAGAAGGAAGGAAAGAAACACCGTTCACACGCATCATGTGCAAAGTGCGCACCCACAAACAAAACCACGTGGGGTGGGTGGCTGTGATCAAACACACGTGGAATTAGTGACTTGTGATTGTTAGCTCGTGTGTTTTCCACCAATGAAAAAGGAGTCATGTTTCAACCCACCGCTGTCGCTGCTGCAGCAGAGAAGGAAATGATCCTTTTTGCTGCGTGTGACAAACGCACAGGAAATGCTTACGAAATGCTAACGTTACAAAAACAAAGCAAACGATTAAAAAAAAAAAAAAAAAAAAAAAAAACGTCAAGCGCGACAGCAAAACAAAATATGGATGAATTGAGGTTTTCGGCGACATTTGTTCAAATTTTTTCAACAGTTAAACGAAAGTCCAGATTTCTTGTTTCTTTGGGCTTCGTTGTCCTTCATTAGTGAATTGTGACCGGCTCTTTAGACCTTCCTCGTGTGAAGCGCCTTGAGGCAACTTTGTTGTGATTTGGCGCTATATAAATGAAATAAATTGAAATTGAAAATTGAGAGTGTAGTTGCTACAACATGTCAAAATGTCATGAATTTTTCAATCAGACATTGTTTCTTCAGACTTCAGTTATTATACTCGTCAAACTAGCAGCATTATTAAAAGATAGAGTGACAAATATTGACACAGATCAACACAGGGGTGGGGGGGTGGAATCGTGATTATAGCTTTTGCTTTATCACCCATCCCTAACCAAGTCTTGGTTATTTTTCGGCAAACCTTTTACATAAAATGGGGACAACGTCCCATTGGCTTCTTTTCCCTTCCTGATCACTGTAGCAAGTTTAAAAGTGGAAAACAGTCCAAACAGGAGTTTAGCTTTGAGCTTGATGAGTATCTAAATGTTTCCAAAGATGCTTAAATAAGCAGTACCCAAAGGGAAACAGAGAAAACAGATGAAAACACTTAGTATTTGCTCACTTTCTCTCACACAAGGTCGTTATAACGAGCAGAAGTTGGTATGGCTGTCTGTTCTGGGTGAAGCTTTATTGGGAATTCCTTGTGCACAGTTTAACCTAAAGCAACAGACTGCAGAGACACAGGCCATTGACAAATGACTGCTGCTTACTAGCTATGAGAGCAGTTCAGCTGAGGCAAGTGGGACGCATCCAAATGGCAGAGAACACCCTTCACCACACCCTAATCTTTCTCCACGTCTCTCCCTCTCATATACATGCACACAGTTGTATGAGTAGCAAGAAACAAATGCCGACATGTCCAAAAAGAAGAACCACAGATTAGTACACTGTATGTGAACACACACACAACAACACACTACTAGTAGAAGAAGAAGGCAAGATTTTGGCAGTGCAGACAGTCGTTTCCAGAGGTTCCAGAAACATGAGTCAGCGGGGGAAAACCTCCAAGTGCTGCGTACTCCCTGACCTCAGGACAGGTCTGGATCCTACATCAGGACCTTCCAGCTCAAGGAATGGAACAAAAGGCTGATCTTAGATCTGTGGTGTACACCCAAACAACACACTGAGTGCAACAGGAGACTTTCTCAAAGTCAGCATAAAGGCTCATTAATTAAAACTGCCATCTAACAGGGTCCTAAACAACAGCCCCTTGTGGCACCTGCATATTTTACTGACTACTGTACATTACTATGCCATGTTATTCAAGAAACTGGCATAGAAAGGCCCAAAACAGGTGCCTCATGGTGCCAAAAACTACACCACAGCAGCTGCCATTCAACAGAGAGAAAATGGGAACATTTATACTTTGTGGAGAAACAAAGTAAAATTACAGCTGCAGAAGGTGTCCCAAGCAGACAAAAAAAAAAAAAAAAAAGTGTTACGGGGGCTCCTATACACATGTAAACACGCATGCATGCGCACATACACACAGTTTTGCAGCTGGAAGTCTTAAAAGTCTGCTGGTGCTCTTTGAAATATGTGTGCCACTGACCAAAATACAGATAAACTGTGGTACACTCCTGCTCAGCATTACTGGCTCTCCTGAATCTGAAGTAGAGTATTTAAAGTATATTCAGAAATACACACCATTTTGTATTGTCAGAATAATAACCTTTATTTATTCAAGTACAATTCCACTGAGATTAAAACCTCTATTTACTGTAATAAAATATCCAAAGTTGTTGAACATCAACAAAATACTTTCACAAAAGTATATGCAATATATGCGTAATCTGAATCCCACAACCCACTGACAGGTTTGGAAAATTGATTGAGAGAAGAACAATCAACTACTTTAATATAAGTTCCAGTGGTTCAAATTTTTCAAATATGAAGATTTGTTCAATTTACATTAATTCAAATTAAATTTATTTTATATTTGGACAGTTGGCCAAACAAACCATATCATCATCTAAAGGCATCTGTGGAAAATGGACATGGATAATTATAGACAAAATTACACATTTCACTGATTATAAAAATAATTGTTGGTTGCAGCTCTATTCTAAAACACTGGTATCAGAACTGCAGCTGTTCCAAAACCAGTGTACTCTACACCAAGCCTGCAATGGTCTCAAAATAGCCTGAATGGGTCAACCGCATAGGACCAACGTTCCCGTTGGGATTAATAAATTATAACAGAAAAAAAGCCAAAATGCTGCATAAAGAGTTTTTCTGGAGACCTTCTCTTGAGCAGCTTTCTCAATTTTCAGAACTCGGCATATTATACTTCTAGTAATTGGCTGTTTTCCACAACATCCCCAACACTCGAATTGGGGATGAACTAATCAATTGACAAACAATCAATGTAGCCTATATGCTGCATTAAAAGGTCATCGCTTTTTATAATCAGCTGATGGCATGAATCAAAAACTGTATGTCTGAGTAATATGAATAAATGTCTTAAGCCACCACTGTGCCACCAATGTGAGACTCCAGGCTCCAATTCAGAGACTGAGGAAAATCTGTATCATGACTTTCTATTGATTTAGTATCATTAAAGTGATCTGTTTCTGTAATTTCAGAATAAAACCTGGGAGTAATATGTTAGTCATCTATTACCAGAGGGTCCTCAAAGTGTTATAAACTGTCAATTAACAGCTTGTCTATCTTCATTTCTGACATTCTGATGAAGCTTTTATTCCATCATATAGGCTAATCTTGTGTTTTGCAGTAAAGCTCATTTCCATGTTATTGATGTAGAGGAAAAAAGCAGCTCGTTTATCAGGGAGTAGTATACGAGGGCTGTCAATAAAGTAACGGTCCTTTTTATTTTTTTCAAAAACTATATGGATTTCATTCATATGTTTTTACGTCAGACATGCTTGAACCCTCGTGCGCATGCGTGAGTTTTTCCACGCCTGTCGGTGACGTCATTCGCCTGTGAGCACTCCTTGTGGGAGGAGTCGTCCAGCCCCTCGTCGGAATTCCTTTGTCTGAGAAGTTGCTGAGAGACTGCCGCGTTGTTTGATCAAACTTTTTTCTAAACCTGTGAGACACATCGAAGTGGACACGGTTCGAAAAATTAAGCTGGTTTTCAGTGAAAATTTTAACGGCTGATGAGAGATTTTGAGGTGATTCTGTCGCTTTAAGGACTTCCCACGGTGCGAGACGTCGCTCAGCGCTCTCAGCTGCCGTCGTCAGCCTGTTCAAGCTGAAAACCTCCACATTTCAGGTTCTATTGATCCAGGACGTCGTGAGAGAACAGAGAAGTTTCAGAAGAAGTCGGTTTCAGCATTTTATCCGGATATTCCACTGTTAAAGGAGATTTTTTTAATGAAAGACGTGCGGACGGGTCCGCGCGTCGGGACGCAGCCGCCGCGACGCTCCGCCAAAGGAAAAATACCTCTGTTGAAAGCCTTAAGGACAAGTTGGAACATGTCCTGCCTGTTAAACAATTTCTCATATACTCACTCCACTGAAAGCCATCAAAAGCCGCCTGGATTTTACAAATGGTTATCAACACAGAGGTGTTTTTCCTGTGCCGCCGCACCGCGTCGGCTGCGTCCCGATGCGCGGACCCGTCCGCACGTCTTTCATTAAAAAAATCTCCTTTAACAGTGGAATATCCGGATAAAATGCTGAAACCGACTTCTTCTGAAACTTCTCTGTTCTCTCACGACGTCCTGGATCAATAGAACCTGAAATGTGGAGGTTTTCAGCTTGAACAGGCTGACGACGGCGGCTGAGAGCGCTGAGCGACGTCTCGCACCATGGGAAGTCCTTAAAGCAACAGAATCACCTCAAAATCTCTCATCAGCTGTTAAAATTTTCACTGAAAACCAGCTTAATTTTTCGAACCGTGTCCACTTCGATGTGTCTCACAGGTTTAGAAAAAAGTTTGATCAAACAACGCGCCAGTCTCTCAGCAACTTCTCAGACAAAGGAATTCCGATGAGGGGCTGGACGACTCCTCCCACAAGGAGTGCTCACAGGCGAATGACGTCACCGACAGGCGTGGAAAAACTCACGCATGCGCACGAGGGTTCAAGCATGTCTGACGTAAAAACATATGAATGAAATCCATATAGTTTTTGAAAAAAATAAAAAGGGCCGCTACTTTATTGACAGCCCTCGTATACTGTATCAACAATGGTTTAGATTAAAATCAAGTGTTGCTTCATGACTGGTGAAAACAATCTGTTAAACATGGTGCAAGTGAAATTTATCTTGTGTTTGTTCTGCATTACTCAGACAATCTGAAGTAAAAAGCATGATTTCAATTAATGTCAAGATTATGGCCTTGTTGATTAGGCTCTTAAAACCAGGATCTCTCGCACACCTTCTTTGTTCTAATCAGTAGTGTAGCTTCATGCTATAGTGGCTGAGAGAGGCAACAAACACTTTCAAATTGGGGCAACAGTGGCAGATGCAAAAAACATAAATCCAAAAAACAACAACATGCAGAGGAAGCATCGTGGCCAACCGATTAATGCTGTTGTGTGGGCCGCCAGAAGAGGAGGTACTGCTGGCCCACCACCAGAGGGCGCCCTGCCTGAAGTGCGGGCTTCAGGCACGAGAGGGCGCAGTCGCCTCACAGGAGCAGCCAGGGTGACAGCTGTCACGCATCACCTGCAACAGCTGTTACCCATCATCTGATCAGCAGGGGAATATCAGCAGGACGACGCCTCCACCTCTTTGCCGAGATATCGTTCTACCTGGAAGGTAACGTACCTCAGCTAACTGTTCGACAGTATTCATTATAACTTTGTGCGTTTTTTCGTGGACTACTTTTCCAACGAGAGGTGGAGGTAGCTTTCCTGTCATACGGATTCCTGGGTGCAAACGCGCCCTCATTTAATTGCTTTTTGTTCCTCGCCAGCAGTACCAGGTCCGACACGCGGAGGCAGTGGCCACCTGGGAGTTCGGGACTTGGCGGCTCCAGTATTCCCGGGGTCTGGTGGCGGAGGAAATCGTGTGGTTCCGGTTCTGCTTTGGACAGGCGTCTCCTATCTTCGAGCCTGCCCACACGACACCGTTGTAAATTGACTTTTGTCTATTGTTGTAATCTGTTGTATTTGTTGTGCACATTCACAACAGTAAAGTGTTGTTATTTGACCTACTCCATTGTCCGTTCATTTGCGCCCCCTGTTGTGGGTCCGTGTACCTACACTTTCCCAACAGGATATCTCGGCCAACGTCATGGATCACGAGGGGCGTCTACCGGCTGTTGAACGGCCAATGGAAGAACAGGGCGCACAGGCGTCCGCAGGAGGAATGATCGGTGAGTTGCAACGGATCCTCACCGCTTTCACGGCTCGGTTGGATTTAATGACCGAGCAGAACGTCCTCCTTAACCGCAGGGTGGAGGCTCTCGCCGCGCAGGTGGAAGCGCGCCCTCAGGGCGCTGCTGCGGCTCTCCCTCCTGTCGACCCTGTGCGTAACAGTGACGTTCCGCAGGTCGTTCAACGCCCCCTCCCACCTTCCCCGGAAGCATACATAAGCCCTCCAGAGCCGTACGGAGGTTGTGTGGAGACGTGCGTGGACTTCCTTATGCAGTGTTCGCTCATCTTCGCACAACGTCCTGTCATGTACGCGACTGATGCCAGCAAGATAGCTTATGTGATTAATCTGCTTCGCGGCGAGGCACGCGCTTGGGCTACAGCGCTCTGGGAGCAAAATTTGCGGCTCCTTCTGATATATGATGGGTTTGTGAGGGAGCTCAGAACAGTGTTCGATCACCCAAATAGAGGAGAGACCGCTTCAACCATGCTGCTGTCAATGAGACAGGGGCGCCGGAGCGCAGCTGCTTATTCAGTCGACTTCCGCATCGCGGCTGCGAGGTCCGGCTGGAATAGCACTGCCCTCCGCGCCGCCTTCGTAAACGGACTGTCGTTAGTCCTAAAGGAGCACCTGGTGGCCAAGGACGAACCGCGGGATTTAGACGGGCTTATCGATCTCGTTATACGATTAGACAATCGGTTAGAAGAACGCCGTCGGGAACGAGACGAAGGGCGTGGCCGGGCACACGCCGTCCCTCTCCCTTCCGGTTCCGACCGCGTTCCGCCCTCCCCACGCTCCACGGCCCCTACGCTCCATGTGGTTACAGCTCCCCCTGCTGACGAAGCTATGGACACGAGCAGGGCCACATTTAGGGCACCAGAGAGACAGAGGAGGCTGGCCCGCGGAGCGTGTTTTGTTTGTGGCTCGATAGAGCATCAGGTAAGAGACTGCCCCGAGCGGTTAAAACACCAACGCCCGCCCCTAGAAACTGGGCTAGGGGTGGGCCGAGACATTCACGTGGGACACACCCACATTGCCACACGACTCCCAGTTACAATCCTTTATGAGGATTTAACCCTGAAGGCCCCAGCACTGGTGGACACGGGCTCTGAAGGGAATCTGTTAGACAGCAGATGGGCCAGGGAGATAGGGCTCCCTCTGGTGGCGCTTACCTCGCCTGTGCAGGTGCGGGCACTAGATGGCTCCCTACTCCCTCCAATCACATAAGACACCACCAGTAACTCTGGTGGTGTCAGGAAATCACCGGGAGGAGATAGAGTTTTTTGTGACTCCTGCTACCTCCCGTGTGATTTTAGGGTTCCCCTGGATGTTAAAACACAATCCCCGGATCGACTGGCCGTCCGGGGTAGTGGTTCAGTGGAGCGAGACCTGCCATCGGGTATGTATAGGTTCCTCGGTTCCTCCCGGTTCCCAAGCTAAGGAGGAGGTCAGAGTCCCGCCCAATCTAGGGACGGCGCTGGTGGAGTACCAGGACCTTGTGGATGTGTTCAGTAAGGATCTGGCACTCACCCTCCCCCCCCACCGTCCGTACGATTGCGCCATTGATTTGGTTCCAGGCGTTGAGTTCCCGTCCAGCAGGCAGTACAACCTCTCACGACCTGAGCGCGAATCAATGGAGACCTACATCCGGGACTCTTTAGCTGCCGGGTTGATCCGGAATTCCACTTCCCCGATGGGTGCAGGTTTCTTTTTTGTGGGAAAAAAGGATGGCGGACTACGTCCATGCATTGATTACAGAGGGCTGAACGAAATCACGGTTCGTAACCGATACCCGTTGCCCCTGTTGGATTCAGTGTTCACGCCCCTGCATGGAGCCCAAATATTCACGAAGCTAGATCTTAGAAATGCGTATCACCTGGTTCGGATCCGGAAGGGAGACGAGTGGAAGACGGCATTCAACACCTCGTTAGGTCACTTTGAGTACCTGGTCATGCCGTTCGGCCTCACAAATGCCCCCGCGACGTTCCAAGCATTAGTTAATGATGTCTTGCGGGATTTCCTGCACCGATTCGTCTTCGTATATCTAGACGATATACTCATCTTTTCTCCGGATCCTGAGACTCATGTCCGGCATGTACGTCAGGTCCTGCAGCGGTTGTTGGAGAACCGGCTGTTTGTGAAGGGCGAGAAGTGTGAGTTTCACCGCACAGCTTTGTCCTTCCTGGGGTTTATCATCTCCCCCAACTCCGTCACTCCTGATCCGGCCAAGGTTGCGGCGGTGAGAGACTGGCCCCAACCCACTAGCCGTAGGAAGCTGCAACAGTTCCTCGGCTTTGCAAATTTCTACAGGAGGTTCATTAAGGGCTACAGTCAGGGAGTTAGCCCCCTGACAGCCCTGACCTCACCAAAAGTCCCCTTCACCTGGTCGGATCGTTGCGATGCCGCGTTCAAGGAGTTGAAACGGCGCTTCTCGTCTGCACCCGTTCTGGTGCAGCCCGATCCTAGTCGCCAGTTAGTGGTTGAAGTGGACGCCTCGGACTCAGGGACAGGAGCTGTGCTTTCCCAGAGCGGGAAGACCGATAAGGTCCTTCACCCGTGTGCCTATTTTTCCCGCAGGTTGACCCCGGCCGAACGGAACTATGACGTCGGCAATCGAGAACTCCTTGCGGTGAAAGAGGCTCTTGAAGAGTGGAGACATTTGTTGGAGGGAACGTCCGTGCCATTCACGGTTTTCACTGACCACCGGAACCTGGAGTATATCAGGACCGCCAAGCGGCTGAACCCCAGGCAAGCCCGCTGGTCACTGTTCTTCGGCCGTTTTGACTTCCGGATCACCTACCGTCCCGGGACCAAGAATCAGAGATCGGATGCCTTGTCCCGGGTACATGAAGATGAAGTCAAAGCGGAGTTGTCGGATCCACCGGAACCCATCATCCCGGTGTCCACTATCGTGGCCACCCTCACCTGGGACGTAGAGAGAACCGTCCGGGAGGCCCTGGCACGAAGCCCGGACCCCGGAACTGGGCCGAAGAACAAACTATACGTCCCACCAGAAGCTAGGGCTGCAGTCCTGGACTTTTGTCACGGCTCCAAGCTCTCCTGTCATCCAGGGGTGCGAAGAACCGTGGCAGTTGTCCGGCCGCGCTTCTGGTGGGCGTCCCTAGAGGCCGACGTCCGGGATTATATCCAGGCCTGCACCACCTGCGCCAGGGGCAAGGCTGACCATCGCAGGGCACCAGGCCTACTCCAGCCGCTGCCTGTGCCTCATCGCCCCTGGTCCCACATCGGCCTGGATTTTGTCACGGGCCTCCCGCCGTCCCAGGGCAACACCACCATCCTCACAATAGTGAACCGGTTCTCCAAGGCGGCCCACTTCGTGGCCCTCCCGAAGCTCCCAACAGCCCAGGAGACAGCGGACCTCCTGGTCCACCACGTCGTCTGGCTGCATGGGATTCCAACAGACATCGTCTCCGATCGCGGTCCCCAGTTCTCCTCGCAAGTCTGGAGGAGCTTCTGCTGGGAACTGGGGGCCACGGTGAGTCTCTCGTCCGGGTACCACCCTCAGACCAACGGGCAAGCAGAACGGGTAAACCAGGAGGTGGAACAGGCTTTGCGCTGCGTGACTGCCGCGCACCCGGCGGCCTGGAGTACCCATTTGGCCTGGATCGAGTACGCTCATAACAGCCAGGTGTCTTCAGCCACCGGCCTCTCCCCTTTTGAGGTATGTCTTGGGTATCAGCCCCCGTTGTTTCCGGTGGTGGAGGGAGAGGTCGGTGTGCCCTCGGTCCAGGCCCACCTACGGAAGTGCCGTCGGGTGTGGCGTGCCGCCCGTTCTGCTTTGCTAAAGGCCCGGACGAGGGCAAAAGCCCATGCAGACCGTCGGCGGGCCCCGGCCCCTGCGTATCGGACAGGGCAGGAGGTGTGGTTATCCACAAAGGACATTCCCCTCAAGGTGGACTCCCCCAAGCTACAGGACCGTTACATCGGCCCGTTTAAGATCCTTAAGGTCATCAGTCCAGCCGCGGTGAGGCTTCAGCTTCCGGCCTCACTGCGGATCCATCCTGTGTTTCATGTGTCCCGGATAAAACCACATCACACCTCACCCCTCTGTACTCCGGGTCCGGCACTGCCTCCTGCCCGGATCATCGATGGCGAGCCGGCTTGGACTGTACGCCGGCTTTTGGATGTCCGTAGGATGGGCCGGGGCTTCCAGTATTTGGTGGACTGGGAGGGGTACGGCCCCGAAGAACGCTCCTGGGTGAAGAGGAGCTTCATCCTGGACCCGGCCCTCCCGGCCGATTACTACCGCCGCCACCCGGACAAGCCTGGTCGGGGGCCAGGAAGCGCCCGTTGAGGGGGGGGGTCCTGTTGTGTGGGCCGCCAGAAGAGGAGGTACTGCTGGCCCACCACCAGAGGGCGCCCTGCCTGAAGTGCAGGCTTCAGGCACGAGAGGGCGCAGTCGCCTCACAGGAGCAGCCAGGGTGACAGCTGTCACGCATCACCTGCAACAGCTGTTACCCATCATCTGATCAGCAGGGGAATATCAGCAGGACGACGCCTCCACCTCTTTGCCGAGATATCGTTCTACCTGGAAGGTAACGTACCTCAGCTAACTGTTCGACAGTATTCATTATAACTTTGTGCGTTTTTTCGTGGACTACTTTTCCAACGAGAGGTGGAGGTAGCTTTCCTGTCATACGGATTCCTGGGTGCAAACGCACCCTCATTTAATTGCTTTTTGTTCCTCGCCAGCAGTACCAGGTCCGACACGCGGAGGCAGTGGCCACCTGGGAGTTCTGGACTTGGCGGCTCCAGTATTCCCGGGGTATGGTGGCGGAGGAAATCGTGTGGTTCCGGTTCTGCTTTGGACAGGCGTCTCCTATCTTCGAGCCTGCCCACACGACACCGTTGTAAATTGACTTTTGTCTATTGTTGTAATCTGTTGTATTTGTTGTGCACATTCACAACAGTAAAGTGTTGTTATTTGACCTACTTCATTGTCCGTTCATTTGCGCCCCCTGTTGTGGGTCTGTGTACCTACACTTTCCCAACAAATGCCCTTGTTCCCAGAGCAGAAGGTTCCTGGTTCAAAACAATCCATACCCATTCTCCATGTCACGTGGCATTGCGTCAAGAAAAACATCCGACATAAAACATGCCAAATCAACATAAAGATCCATCTTGGATCTTCTGTGACAACCCCAAGTGAAAAAAGGAAAAATGCTTCAAAGCATAAAGAACACAAACAAATACAACCCACAGCACATGCAACAATATGAATTGCAAATTTACACAATGCAAGCAAAAAAAAAAAAAAATGGATGCACTACAAATGTCCACAACACCACGGAAGTACTAACAACACAAATATGTTTCGGCCTAGTGGATAGTTTACTGACTTTTACAGATGAATGATGCAGATGTTTTCTGCATTTGCTAGTGATGCTTTAATTTGGAAGTGTTGTGACCTCTCTCAGTCACCATACATATGGCCTGATGAAACCACCAGAGCAACCGTGCTAGTCCACTCACCTCTGTGTGTTGGTGGATGGAGAGTTCTTCAACCTATTGGAGTGCATTGATGGGGCTCCCAGGACTACAGAACAGGGTGGAGTGATGAGCTGGTGAGGACTGCCTGTGTGCGTGAGCGTCGCTTTTGTGCGCACGTTCCTGGAGCCAGGAACAGGATTCCCAATACTGGAGAGGCTTCCTCGGCCGTCCTTGGCCTCCTCTCGCTCTTTCTTCCCTCTTTCCTTCTTGCTGAAATGTGTCGCTGCTGTACCTGCCGCCGTTGGCCTCTCCTCTTGGACTTCCAACATTCTCTCTACGTCCTTGTCTATGTGTGAGTGTGCGTGTGTGTGTGAGTGTATGTATGTGTGTGGGTGTGTAGGAGTGTAAAAAAAAAACAAAAAACAAAAAAAAAAAACAATAGTCCAGGAGTCTTCGTGCCGTGTGTATTTATGAAACTCCCACAAGGGGGCTTTCACGGCCCTCAGGCACACTGTTGAAAGAAGACAGGAAAAAGAGCGGTTAACAAAAGTGAGAAAGGGGGCTGCAGCCTGACAGAATTTAAAGTCATAGCCCATGCAAGGAAAAAAATAAAAATAAAATAAAAACTGTATGTTTAGTGTGAAACACTCCCCTACTGTTGAATTAATGTGATCCTTTACTGCAGTAGTAGCTTGAATTCACATCAGTTACAGTGGATTTTAACAGTAAAAATTATAAACTTTTCGAACCACACTCAGCATAATGTACATTATCACAGTCTAGACATTATGGTTTGGAGCAGGGAGTCATACGGAGAATACATGGTATAAA
Source organism: Thalassophryne amazonica (assembly GCF_902500255.1). Taxonomy (NCBI): domain Eukaryota; kingdom Metazoa; phylum Chordata; class Actinopteri; order Batrachoidiformes; family Batrachoididae; genus Thalassophryne; species Thalassophryne amazonica. Next base: position 22,110,007 of record NC_047116.1, read on the forward strand.
AATGCAGAATAAAATTTCACACGCTCACATTCTTTTGGACACCTCTGAATCTGTCACGCTCATTGATATAACTACAGTGAGTAGAAACTAATGACCAACAGCAGATAGAGAAGACCCACATGCTCCTTTTTAAATCTGTGGTTTGGGAAAAATTTAGGTTCTCAGTATGTGACAGTAGCAAGAGTGAGCGAGTGGTGAATTAGACGAGGAACGCATTGTTCGTCAATTATAGGGTATGAAAGTATACTGAAAATCATCAGTCGCTTTTCTGTTGTCACTCACAAGTGTCCTGATGCGTTCAATGTCACTTAAAAATCTCTCTGTCACGCTCCCTAATTCAGTATGAATGCAAGTCCCACTCCATCCCTAACATCCACTACAAATACATGTGTCCCATATTTTTGAAAAATCAGTTTTGACACATTGGACCTGGATTTTGTGTTTGTTAAAATGTGTGCAAACCAGGGTTCGATTTTAGCGGCTACCCGGGAACCCGTGGCACCCTACTTTGGAGGTGGGCACACAAATCTCTAGACTTGCATTCCCGACTGGAATCCACCTTTTTTATTCGATAACTGTGCTGAAATCTATCAAATTTGGACAAAATTTGGGCAGAATTTAACTTTCTGAGACCTACACATACACAAAACGTCATCAAAAAATGTTCTTCTCTGCTTGTAATCCCGCGTTTTATTATACACAGATGTATAATAAAACAAATGGTGACTGGTTTCTAAACACAATTATGACAGAGTTTTTGAGGGAAGAGTGAGGAGCAGCCCCACAGCAAGCAGAGGAGTCTTCTTTTTTTTTTTTTGCTTTACGTGCACGCGAGAGCAAATCATCCATGAAGATTATTTTACTTATTAACTACACAGATGTATAATAAAGCAAATGGTGACTGGTTTCTAAACACAATTATGACAGAGTTTGTGGGGGAAGAGCAAGGAGCAGCCCCACAGCAGGCAGCGGAGAGTTTTTTTGTTGTTGTTATTGTTGTTTACATGTGCACGCGTGAACGGGACAGGAGGTCCTCAAACTGGGTCCTGCAATGGCGGAAGGACCGCTGAAAGCAGCTGTCATCCAGAAGCAGCTCCTGCAGCAAATAATGATACTCCCCGAATTGGGAATGTCTCATGATGTTTGTCAGCTTTCCACAACAGCTCACTCCATGTGATCAAGGTCCGCCATGTTAACTTGACTGACAACCGGAGCCGGAGAGCGGCAACCTCTTCCTGTCATCAGGGGAGAGGTCTAGGCGGCCAGCCTTCAAGGACACCCATGTGCAGGTTGCTGCCACTACCACCAGTTCTGGTTCTGTGACAGTGGCATTAGATGCTGATGAAGAAGCTGCTGGTGATCCTGCTGCTGCCTATACAGCTGGAGCCTCTAATGTAGAATCAGACTCTGACTCTGGCTCAGATTCTGGCTTAGATTCTGAGTTTAATTCTGATTCTGAGGAAGAACACCTTGAAGTGCTGCAGAGAATGGCAGATGGCCGTGATGACTGCTAATAGATTTTCTGTAATCACAAGTGTAATCAACACTCATGGCAGTCATGATTGTTAATGGGCTGGATGTTTAATAAAACATCGGCAGCTTAGATGACCCCAATGCCAATCTGCCTGTGCATATTGGCACTGGGGTCATCTCAGCTTCTGACAAGGTTAGAAAATTTCTAAATTTCAGAAAATATTACTCCAAAAACACAAAAATTCCCTCCAATAATTTCACCCCAATTCTGCCCCAGATATCACCAGAATGCACCATTTGCATCCTTTTATATCAAAATTTTCTGGGGGGGCATGCCCCCAGACCCCCCTAGTTGCTTTGCAGCTATGCTGTGAAGCCGTATGCTTGGCACCCAACTTTTCTGAGGGGCACCAAACTTCTCAGATTTTGGTGCCCTTAAGGCACACGACTATTTATTCTAAAAGGCAAACCCTGGTGCAAACACGATAGCACTCACGCAAGAAAGTACATGATGATTTACCCACAGAGTGCAAGGAGGATTGTGTCTTTCAAATGCACAAAATAGCACATATTATCCATCAACAACACATTTGCCTTTGTGAATATGCGTTTGTCCACATGAATGTGCAAAACTGTGAGAGGGAACATGGAAATAGGGTAGGTTTGCAGACGCAACATAATTTATCAAGGTCAAAAGGAAATTTAGAGGGTGCTGACTGTATTTTGTACCTTTGAAAATGGCGTTAACTTGCTGCGCTTGACAGCCTGTTCTTCCAGCAGCACAGAGGGTGCTGCCTCCTTATACACAGAATTTAAAAAAAGCACTTATTGGACATATTTAAGGAGATAACAGTGCTTGTTTCTTTAAGAATAATCATCTCCATGCGTAACAGGTGGACCACACACAGAGGCACAAAGAGTCTATGTGTGACATCAAGGCCGGTGCACAGGATGTGAACACACACATGCAACAGATTTTCCAACAAACAAATAAAAAAAGCAATCTCCTATTTCAGATAATTAATTATTGTTCCATCCACGGTCTTTAAGCAAACGGGTGAATAATTATGTTAAGTTCTGCCAGTGGAACACAGAAAACTATGCACACGGCTGTGCACATAGACAATTGTGTGCACATCTGTCTGTCATGAGTTTCTGTGAAATCATCAAGACTGATGTCATCTTTTCTGTGTGCATAAACTACACAGACAACAGGTTCTCTGTGCTTTCCACCAGCAGAATGCAGCATAATTATTCACCATTCTGCTTAAACACTATCAATGGACGGATAAAGAACTTACTAATGAAACTATTACTTATTAAACTAACCAAATGAAATAGCAGATTTGTTTCTTTTGTGTTAAATTTAAAGTACGTGAACATAGTCAGTTATGTGGCACAGTTCATACATAACGAAGCACAAGGCACATACGTGCGAGTATCTGATTTAATTTTGAGCTTCCAGCTATTAACACATCCAGAATCCTTGTTTACATACTGCTGTCTACGTCAGATTACCACCCGCTATCAATTGCCCAATTAGTCTTAGTAAGCCACCCGTAAAACTGTCTCCACCCCCACATGCAAAAGCTTGGATTGCCCACACAAATTAGCACTTGTTGATCTTCATAAATCAGGCCCAATACCATTAATAATAACACTGGTTTTGTTTGCCAGCTTGTGTAGTGAGCATCTTGGTCAGGAGCAACCAAAGCAAAATCTTAGCACGATGTGTGAAAGGCAGTCTAAAAGGAATCACACAGATGTAATAAAAACAGAACAGAGTCAACCTCAGTTTCACTGAGTCAACTCTGGACTTCACCCAATTCAGGTCCAAGGTAGGAAGGGTCTTGATTACTTGGAATAATGCGCAACAACCTGCCACCTTCTGGTCAAGGATTTGCATTACAGCAGATGAGTTTTGGTTTGAGCATTACTTTCACAGAATAGATTATACTGTAACTTGCAAATAGTGAAAAGGGTTGAACAAAGAGGAGAGACGGCGCTGTACCCAAAGCCAACATTTGTGTGCTGCCGAGTGTATGTGCCTCCCCTTCTAACTGCATCAGAATTTTGTTTGGGAGAGCAGTGCAGTCAGTCAGATTACACTGTCATCCTGAAAATATTTAGGAGCGCTACCAAAACACTCAACACTGTAACTGGCTCCAGTTCCCCTAGGGAGGTGGAGAAGGTGGAGAGTTTTGGGGGGTTGGGAGGGTATCACAGAAAACCAGACAAATACACCAACTGCAACTGCAGCAGCAACACTCATCTTTCACTGACCCAGTGGAGAAACAATTTACATTTCCATGTTCTTTCTTAATGTCACTATGTGAGACCTGGACCACATACCGCCACCACCTGAAGCCAAGCTCCAGAGCATCAAGTGCGCCATCAACAAGTACAGGCTTCAGTGGGTGGATCATATCGTTAGGATGGATGACAGCTGACTTCCCGAGCAGAATGTCTACTACCACCTTAGCGAAGGAAAACAGTCCAGAGAAGGGCAAAAGGAATGCTACAAGGACCTCCTGAAAAACAACCTCACAAGCTGCTCCATCAACTGGAAGACCGGGAAGAACAGACGAGGGGACGAGCCAGCTGGCAAGCAATGATCGACACTGGAGTGGAAGTCTTCAAAAAAAATGCAAAAAAAACAACAGAGGAGAAAGAGGAATAAGAGAGAGCAAGATCCTGACCAGCAGAAGCTTCCCACACCAACCATGTGCAGCGTCTGCAGTGAGCATCAAGACTGGGCCTGTTGAGTGATCTACGCACCCGCCATCCTATCCAGGAGTCGACCAAGAAGCCATCTTCCTCATCACAGAGAAATTGCCATAACGATATGATTTCTATGCAGGGTCAATGTGGTGTAAGATTGAGTTACTATGTAATCAATAAATTGCTTGTGCACACTTTGAAATTCTGAGACAAAGATCAAATTCACTGATGCTTCAACAATAATTTCAAATATAAATCACAGTATGATGCGTGAGTTGACACTTCAAACATGTTGCATAATCACACAAAACAACTGGAAGAAAAGTCTTCAAGTGAGAGTTCTGTTGTCTGGAATGTGTCAAATTGTCCAGCACATCACACAAATGCAGTTTTTATATTTGGGACCGTGACAGATTTCGAACCAAGGATAAGACTCAGGAAATCAGCATAAGAGTCACAACATTGCTGGGAACCAGGATGTTCCCAGCATGTCATGTGACCTCAACAAAGTCTGGAACTGCATTTCTCTATGGCATGTTTCCCCGCTCTACACACACACACACACACACACACACACACACACACACACACACACACACACACACACACACACACACACACGTCAGAATGCTGACATGCAAAGTGCTCAAATGCACATCAAAGCAACTTGGGGATTAAAGTACTTACTCAGGGTAAGGCTGGGTGATATGACTGAAAATTAATATGGCATGTTTCACTTTTTGGTTGGTGACTGCATTATATCACAGTATTACTAGTTTTGCACTATATGACCCCTTTAATAATTTTCTTTTGTTGAGTAAATGTTTAACAAAAGCTGCTTTCATTTACAAATCTGCTCCTTCAAAGACAAAATCTGGGTGAAAACATAATGAATCTGTTGTGAAAGTGTAGTGGTCTGAGACGATGTCTGTTGGTATCCCATGCAGACGTACAACATGGTGGACCAGGAGATCCGCTGTCTTCTGGGCCGACGGGAGCTTCGGGAGGGCCACGAAGTGGGCCGCCTTGGAGAACCGGTCCACTATCGTGAGGATGGTGGTGTGCAACCGGGACGGCGGGAGGCCCGTGAAGAAATCCAGACCAATGTGGGACCAGGGGCGATGAGGCACAGGAAGCGGCTGAAGGAGTCCCTTTGGTGGCCTTTTGGTGGTCCGCCTTGCCCCCAGCGTAGGTGGTGCAGGCCTGGATGTAAGCCCAGACGTCAGCCTCCAGGGACGCCCACCAGAAGCGCTGCCGGACCACTGCCACGGTCCTACGCACCCCTGGGTGGCAGGAGAGCTTGGACCCGTGGCAGAAGTCCAGGACGGCAGCCCTGGCTTCTGGTGGGACGTATAGTCTGTTCTTTGGCCCTGTTCCGGGATCCGGGCTCCGTGCCAGGGCCTCCCGGATGGTCTTCTCCACGTCCCAGATGAGGGTAGCCACGATAGTGGACTCCGGTACGATGGGTTCCGGTGGATCCGACAGCTCGGTTTTGACTTCATGTTCATGCACCCGGGACAAGGGTGCATGACAAGGTAGGTGATTCGGAAGTCAAAACGGCCAAAGAACAGTGACCAGCGGGCTTGCCTGGGGTTCAGCCGCCTGGCGGTCCTGATATACTCCAGGTTCCGGTGGTCAGTAAAAACCGTGAATGGCACTGACGCTCCCTCTAACAGGTGTCTCCACTCCTCAAGAGCCTCTTTCACCGCAAGGAGTTCTCGATTGCCCACGTCATAGTTCCGTTCTGCTGGGGTCAACCTGCGGGAGAAATAGGCACACGGGTGAAGAACCTTAACGGTCTCTCCGCTCTGGGATAGCACGCCTCCTATCCCTGAGTCAGAGGCGTCCACTTCAACCACAAACTGGCGACTGGGATCGGGCTGCACCAAGACGGGTGCAGTCGAGAAGCGCTGTTTCAACTCCCTGAACGCAGCTTCGCACCAATCCGACCAGGTGAAGGGGACTTTTGGAGAGGTCAGGGCTGTCAGGGGACTAACTACCTGACTATACCCCTTAATGAACCTCCTGTAAAAATTGGCGAAGCCGAAGAACTGTTGCAGCTTCCTACGGCTCGTAGGTTGGGGCCAGTCTCTCACCGCCGCGACTTTGGCCGGATCTGGGGCGACGGAGTTGGAGGAGATGATAAACCCCAGGAAGGACAAAGAGGTGCGGTGAAACTCACACTTCTCGCCCTTCACAAACAGCTGGTTCTCCAACAACCGCTGCAGGACCTGACGTACATGCTGGACATGGGTCTCAGGATCCAGAGAAAAGATGAGTATATCGTCCAGATATACGAAGACGAATCAGTGCAGGAAGTCCCGCAAGACGTCGTTAACCAAGGCTTGGAACGTCGAGGGGGCGTTGGTGAGGCCGAACGGCATGACCAGGTACTCAAAGTGACCTAACGGGGTGTTAAATGCCGTCTTCCATTCGTCTCCCTTCCGGATCCAAACCAAGTGATATGCATTCCTAAGATCCAGCTTAGTAAAGATTTTGGCTCCATGCAGGGGGGTGAACACGGAATCTAACAACGGCAACGGGTTGCGAACCGTAATCTCATTCAGCCCCCTGTAATCAATGCATGGACGGAGTCCGCCATCTTTCTTGCCCACAAAAAAGAAACCTGCACCCATCGGGGAGGTGGAGTTCCGGATCAGCCCGGCAGCTATTGAGTCCCGGATGTAGGTCTCCATTGATTCGCGCTCAGGTCGTGAGAGGTTGTACAGCCTGCTGGACGGGAACTCAACGCCTGGAATCAGATCAATGGCACAATCGTACGGACGGTGCAGGGGAAGGGCGAGTGCCAGATCCTTGCTGAAGACATCAGCAAGATCGTGGTACTCAACCGGCACCGCCGTCACATTGGGATGGACTTTGACCTCCTTCTTAGCATGTAAACCTAAACACGCCCGATGGCAGGTTTCGCTCCACTGAACCACCACCCCAGAGGGCCAATCAATCCGGGGATTGTGTTTCAACATCCACGGGAAGCCCAAAATCACACGGGAGGTAGAAGGAGTCACAAAAAACTCGATCTCCTCCCGATGATTCCCAGACACCACTAGAGTTACAGGTTGTGTCTTGTGCATGATTAAAGGGAGAATGCGCCATCTAGTGCCCGCACCTGCAATGGCGAAGGAAGCGCCACCAGAGGGAGCCCTACCTCCCTTGCCCATCTGCTGTCTAGCAGATTCCCTTCGGACCCCGTGTCCACCAGTGCTGGGGCTTGAAGGGTTAAATCCCCGCTCAGGATTGTAACTGGGAGTCGTGTGGCAATATGTGTGTGTCCCACGTGAATGTTATGACCCCCCCTTAGCCCAGTCTCTAAGGGCGGTTGTTGTCGTTTTGGCCGTTTGGGGCAGTTTTTCTGTATGTGCTCTTTTGAGCTGCAGAGAAAACACTCCCCGCGGACCAGCCTCCTCATTCTGTCAGCTGTTCTCATTTTGGCCCTGTGCGTCTCCCTAGCAACGTCAGCAGGGGGAGCTGTTGCCCCACGGAGCGCTGCGGCTGTGGAGCGTGGGGAGGGCGGAACCTTTTTGAACCCGGAAGGGAGAGGGACGGCGCGTGCCCGGCCACGTCCTTCGCCTCGCTCCCGACGGCGTTCCTCCAACCGATTGTCTAACCGTATAACGAGATCGATAAGCCCATCTAAATCCTGCGGTTCGTCCTTAGCTACCAGGTGCTCCTTCAGGACCGACGACAGTCCGTTTATGAAGGCAGCGCGGAGAGCAACGTTATTCCAGCCGGACCTCGCAGCCGCGATGCGGAAGTCGACTGCATATTCGGCTGCGCGCCGGCGCCCCTGTCGCATTGACAGCAGCACTGTTGAAGCGGTCTCTCCTCTGTTAGGGTGATCAAACACTGTTCTGAACTCCCTCACAAACCCAGTATAAGAGGTAAGGAGCCGTGAGTTTTGCTCCCAGAGTGCTGTAGCCCAAGCGCGTGCCTCTCCACGAAGCTAGTTAATAACATAAGCCACCTTGCTGGAGTCAGACGCGTACATCACGGGTCGTTGTGCAAAGACGAGCGAACACTGCATCAGAAAGTCCGCGCACGTCTCCACACAACCTCCGTACGGCTCTGGGGGGCTTACGTATGCTTCAGGGGATGGTGGGAGGGGTTGTTGAACGACCACTGGAACATTCATATCTTGCACAGAGTCGGCAGGAGGAGGAGCTGCAGCAGCGCCCTGAGCGTTCGCTGCCACCTGTGCGGAGAGAGCCTCCACCCTGCGGTTCAGGAGGATGTTTTGCTCGGTCATCTGATCCAACCAAGCCGTAAAGGCGGTGAGGATGTGCTGCAACTCACCAATCACGCCTCCTGCAGACGCCTGTGCCCCCTGCTCTCCCATTGGCCGTTCAATTGCTGGGTGACGCTGGCCGAGATATCCTGTTGTGAAAGTGTAGTGACACGGACCCACAACAGGGGGCGTAAATGAACGGACAATAGAAGGAGTTAAATTTGAACACTTTACTGTTGTGAATGCCACAACCACACACAGCAGATTATAGAATAAATACAAAGTCAATGATAAAGGTGTCGTGTGGGCAGGCTCGACGATAGGAGACGTCCGTCTAGAGAAGAACCGGAACCACACGATTTCCTCCGCCACCGAACCTGAAGGATACTGGAGCCGCCAGGTCCCGAGTCCCTCAGGTGGCCACCGTCTCCGCATGTCAGATCTGGTACTGCTGGCGAAGAGCAAAGACAGTCAAGTGTGGGTGTGTGTACACCCAGTAACAACAACGGTGGGAATTCCACCTCCACCTCTAACACACACTCGTGCAGCGTCTGTCTATTCACTTATCTGGCGGAAAGCAGAGCGAAGCAGTCGCGGCCCACGTCGGTCCTCTGGGGAGACAGCTGCAACAATGTATCTACTGGAATCAATATTGGAATATTCAGGCTGAGATATCTCGGCGACGTGGTGGAGGTGTCATCCTGCTTTTATCCGGGGTGAAGTAAAGATGATCGGTGACAGCTGTCATAGTTGATGAGTGACAGCTGTCACCTCGGCTGTTCCTGTGAGGCGGCAGCGCCCTCTCGTGCCTGAAGCCCGCACTTCAGGCAGGGCGCCCTCTGGTGGTGGGCCAGCAGTACCTCCTCTTCTGGTGGCCCACACAACAGAATCGAAGTTGTTTTTTGTTTGTTTAGTTTTTTGTTGTTGTTTTTTACAATTTTATATGTTTAAAAGGCTGTGGCTATGTCAGTTAATGACTGACTAGACTTAACAAGTTGGTGGTGCAAAACATCCGCTGGTTTGGTTTAACCGTTTCCATGACTACTATGTTTTATTGTGAAAGTTATTGGTGTATTTTAAAAAAATGTATTGGCACAACCTATGTTCTGTATTATCACAGTATCGATGAGACTGAGCAATCATGGCACACCATCACACCAGTGAGGAATATGACATTGGTGTACTGCCGCACCTAACTCAAGCCTACCTCAATGAGTTCTTGTCTGACGGGAGAAAATGCCCATTTCATTAGGGTTATGACTACAAAACCTTTTTCAAAACTTTCATTTTCTTGATGTTGCATTTGATGAACTTTTACCCATAGATCACTTTTTGAAGTTTATTTCATTGGATCATGAAAAAACCTCCCGCACCTAGCACCGCATCACTTTTAAAAATACATGAGTTTACACAATACTGTTTAAAAATAACGTAACAAGAACAGAATTAGCAAGTATCAAGAAATAACAAGAAAATATATACAAATAAATATTGCTAAAATATATTAATAAACAATAATTAAAAGAAATAAAAAAAAACAAAGGTAAAACAGATAAAATTGATAACAAATAAAATATAACAGTATTCAGATGATCATCTCTGACACAACAGCAGTCAATACTGGTCGCAAAAATGGTGTTGTAGCCAGGCTTCAGAGAACATTTCGAGACAAGGGATTCGATGAACCTCAATACATCGGCTGCTAACACCACATTCTTGATCTTGTTCTGCAACATGTGTTGGACTTCTTTTTCCTATACGGTCACAGTCACCTAACATTAACTATGAGTTTATTGATGAGATTTTGGAACAGTATGATGATTTGCAAAATGCATACATGGACACAGAAGTGATACCAGAGCATAAGAACCTTGGCTGGAGAGATGATTTTAAATTCCCTTTTGAGCTTTGTGAAGCATACGAGTTTTACAAAACGGAGGAAAAATGGCCTCGCATCAAATGGCACAAGCTGCCAACACTTCACCATGCCAGGTTGAACTCATGAGGAATTTTTGCACTTATTGCATTTTTCCTTCTTCCAAATTGGTGAGAACAGCCAAGGGTAACTTGCGATTTCATTGCAACTACATGGTCGCGGGACTGGTTTTCTAACCAACACTATTAAGAGATGGCTTATGAAGACCTGCTGTTAGCAATATCCAAACTTAAGTGTCCCAAAGCTGTGAAATGCTTTTCTACTCACTGGAAAAAGGAACCATCACTGTTTGATGTGCCTCGCTCCACCATAGTAGCTGAGACGGCTGTAAAGTTGATGGAGGAGGTTCGTTCTACTTGCAAAACAGATAAATATCTTAACAGTAAATTTATTAACACTAATACACAAATCTGAAACACTATTAAAAATACTACAAATGCTATATGTACTCATTTTCATGTATTCCTTGTGTATTGTATGTAAAAGTGACATGTTATAATAAAGAGTGTTTGAGCCGCTAGGTGTTTTAATGTGAAATATGAAACTGTCTTAGGTGCGGGAGTTTTTTTCAAGGTCTGGCAAAACCAAAGTCATTTTTGTGAGTTTTAGTTAAAAGTTCATCATTTATAACCCCAGGCTAATAAATTTGAGATTTGTCATAACCCTACCATTTCATGTCATTCACAAATCACACAATTACACATGAGCAACACTGGGGCCATCATAAGGTGGTGTTTTTGAGAAATTTTGAGAAGCCTTTTTTTTTATAAAGTATGATTCTTATTTTCTATGCAGATGTATTCTCCTACAAAATCACCATAATCATTCAAGAAAAATTCATTCTTTCCAAACAGAGATAGAGAAACTTACATGTAGCAGTACAGCATAATAGCCAAGGAACATTAATACACTTTGAATATAAGGGGGGAAAACATTGCAACAAAAGTTTTTTTCCCCCAATAACATCCAGCCCTAATCTGAATACTACAAATACGAGAAATACAATAAATCCTTGTATTTATATTTCAGAACACTTTTCTGTTATCATCCTAAAAACTGTTAAATATTTTTCATTATGTATCCAGTAAAAATGATTTCATCCAATCAAATATTATTTGGTTCATCAGCTGACCCCTTTCACTACATCAAACCACACTTTTCGTTCTTCATAGTGGTCAGGTGTATGTGGCTGTAATTCCAATTTTTTAAACTGCTGTACTTACAGCCTAAACTAACTGAATTGGTTCATAAGGAGAGGTAAGACTAAAGAGTGAAGGAGTGACAGTTAGGTGGCGTAACATCCGCCCATTTATCAAACTGTCCAATCAAAACAGTGCTTGTGCAAAGGCTTCTGCAATATCTTGTTGCACTTGGAAGGGCATCATATCTCAGAAGCGAGAGATGATTTCTCTGCAACACAGTGATCACACCTGGAGTCCTTGCTGAAATTCATAGGTTCTTCTTCCTCACATCAACTTTCATAATTTCAAAAATAAGCATCTTTTCAGGTAATCCTGCATGGCCCCATGAATTTTAACCCTCTGGGGTCCGAGGGAATTTTTTGGACAGTTCACTCGCCTGGCATAAATTTTTTATTATTGTTGTTAACAGCTCTCCCTGCATCCCACAATCAAGATTTATGTCTCTTTTTTCAGGACAACCTGTGCTTTCAGAATATATATGTTTTTGTTGTGTTTTATAAGTGTAATAAAGGTTTACAATCAAAAACAGGCAAGGAAAAAATAAAGCAAAAAATAATTTTCCACACACATTTATTCAAAACACACAGCAAACTATAATAAACAACTGTTTTGGCAATTTATAAAGGTAATTTGAGGTCTTGTGTGAAAGGCTGTACAACAAAAAGGTTCAAGCAATAAACACAAATGCACATTTTGAACAATATATACAAAATGGTCTACGCGTTTTGTTGTCCACTGATATGGTAATCAGTGCTTTACGCAGAGAAAGCAACAGAGTTATCCAGTAACATTCACATGCAAACTAGTGGAGCAATCCTGATAGTTACACACTCTTTGTTTGAGCACGTGAGATTGTCATCAGAGACTCACCGTGTGCTCCTGCTTTCACTGATCGCTGTGCGTAATGGCGCAGGGCACACTGAGTATATACTAATAGTATGTACTCATTGGAGCACCCAGGGGACTATTCAAATGGGCCAACTAGTAACATATCACTCCTGAAAATGATCTTTGGCTTTTGACGTGAGGTAAATCTGCCCTATGATTGGATTTTGGAAAACCATGTGACGGTGAACCAATTCTGAATGGACACTCACATTGCGCACATCATCACACAGCTTCTATGAGGAGTACAAAGATGGTCGATGGCTGGCTCGAAAGTCTGCAGAGTTAACTTTTCAGCAAAAACAGTAAGTTTCTATCTCATATCATTCAAAAGTTATTTATAATTTAGTAAAGCTTGGCCTTAGCTGTCGTATATGACGGCGTCGGCCCCAGAGGGTTAAGACAAAAGTAACAAGGCCGAAGTAGCAACTTAAAAAGAGAGAGAGAGAGAGAGAGAGAGAGAGAGAGAGAGAGAGAGAGAGAGAGAGAGAGAGAGAGAGAGATCCAAAGATATGATGAAGATATGATGCAGGACGTCACACTAAAGACCAGGGAAGTGACAAGGGGTGGGGCTCAAACAATTCATTCAGTAAATTAAGTGAAACAAACAACAATCCATAAGGTTGCAATTCTTCCATGGAACTATTAAGCACCGGGGCAGTACTCACACACAGGTGTATTTTTTTTATCATGGCATTCAAAAGGATTTGCAATATCCAAAGTTTTCAGACAATCTCTCAATCTCATGATCTGCATTGCATCTGTCTCTTGTTGTCCTACTTGTTTTCACTGAAATATGGATAATTACATGCTTACATAAGTGGGGAGGTTAACATCAGTGGTTAACTGTGCTTACATCTGAGGATGTTACAACCAGTTGGAATCCAATTTTCATGACAAGCACAGGGGAAAAAAAGTTAGATATTCGCCTGCCTGACTGGGGCTGTGCAGAGCGGTCATGAGTTGTGACAGCAGTGTTAATTTTGGTAGCATATTTTGATTTAGTGTTTGTCATGACTTGACTAAAATGTCATTTAGCTTTTGTAATAATTTATTCATATGAACTGCTTTAGTTTTAGTCAACTAAATATAAGATTTTAGTCGACTGTAGGCTGTGTCAAGTGCAGGGAGTTTAGTCTAGGCCAGGTCTGACTCTCCGTATCTGTTTACAATCACATTTAAACAAAACATTATATTTGGTTCCTCTGTGAATCACAATAAACAAACAGTTGCATCCCCAACAATTCCCAATGCGGGCAAGCAGTCCTTATTGGAGACAAAAAGAAAGAAGAAGAATATGTTGACGCCACTCATTAAAAATCCAGTCAGCTGAGTAAAGAAGAGCTCATTTTTCTGTATCAGAGAATCAGCTTCCTGCCTCATTTAGCTGAAACTCGCCTGTATGCCCTCAAGGGGCGTTGATGAAACCTGTACCCCATTCATACACAAGTGCACGTAACACGAGTGTGTGCATGCGCATGCACACACAAACAGCAGGACCTGTCAATCACCTGTATTCTCCAATCTCACGCTAACGAGACGCTAATTAGCGAACTTGCTGACATAACGGTAACAAGTAACGCACTAACACACAAACATGCATACAGCAGACACACGTACACACACAACAAAGCATCACAGAGGCAATAACAGAGACCCGTCTCTACCTACAGTAAAGCAGCTGAAGTGTCTATCACAGCACACAAGAGGAACTGCAAGTTTAACGGGAAAACAGTATAATGAGGCTCTGAAAATGAGCTTTCTGCTTCTGATATAAATATGGGGTTCCATATGAAAAGAGGCCAGAAAATAGTTCAATTCAATTAGATTTGGGTTTTCCAATGCAGGCGGCAAGGAAAAACGAGCGTTTCATTCCGTGCTTATGTAACAGTCATCGTACTGTGCCTGAGCTCAGTGCGGACAGCAGACCCTTCCCAGCTACATCACAGAAACGCCCTTTTGGGTGGGGGCGGAGGGGTGGGGTTAAGGGTTAAAGGTGTGGAACCAACAGGGGCAGGAGCCTTGACCCCACTGATAACATATTTCATTGGCTTAAAAGATACAATTTTTAATGCAACAATGCTGGAAAGGCATTATTTTGGGAGTGGGGGGTGCGACAGACACAAATGTGCACACTATCTCTCTACTCAGCCCTGCTGTTGGCCGTAAAAGGCCCTGCTGATGTTTCAGGCTTATTTATGCAAATCCCATTTTGCAGTTCAGCCACAATAGAGTATTTCTCTCTTTCTCGCTTCCCGACTCATTCGCCATCTGTTCAGCCTCCATCTCAAGAATATTGTTACTAAATATTTGCTTCAAGCAACAATATAGGAAATATTGTCTAATTTTTTTTCTCCATTTTGAGCAGGAATTTACAAAAAAGGCACAGCCATCAGGAGGTACAGTCTCAACCTTTCTCAAAAACACACACACACACACACACAAAAAAAAAAACCCTCAAAGACTTCTCTTATCTTCACAAAGCTCCCAGCTAAATATATAATCAATAGCTTGACATGATCCAACAGACAGGAATTTCATCTCAAAGCATCCCTTTTTGTTTTTTTAAATCAAGGCACACTAAGGAGATTAAATGAACGCTGAAATTTAAAATTTCACTTAAACAAATAAAAATCGAATCAACCATGAAGAAATGACAGGGAAACAAACAACTTAAATGTTTGCTGCTTGTGTTACATCACATTTTTTGAGCCAGTCACATGATTATGACTTATTGAGCTCAGCTGAAGGCAGAAACCATTCCAGTTTGGCCACACTCTGTTGCGAGGACACTGTAGAAATACATATGATTAAGTACAGCTGGGCTAATGTGTACTACAGCATGCAATGGGAAAAAGATCTTTCAAATGACCTACCATAATATAAGCAAATGTTATTCCACATCACACATAGCCAAAATCATGCAGACTGTCGTCAGAATGATGAATTGGCGCACATCCGAAAAGTGTTGGGGTTTCCATTCCAAAACAACCTAACAGCCATCTGAGAGAGTCCACATAGTTGGTCAAAATTGGCCGGCGGCCCAGAGTGTGATGCACATGTTCAAAACCCTCCGGGCGCTGTTGAGATGGGACACCTATCCGACGGTAGTCTGAGCGCCATCTGACTGCAATTTACATATTCTGAAGACGGCATAAGCTGTATCCAAAACAATTTGAGTGCCTATGAGGGAACTTCGAGATGGATCCGGCATGACCTGCAGGTGCCACTTATTCACTTATAATGTCCACCTCCACCAGCTCCCTCCCGGAGTGCAAAAGAACCGTTGATCATTGATATGTATGTGGCACGCAGCGATTCATGTGCAGGGAATGTGAACACAGTGCAAATAAACCAAAAGCACCATGTCCACTGCGGGTCAATGTGTCTCACAGCACACGGCGCTGCAGATTTGGACAGTCTGTTATATCCATAAAAGACCTTACAGTACAGGTAATAGTCTTCCCCATAAGTAACGTAAATAATGTGACTTTGTCTCCATCAGAACTGTATATAACACGGGCAGCTGTGCCTCTCTGTGGTGCGCAGTAACCAGTCATTGCAGGCGTCACGTTCAGAGCTGAACGGACCTCACGCTGTAATAAATGATCACCTTCTAAGTCTGTAGGAGATATGACATGGAACTGTTGTGCCAGGCCGTGACAAAATTAATAAACATCAATCTCGCCTCCAACAGCTGTCCAGGAGTGTTTCACAGCGCGGTGGTGGACGTGAAGGCAAAACCCGCAGCCTGTGGTTAAAATCCTCTCACCCAAAATAAAAAACAAACCCCACGTGATAATCCAACCATCTCAGTGTCCAGAGTTGCGTTGTGCTCCTGAAGAGAGGAAAAAATAAAAAATAAAGTTCCCTGGAAAGGCTCCTGAAGCAGGGGACAGTATGGCCCAATGCCAGCAAACTTTCAGCGAAGCTGTCCAGTGGCACTAAGCGCGTGTGCGGGGCTTAGTGGGTCATGCAGCGTTATTCCTACACATACTCACACACGGCTGAGTGATAACTGCAGCCCCACGCATGTGCAAGTGAGGACCACAGCGCTCCAGTCCTGTGTTTGTCATCAAGACGTTTGGACATCTGGCAGTCTGCAGCACCTTTTATGACCGTCTAACAACAGTGTTGTGTCATCTACCTGTTGTCTACATGCGCTTTGGATGCCACCGTGCAGGTGTGGACGAGGTAATCTGGATGCGTCCTGACACGGCTGGTCACGCTGCTTTTCCTCCCGACTGCGTCGGATTATGACAATATTTGCCATGTCGGGCATGGTTCCAACACATTCTTGCTTTGTGTGACGACGGCTTTACTTCCCAAACCAAAACGTCTGCACCAACAAAATTAAGCATGATGAATTCACAATGGTTAATTTGTATTGCATTTAACCACAAATATAGTTTAATTAACAAAACATGCTGCTCCATTATTCAAAGGTTAGGCCTGATTTAAGATAATAATCATTAAGCCTCAACAAATACAAAAACTTATATCTTACTCAGCAAATGGTTAATATCAAGCTTTTAATCCCTCATTCATGAGTGATTTAGTTCAGTTTCTGTTAACCATAGGGTATAAATAAATAAAAGTGCTGTACCCCTATTTACATATTGTACTTAAGGAGTGGAGGGCATTAAAACAACACAGTTCCAGATGATACACTGTTTCTGTTTTTCGGGCACTTCTTGTGGTTAATGAGACCACAGCCTGCTGCCTTTATAGACTCCATACAGCTGATGTCATTAGATCGTGCGATCACCATCTTGGATTGCAAGAAAGGCTTGCTTCGGTTGCCGTGACTGGGAAATCATTAGTCTCTTCTTCGATGTTCTCTCATTTTCAACCTCCTGCCTCAAAGAACACATAGCGGTTTCATTTTCAGCATATGGCTAAACCAATCAGAATGGGCGAAAGAAGGATATTTTGATCGTCAGATTTCTGACCCAGAAAGACAAGCTAAGTGGCTCGCAGCTCTGAAGCGAGAGAAATGACAGCCATCTCCAACAATTAGGATATTTGACAAACATGTCCCTCGTGTTAAGTTGATCCCTGCATATTTTTGGCTGAATAGCAATAAAATTAAAAAAATAAAATCAATCATTCAAGGCCTGTTTCCACCATAGAAACTTGAACTATAATGCAGGTCTCACTACGCTTGCAGGAACAGCCCCTTCATTGGGCATCTCAGCTGTTTGTGTCTCCACTGCGCTGAAGAACCACCAGGCTCACAGTGACAGCAAGTATATAGTGCAAGTAAAAGCCAGCAAGTAAGCTTTAACCTGCAAGCCAGCATAATTGATCAAACAAAGCAGCAGTCTCTGAGCCATTCCTAAACAATGAAAAAAAATCGACAAGAGGGTGGGCGACTCCTCACTCAAAGACTGCCCACAGGCGAATGACGTAACCGACAGGCGTGAAAAAACTCTTGCATGCCCATGAGGGTTCAAGCATGTCTGATGTAATCACACGTGATTCAAATACATATGGTTTTTGAAAAAAATAAGGTCGGATACTTTTCTAATAGACCTCGTATATGGCCATTATATCATTCTCCAATATTTCCTAAGGCGGATTAGTCGATTAAGAGTTACAATCAATGTAATGTCAAACCACTGCTTGTTAACAAGCAGCTCATTAAAAAGCAGCTGAGACGCTTTTTAATTAGCAGTACATTATACTTCTGTTCTGCATCTTAAATTGGGTGCATTTAGCCTTAGGGTATTTTGGACAACACTTCAAGAATCTTTGGTAACTTCCTGTCTGGTTCTGTTTTGTTTTTTTTAAGAACATAATAAATGCTCTTTCAAGTTCAGACAGGAGATCTACTACTTAATTCTGGCTTGGTTCCAAATTGTTGTTTTACTTTTGGTTGTCAGTCATGATGTACACAGTGACAAGTTGAGCCAGTTTGACTAGATCAGTGTATAGTTTGTGGCAGATTATGCAGTCTGTTATATTTGTACACTGTGCACTCCAACTATTTTGCCATATATTACTCCTTACCCTCACCATTTAAGAGTTCAATATATCTACACAGGGGCAAATTTGCGCTTGAGTTTTGCATTCTAATAGACCCATTTGCTCACTGACAGTGAATTCAATGTCTCTTGCTCTGCACCATAGCGACAAGACTGAAAGTCATACAACTACATGTCTACAGATGATTCTTAGAGTATTGACAACCATTTGGGCTTAAACTAAAACCATTTGTGTTAACTGTGTATTCAATTATAGAGGAACATCAGTAAAAACACATGCATTCTGCATGTGTAACTAATCTGATCTTTTGAGTCATGAAAACATGTTGATATTTTTTAACCAACAAGAAGCATAACTGTTTATCTTAACAGTAGCATCAAAACATCCATCAATTCTGTTTTTGTCACTGATCCAGTGCCTGGTCACTGTGGCAGCAAAGTACGCAAGGTACCTCCGGTGTTCCTTTCCTCTGTCAGATGCTCCTCTCACCCTCTTCAGAGATCCCAAGCAGTTAGTCCAGTGTGATGTGTTATGGGTCTACACCAAGGTTTCCTCCTAGATGGGCATTCTTGAAAATATTCCAAAGAAAGGTGTATTGGAGGCATCCTACCCCAGTGCTCAAACCATTTCAATTACCCGTTTTGGAAGAGAAGGTGTAGCAGTGCTACTCACAGTTCCTTTCAGACGTAAGAACTTTGACGATATCTATAATGTTGCATCCAGCCTTCCAACAAAAGTAAACTCAATTTGTGTGCTAGCATTTGTAATTTTATTTGTCTGTCACGAGTCAATGCTCATGAGTTTGTAAGCAATGGACTGACCATTGCATGCTTAGTCTTCCAACTTCACCACAATGATCACATTGCTACATTGTCAATCTTCCACTCCATTTTCCCACAGCAACCTAAAACTTCAGCTCCTACACTACACAGTGTTTCACTCCTAATCCAGAGGGAACAACCTACCAGTTTCTGGCAGAGTACTAACTAATGATGGGTATCGAGAACCAGTTCTTTTTGAGAATTGTTAAGAAATGATTCGATCCACCGACATCAAAAGCCTTTTTGTTAAACGATTCCCTTATCGGTCCTTCAGAGCGGCCGTTGTTTTGAGGGTGTTTGCAGGGAAAATTATCATTTCTCTACATTGATTACAGACCCTGCAGCAGGTCTGTAATCAACCGCTTCTGTAACAGCTCCACTTTGAAGCTTGAACCGACGAAGCAGTGCTCCGACCTGCTGCTTCGTTGGTTGTCTGCTTCCCTGCTTTTCAGAAGCGGCAAGTCCGCCTCTTAATCCCTCTCAAAGCCATTTAAATATGTCAATCATGAGTCACTTTTGTGCGGAATAAAGTCAAAAACTGGGACTCTTACCTTGTTGCGGGCAAGAAACGAGAATCGTTCTCCATTCTGTTCGCACAGCTTCAAAAGGCTGTGCCACTCTCTGCTGATTCAAGTTAGAGTCTGGCTGGAATTAATAACTTCAAAGCAAATTGGCGTTTTAAATCAAATGACATCTCTTTCCAAACGCTGTAATACAAACAATAAACTACAATCGGCCAAAACATTTTTTTCCTCCCAAAATGAGACATCATGTGTTCTTTGTGAATTACGTTGATGCTATTTCTATTTATATCCAGGATCAAGGATCAAGGATCCAGTGACCAATTTCATATTTATTTACTTTGAGACTCAATAAAATGTTGTTGACATAGAAAACCTGCAAACGCCTAGTTTTAGTACACAGAAAAATCACAAAAGGTATTGATAAGGGAATCAATAAGGAATCGGATTGATAATGGCATCGATACCGATAAAATCTTATCAATACCCATCCATAGTACTAACTTAAATTTGGAAAGGGTATTTCTCGTACCAGTTGCTGCACACTCTGCTGCAAATTGTCCCAATATGCATTTGCTAAATCATAAAAATAAACAATTTACCTTAAATACCACAACACTATGCAAAAGCTACTAGGAAGTTCCAATGTATCCATACTTTACTGGTTGCCAATCTAGCATTGAGTCCTACCAGATACCTCTTTCAGAGATACAGAATTAGCACATTTGTTAAATTCAGAAAACAAATTATATGAGTTCTACTGAATGTTTAAGAAAACAATCATACAAGGAGTCAGATCTCATGGCCATCAAGTAAACAATGCCTTACACGTATTGCACAGGAACCTGCCTGAGGAAACACAAGTGTACTCACCTGTTGAGGTCATAACCTCAGAAATGTGGACAAAAAGCCACGCCCCAGGTAGCACCCGTGACACAGGCATGGCATCCACAGAATGCATGGAGTGCAAAATGTCTAAAAAGAGCTGTGACGCCACAGATGAAGCACCTGACATACATCCACTACTGTCAAAAGCACAAGGGCGTGCAAGTGAACTTTGTTCACTGAAAAGCCATAGTCTGTAACTGTGGAATGGTTTATAGAAGGGGATGATATACCATGTTTCAGTAGGCCACTGAAGTTTTTTTAGGGAAAGATATATTGTCCAAGCGGACAAAAATTACATTTTTATCCAAAGATCCCTTCGGGTGGAAAATTACAGCCGTTTTTAGGGAAGGGGTTAAAGAGGCCCAAACAGTGACATAGTCAAAATGTGGATTTTGACCTTTGAATATCTTTGTGCGCCCTCAGTAAGCCTCAGTGATCTTATGGTACGAGGTCTGTTAGAAAAGTATCTGACCTTTATTTTTTATTTTTTGCAAAAACCTGATGGATTTGAATCACGTGTGCTTTCATGAGCAAACCTTGAACCTTCGTGCGCATGCGTGAACTTTTTCACGCCTGTCAATTGCATCATTTGCTGGTAAGCAGCCTTTGTGTGGGATGTGTGTTGTGCGCTCAGCGGATTTTCATTTCAAGGAAAAAGACGGAACGACTGGAGCAGCGCCGCATCAAATTTTGCCAGAAACTGGGCGACAGCCATGTGGAAACCATTCGGATGATTCAGACGGCTTTCGGAGATGATGCTTTGGGCATCACACAGATTAAGGAGCGGTACAACCGGTTTCAAGATGTCCGCACAACGGTGGAGAGCGAGCCACGCTCCGGTCGGCCATCAACATGCTGAAATGACCGGATCATTTACAAAGTGAACGATGTGGTGATGCGGGACCGTCGTGTGACTAGGGATGGGTATCGAGAACCAGTTCCTTTCGGGTATCATTAAGAAATGATTCGATCCACCGACATCAATAACCTTTTTGTGATTTGGCGCTATATAAAAAAATTGATTGATTGACTGATTGATTGATTTTTACTTAACGATTCCCTTATCGGTCCTTCAGAGTGGCCGTTGTTTCTGGGGGTGTTTGTAAGGAAAATGATCATTTCTCTACATTGATTACAGACCCTGCAGTGGGTCTGTAATCAACTTTTCTGCAGCGCGGCTTTGCTTTGAACCATGAACCAATCGAAGCAGTGATTCGCAGATCAAAGCAGTGATTCGCAGATCGAAGCAGTGCTTCGATCATTACTTCGTTGATTAATTTTTTTCTTTCGGTTTCCCCCGCTAAAACCCTAAAGAGCATATGGCTGTGAGCATTATTCACCTTTTTTATGTTAAACCGACCTGTTATGGCCTTCTAAAACAGTTGATAGATGTATTTTATAACTTAAAAACGGGACCGATGCTAACACATTAGCATGTCTATGGCACTTTCAATGCTAAAGTTAGCATTATGCAGTTGCAGCTGTCTAGCGTTTGTTGTCGTAAAAAGAGTCAAATGTATTACAAATTGTAATATTTTTTAAATTTATTTTTGTTTATATATTAATAATAATAGCAAGCACAACAATAATAGTAATAATAACTAATCTAATGATTATATACAATTTTAGAGAAAGAGACAAAAAGAAGCTGAATAAAAACACAACAGAAAATATAAAACCAACTAATAATGAACATAAATAAATAAATAAATAAATAAATACAGAAATAAATGTGTTTCCTGTGAACACCTAGTGACTCTTACACCTCCATTTCATCCCTGTCTTATTTAAGTTTAATGACAGTTTGTTTCAGTAAAACCATATTTTCTATGTGTTAATTTTGTCAGTGATTTCCTCCAGAACTATCTGCCAAGCTACAAAACTGCTGCATCCTAGTAAGAGCAGAATACTACTGGAATGAATTTTAATAAGGAAAGTTGGGGTTTTTTCTCACTAAATGGATGCTGCACTCACTGCAGTTTATTGTCTGGAATAGTCCCAAATTGCATTTCAGAGCTTCTCGAATTCAAACATTTTTGTGCGGGTGGTGTTGGGGGGTAATTTTGGGTTTCAGCTTTTTTTGTTTTTCACCACTTTCATCCCTGAATATGTCAATCGTGAGTCACTTTTGTGCGGATTAAAGTTACTAACTGGGACTCCTGTCTTGTTGCGAGAAAGAAACGAGAATCGTCCTCCGTTCTGTTCAAACAGCTCCAAACACTGCGCGGCTCTCTGCCGAGTCAAGTTAGAATGATAGAATCTAGTCGGAATTAATAACAAAGCAAAACACTGTTTTGTTTATTTTTATTTATGTCCAGAAATCAAGGATACAGTGACCAATTTCACATTTATTTACTTTAAGACTCAATGAAATACATAGAAAACCAGTAAAGCCTACTTTTAGTACAAAATTCACAAGAGGTATCGATAAGGGAATCGATAAGGAATCGGATCGATAATGGTATCGATATCGATAAAATCTTATCAATACCCATCCCTATGTGTGACTGTCCGAGAAATTGCGGAAGAGGTGGACATCAGCACTTTTTCGGTACATTACACTGTGACAGAAGATTTGGCCATGAAAAGAGTGGCTGTGAAATTCATGCTGCTCCTGATGGCAGCGCCAAAGTGCCTCCGTGTTGGAAGTCTCACAGGTCATGCTGTGATATGCCCACCTCTTCCACAATTTCTCGGATAGTCACACGACTGAAAAGTCACCGAAAGCCGCCTGAATCATCCGAATGGTTTCCACCTGGCTGTCGCCCAGTTTCTGGCAAAATTTGATGCGGCGCTGCTCCAGTCGTTCCGTCTTTTTCCTTGAAATGAAAATCCACCGAGCGCACAGCACACGTCCCACGCAAAGCCTGTTTACCAGAAAATGATGCAATCGACAGGCGTGAAAAAGTTCACTCATGTGCACGAAGGTTCAAGGTTTGCTCATGCAAGCACACGTGAGTCAAATCCATCAGGTTTTTGCAAAAAATAAAAAGGTCAGATACTTTTCTAACAGACCTCGTATATGAATGTATGGATGGAGTTTTCAAGGCTAACTGAGGGCACCCCCTATAGGTGGCGCTTCAAGTCACAACTTTTGGCATTTTGGGCTACATTTGGGACCCTCCCAAGGCCTGTGCCCTGAATAAGCCTTGCTCATTTATGCATATTTGGATACACTGGGACAAGTTCTTTCCAAATTTGCATAAATGGCGGTGGCATAGTTAGGGTGCTTTTGCATAGGTGGCGCTCTTTATGTTTACAACGCGATATTTGGTGATTTTCATCTGGCCATATCTCGGTGCGGCCCCTATAGATTTCAGTGAAACTTGTTTTATTATGCTCCTCGGTATATGTGCTATTCATAATAAAGACATCAAGAAGGCTTTTTGCCTCATTAACCATCCTTGTGGGTTAATGAGGCAAAAAGCCTTCCTGATATCTTCATTTTTATCTTTATTTAAGTTACAGATTTCGGCTCTTAAGTATGACTTGAATCCAAGTCATGCAAACATTTATAACGAACTTTTATACTCTTCCACATTCTCCAAACTCTTGTTTGTCTTTAATACGAATGCCAACGCAGCTCCTTTGTACATCCTCAACCCACACCCAGAGAGTACCAGGTGTTTGGAAAAACAGTCTTTCCTCTTCCTCACTTTGTTACCCAACACCCCGCTGGTCTGTCCCACCACTCCCCCCATCTTTAGTTTTCTCCTTGCCCTCCATTTAGCAGATGATGCCCTTCCATCCCCAGGGAGGCAACATGTGTGTCATGTCACATTTTGTCATGTCGTATGGTGGAGACAGAAACGTCACCACGTCCATCAAAATGATGGAAGTAGTAATGAAAGCAGGAGGAAGAACCAGGCTGTGATACAGATATAAGCATTGGAGAAGAGGGTTTTATTACACAAGTCACTCTCTTCACAGTGAGTGTGGGTGGGTGTCTGTCTCTCAGATGCACACAAACACAGCTGACTCACGAGTGACACATCTGCTGGCACAGCCTGGGCACGCTGCCATGTGTGGCGGCCAGCCCCGGCGGCAGGACTGGCACTCGGCACTCAAGCCCACTCTGATCTGTGTCTCTCACACACTTCACCCTACACTTCCATCTCTGTCCATCTGCCCTCTGTTTCTGCATCCTTGGCTAAGTGAAAGTGTCTGGCTCACAGACAGTTGCCTTTTGAATCTGTCAGGAAGAAAGAGGCAGTTTAGTTGGTAACACTGAGCCATTACTGCTCTGTCCCATGAAGCATGGATCCACATGCAAAGAGAAAGCAGATAACCCAACTCAAAATTCCTTGTTTGCTTTTAACAGTCACACTTGACAGTTTTACCCCAAATGACCAACTAAAAAGAAACTCTATATTCTTTAGAGAAACGCCAACACAACCCCCCCTTTTTCCTTCGCTTCTCTTGACTGTGCTCTCTCGTCCATGACTCCCTCCTCCATCCCTACAGTCGCTCCCACACTCTGACCACATTCCTTCCTTACTCATGCTGGGAGGATGTCTCCCTGTGGGTAAAAGCATTGTGGGAAATCCCAGTGGCCAGGCACTTCAGAAACCCTGAAGGTAAAGTGTAAAAGAAGAACAATACTTCTCTCTGGTTAAGAGGTCCTTCCCACAATACATATCAGAATTTCACCTGCAAACACATACAGGTAATTAGGGATGATATCAAAAACTGATCCCCAGGGAGGCAACCATTTCCTTATTGGTTACAAACAAAATATCATTAGGTGTCTTGACAGTGAAACTCTCAATATTTTACCAGCTCTGAAAGCAAATTTGTCATTTGCTCATAACATCACGTATTCTCGGTTTAGTAGCATGCCTCCTATGTATTTTGTACAATGAATTGCAGGTATGCCCAAAGGTCATTCGTGACTAGTGCTGGGTTGAAAAGATCGATTCGCCAATTTTAATTCGATTCCTATTTTAATTCCCACAGATCGATTCACACATCCAAAGATCGATCGATCGATAGATCTATCTATCTGTATATATATATATACATATATACATATATACACACACACAGGATTTTAGCTAGCGCAAACTTGCATTACAGCCCGTTATGCTATAATTTTGGACCGGTACGATTTTCAATACAGCATCTGTAATCAGCCGTTTCTGCAGCACGACTCCAGTTTGACGTGTGAATTGAAGCAGAACACGTGTAAAACATTGTTAATATGTATACACATTACACTAGCACCTTTTTATTCCTGACTGATCTTTAACCGGAAGAGCTAGCGGGACCTTTAGCCACACTGTGCATGCTCCTGCTGAGATAGCAACTTTGCTTATTGTAACTGCTCATGTCATGTGTTAATCTGCCAGGTAAAAGTCGAAGTTGCATCATGAAGGGCATCCAGTGTCAAACTTGTGCCAAATACCAATGTAGCTCTGGTGTCACAGACTGACCGGCCCCCCCTAAAAATTGGTCTGCCCTGCCTCCACTGCACATGCGTCATTTCGGAGCTCAGCAACTCGTCTGAGAAAAAGTCTCTTCACTTAAAGTGATCAAATGGATTAATGGGATTATTAACCATCAGATGACAAGGTAAAACCTCTTAAATCATTCTAAAGTCAGTTTTAAGCGGAAATTAGGCCATTTTAAACAGAAATGAGGCGATATTCGGTGACGCTTTGAAATGATGGATGCGCAGTGAATGCAACAGCTAGCAGCTCGTGTAGTTGCAGCGCTCTGATCGCTTCATCTGTCTTTTATGATGAAATAATGCTGAATTTATGTGGGAATGATTGTAGTACAAAAGCTTCAGATATCTGTCGTGGAGATAAATGATGACTGGAGTGCAGTTTTAAGCAGAAACGAGGTGATAATCCGCGAACCGCGGCTGATGACACATGCGTAGTGAAGGCAGGGCAGACCAATTTTTAGGGGGAGCCATTCAGTCTGCGACAGTATCCACTGTGGTGACCCAGATGTCGCAGACCGCATTTATTAATATTATGCCACGATCAGATTGCCACATTGAAAAAAATGCATGTATATCAAGAGTGAGATCAAAAGCAAGCATCTTATTCCTTCGGCAGCAAAGCGTGAAACCCAGGGGGGACTAACTTTCATGAAAATAAGCAATACGTGTCACCACGCATGCGCATATGCAAAAGGCAGATCGATTTCTAGGGGGACCATTCGGTCTGCGACACCGGACAAACAAGAGCAGCCGAAAGGACAACAATAACAACATCAAAGGCTGCTATGCCAGTGAAAGGAAAATAAACAAGCAGTTTGACTTTAACACAAGAAGGTACAGAGTATGATTTGATTTGGGAAACAGTGGGACAAGGTGGGACTTTACATTAACAATAAATAATAGAAATAAGGACAACTACTGCATAGCATCTTCAGGTCAGTTACTTAAAAGTGTTTTACTACATCAAAAAAAACAATAAAACAAACAAAAAAAACATAAGCTTAATCGCAAACATAAGAGAAAATAAACAAATGCATACATACTGTACATTAGGGTTATGACTACAAAATGTTTTTCAAAACTTTAATTTTCCTGATGTTGCATTTGATGAACTTTTACCCATAGTTCACTTTTTTTAAGTTTATTTCACTGGCTCATGAGAAAACCTCCCGCACCTAGCACCACATCACTTTTAAAAATACGAGTTTACACAACACTATTTAAAATAATGTAACAAGAACACAGCGACATCTGTTGGATTTCTTTTTTCCTATACGGTCACCTAACATTAACTGCAAGTTTAATGATGAGATTTTGGAACAGTATGATGACTTGCAAAATGCATACATGGGCACAGAAGGGATACCAGAGTATGAGAACCTTGGCTGGAGAGATGATTTTAAATTCCTTTTTGAGCTTTGTGAAGCATACAAGTTTTACAAAATGGAGGAAAAATGGTCTCGCATCAAATGGCACAAGCTGCCATCACTTCACAGGGCCAGGTAGAACTCACGAGGAATTTTTGCACTTATTGCATTTTTCCTTTTTTCAAATTGGCGAGAACAGCTGAGGGTAACTTGCAATTTCATTGCAACTACATGGTCGCGGGCCTGGTTTTATAACCAACACTATTCAGACGGATTATGAAGACCTGCTGTCAGCAATATCCAAACTTAAGTGTCCCAAAGCTATGAAATGCTTCTCTACTCACTGGAAAAAGGAACCATCTACTTGCAAAACAAACAAATATCTTAACAGCAAATTTATGAACACTAATATACAAATCTGAAACACTATTAAAAACACTACAAATGCTATATTTACTCATTTTCATGTATTCCTCATGTGTATTGTATGTAAAACTGACATGTAATAATAAAGAGCGTTTGAGCCGCTAGGTGTTTTAATGTGAAATATGAAACTGTCTTAGGTGCGGGAGGTTTTTTCAAGATCTGGCAAAACCAAAGTCATTTTTGTGAGTTTTAGGTAAAAGTTCATCATTTATAACCCCAGGCTAATAAATTTGAGATTTGTCATAACCCTACTGTACATACATACATGTTGTGAACTTGTTGCGAACAGCAAAGCACAGCCAGTCATTTCAGTAATCAACAATTATAACTTTGGCGAGTTTAAATTTGCTGTAATAATGAATGAAGACATTTTTGTACTTGCTTACAATCCTTTAATACCCTTTTCCTGCATATTACACTGGCATGACACCTGTCTACTGAAGATGGATTGAGGGAGTTGGGGACCCAGTTCCACGTTTTGAACCCTGGTTAAAACCAGATCATCATTATACTTGGGGGGGGGTTACTGCCAAATTAGATATTGTGTTTGGGAAGTGGGACACCAAGCTCATCCTAACCAAAAATGTTCTGTTATAAATATGAGCAAGATATAATATGAGCAAGAGTGCAGGTACATGACTGGCCTGCCTGCAGTCCAGACCTGTCGCTCATTGAAAATGTGTGGCGCATTATGAAGCGCAAAATGCAACAGCAGAGACCCTGGACTGTTGAACAACTGAAGTCATACATCAAGCAAGAATGGGAAAGAATTCCACCTACAAAGCTTCAACAATTATTGTCCTTAGTTCCCCAAACGCTTATTGACTGTTGTTAGAAGGAAAGGTGATGTAACACAGTGGTAAACATTTTTTGAAATGTGTTACAGGCATCCATTTCAAAATGAGCAAATATTTGCACAAAAACAATAAAGTTTATCAGTTTGAACATTAAATATCTTGTCTTTGTGGTGTATTCAATTGAATATAGGTTGAAGAGGATTTGCAAATCATTGTATTCTGTTTTTATTTACATTTCACACAATGTCCCAACTTCACTGGAACTGGGGTTGTACATACATGGATCACTTCACGAGCCCCCACGAGGCCCATGCAACACCATACATTTCAAATGGTGGGATGTGGGGCTGCCGGCAGAACCACACAGGCAAATGGCACTCCAAGTTTAACATCAAAAGTACAAACTTCAACCAAAATATCCTTTCTTTTTAAGAATAGCCACTGAATAGCAGGTGTGATTATCTTGTGCTGGTCTGTATCATTCCTGCAAATTTCAGCTTGAAAAGATTGAATGGTGTGATTCACACCCACTATCTAATTTCAAAGCCCATGGGCCACATAATAATAAAAAGAAGAATAATTAACGAAACAAAAACAATAGGGTTCCCAGTCCAGTGGTGCTTTGCAGCCGCGGTCCTCAGCCCTCATCGGGCTTGGACCCCTAATGAGGGGAACTCAGCAGGCTCAGATATGTGTGCCTACATTCAACCAGGGACAATAAGACTGTTCGTTGTCTGACAAGACACCTGGAGAAAACACTAGAGCCTTTCTTAACAAAAGCATAATCAACTCAACTCCATATTCAGTTGTTGCAATATTATGCTGCCACTCAAGAGATACCATACTCACAAACTTAACAACAGAAAGTTAAACATGGCCACCAAGATGGTCACAATTTGTCATAACCTAAAGCAGCCAAAACATTGTCCTTAGAAAGGTATAGGAGAAGGAGTCCAGCCATTTGATTGATTGATTGAGGAAGGAACACATATTTCCTGTTGTGCATTGCAACATCTATGAGGATGATACCACCGAACCATTCTCCACCATCATGTGGTTTCAAACTAGGATGTTGGGAATGCTTTCTTAATGACTGTAGGGCTAAGCTTGACACAAAATTCACTGGGAGATTTCTAGACGCTAGGAAACCACGAGCTGGTTGCAGGTACCGATTAGTGTCACTCCTAAAATGAAGCTACTTGGCCATCAGCATCACAAAAACATCAAACACATGGAAAGACACAAGGACAAAGAAGAAATCTTATGTTGGGATATGATAGCATGCAGTGGGTTAGACTGAGTCCCCCTGGTCAGGACATCAGTCCATTACAGGTTACTTTCCCAGCCAGATCTTTTACTCATGTAAAGCTGGGTGGACTGAGACAATGCAGATTAAGCATCCTGTCCAAAGAAACAGATAGGAAGCCTCAAGTGCACAGCAGGAACCAAACCCCAGTCTATATAGGGTTAGTCCAACTCTTAGAGCCACCTGCGACACATGGTGAGGCTCATTTTAATTTCCCTCATCTGTGACTTGGCAGCTATCAGTGATCACTGACCAACTGCAGGTAAGTGTGCACTGAAGAGTGCTGTACAAACATCTCGTCAGACACCTGTGTATATTGCCACCTGTAGCCCTGAATGTGTTTTGATGACACAAAACTGCCACATTATCATTTCTTTGAATACACTGAGAGCTTTACACCCTTTCAGTTGCATCAGATTAAAAAGCAGCAACCTGTGACGCATGATGTCACCAAACACGTTTCTCTGTAGTTCTCACATTCAACAGCATGTTCATAAGATAACTGTAGTGCACCAAGAATTGTAAAGAAGAAAATCTGAGATTAAAACAAAATAAATAAAAATCTGTAATCCGTGTGGTAGAAAGAAACAGCACCTGAGTCTCGTCACTTGACAATAATGCGTCTCAAAATTAGCCGACCCAAATCAAAGTGGATAATTCACATGCCATTCTGTCTCCTATCTCACGCCAAAATTAGCACACCAGAGAGAACATAAACCAAATTTTGTCACTGAAATTACCTCAGTTCCTTCTGATGTGCACTTTGAGTTGAATGACATTGGCAAAGACCTGCTTGGTTATTTATACAGGCACAAAACAGTACCCACTCACATAATCGTTCCATGACATTTTCAGATATCCACATGCAGCAGTGCTCGCTTGATATCCAAATTAGTGTTTGACATTTACTGAAAATGATGCACTGTACAGTTAAAGAATGTACTATTTCCACAAGTGACAGCTGGCTTTAGACCCACAACAATTAATCGATTACTAATCAACTATTAAAATAATCTCCATATATTCTGATAATTAATTATTTTGAGTCATTTTTTAATATCCAAATTCTCTGATATCAGCTTCTTAAATGTGAATACTTTCTGGCTTATCTTACTTGATGCTTTGCTACTATGTGACAGTAAACTGATTATCTCTGGGCCGTGGACAAAAACAAGACATCTGAATAAATCATCTTGGATTCTGAAAAACACTGATCAATATTTTTCACCGTTTTCTGACATTTTATAGACCTAAAATAAAATAATCATCGGTTGGAGGACCAGGTTCTTGGTCACCTCCCTCCCTGACTAAGGCCCTTCTCCACCAATATGGAGCACGAGCGACGGTAAAAACACCAGTAAGCCCCCAGAAGCAAGCACCGACAGCCATAAAGGCACGAACAAACGTTACTATCATCACACCACAGCTCACAGTCACTTCATTTACCATTATCTCGCACTATGGTAAGTTATTCTGCTTAGCTAATGTTTGATGCTAGCTAGCAAGTGACGTGGTTGTGAATGATGAGCTTACCAATGTTATAAAATGCAACCAATGACGTGTGAGAGAGGGGGCCAAGTGTGTGTGAGTGAGAGAGAAAGATGAATGTTGTGTGTAATGCCGCGTTCACATCGGGCGCGACCAGACGCCACAAATTCGCTTCAGTCGTGTGGCGACGGACACGCCACCATCGCCCGGTGTGTCGCTCTGCTTTCGCTGCGAAAATTCGCCCCAGTGCGTCATCAAATAGGAGGAGCTTCCATTCCGCTCGCCGGCTCTGGTTGTCAGTCAAGTTAACATGACAGACCTTGTTCACACGGAGCGAGTTGTGGAAAGCTCCCAATTCGGGGAGTATCATCGTTTGCTGCAGGAGTTGCGTCTGAATGACGACCGCTTTCAGGGGTCCTTCTGCCTCTGCAGGTCCCAGTTTGAGGACCTCCTGTCCCATTCACGTGCGCACATATAAACAATAAAAAAAAAACGCCGCTGCTTGCTGTGGGGTCAGTGGTGGGCACACTTCCGATAATCCAATAACAGATAATTATCGAAGATAATGTTTTCAAATGCATTTCAGACACTCTGTTCAGGCTCCAAGGACAGCAGCATTAAACTCTAGTGCCTAAAACTCTCGTGAATATATTCTCTGGGTTTATAGATGTTATTGCATTTGCGTTTGTTAAATTCCACGCATCTTAAATCAATGTAGCAGGATTATCTGGAATTTTGTTTTGGCAAGTTTTAAAGGCCTCTACTGCCATCTAATGGCCAGTAGTGTTCATGGCAGTATTCGCCCTAAGTACGAAGCATCTGGGCACCAGTAGATGGCAGTGTTCTATTTATTTGAACCCCGGTTATATCAGATGGTTGTCAAATCAACTTTTTGGCTTTGCAAATGGCTTTTTTTTTTGTTTTGTTTTTTTTACACATTAAGTTTAAAAACAAAAACAACAACAACAGCAAAAAACATTACAAGACAGCTCTGCAGTGTTTGCACAGGCACAGTGTGAGCAGTTGGGCGCTTGTAGCTCTTCAGGAGCAGGATACAGAATAATATTAAACAGGTTTGATTTTCATTCGACCATATGATCGGCAATCAGGAGGTGGTCGTCAGATGTTGAACGCAGCTTGTTACTCCATGTACACTACACGATGCAGGACGCGCAATTAACCTGAAACTCGGTCCAAAAATTTCTCACATGAATGAAAACTGAAACTCGGTCCAAAAATTTATCACATGAATGAAAAATCATCTGAAAAAGGGCCAAAACTCGCACAGTGTAAAGCCAACATTTATGTGTAAACACAATACTGAGTGCACGTTTTACAACATCATAAAACGTGCGCACATTCTCTCCACATGCAAAACATTTTGCGATGACACGTCCAGGGCTCCGTAAAAATGCCTGTTTTTACAAATAAAAAATGTGATATTTTACAAAAGCACATTTATTTGTAAACACCAACACACGACACACGTCACATTAACGTGTTGGTTTACATAATGAATGACTGAACCAGTCAGTGTTTAGCAGAGGCACTTTTACCCAGAATCCTTTGCAATCTGTCTGTGTTTGTTACAAAACCTCAGAATTAGTGCATTATTCAACATTAAAAGATATATGTGATATTTTAACTTTGCAGAAATGACAGAACTGACATTAATGGAGTTATTCTATCGGTATTCACACAAAACCATAAGTCAGGATGCCTTTATTTTCCAACACCTCCGCCTGACCGGAGCATTGTGATTGGTAGAGAGCTGGCTTTGTGGCTGCTCTTAGGGTGCTTCAGTGCTGTAGCCGTGTAGCTTCCAGAAGGGGGCAGCATGTTCAAACATAGAAGTGTTGACTCATTATTTGGGTCTTTTGTCGCTTTTTGTGTTTCCAAAAGCAATCGTGGTGTTTAAACTCAAATTCAGCCTTTTAGCAGTTGCAAATGTACCAGAGACAATACTGGAATTTATCGGTTATCGGTTATCTGTAACTTCCAATACGTTTTTGGGTGGTTCATCGGTTTATCTTTATCAAAGATAACGTTTCAGTTATCTGATTATCTGTTATCGAAGTTAATTTTTTGGTTATCTGTGCCCACCACTGTGTGGGGCTGCTCCTCACTCTTCCCCAAAAAATCTGTAATAATTGTGTTTAGAAACCAGTCACCATTTGTTTTATTATACATCTGTGTAGTTAATTAATAAAATAATCTTCACGAACGATTCACTCACGCGCGCACGTAAGAAGAAAAAAAAAAAAAAAAAAAAACCTCGACTCCCCCTGCTGCTCCAAAAACTGTCATAATTGTGAAATAAAGGAGAAAAGAGACATAAGTCCTGCTCACAGGCTGGCTACCAGAAACAGGACATGTTCACATCTTCAGTCAAATTCCAGACATTTCCACGTCACTACATATTCAGTCCCTGATTGGTCATCGTGGCGCGACAAGATGAAAAAGTTCAGATTTTTCAACTTGGGGAGGAGGGCAACGTGACGTGACGCAATATCTCACCACAATATCGCACCACAAGCGCGCCAATCGCTCAAAATCGCTTCAGTCGCGTCACTTCATTTGCGTCCATCGCGTCGCGCTGCGTGGTTTGGCGCCAAAACGTGTCCTTCCATAGGGATTACATGGCAACCTGTCGCGGCTGTCACTCGCGTCGCGCCCGGTGTGAACGCGGCATAAGGGAGGCAGGACTACATATACAGTCCACATTTTGTTATGTTACAACCTTATTCCAAAATGGATGAAATCCATTGGTCCTCAAAATTCTACACACAATAGCCCATTAATGACAATGTGAAAAGCTTTTGTTAGAGTTTATCAAATTTATTAAAAATAAAAAACTAAAGATTCACGTGTACATAAGTATTCACAGCCTTTGCCATGAAGCTCAAAATTGAGCTCGGGTGCATCCTATTTTCACTGATCATCCTTGAGATGTTTCTACAGCTTAATTGGAGTCCTGGGGTAAATTCATTTGATTGGACATGATTTGGAAAGACACACCTGTCTACATATAAGGTCCCACAGCTGACAGTGCATGTCAGAGCACAAACCAAGCATGAAGTCAAAGGAATTGTCTGTAGACTTCCGAGACAGGATTGTCTCGAGGCACAAATCTGCGGAAGAGTACAGAAACATTTCTGCTGCTTTGAAGGTCCCAATGAGGACAGTGGCCTCATCATCCGTAAATGGAAGAAGCTTGGCCTTAGTCAGGGAGGTGACCAAGAACCTGATGGTCACTCTGTCAGAGCTCCAGCATTCCTCTGTGGAGAGAGGAGAACCTTCCAGAAGGACAACCATCTCTGCAGCAATCCACCAATCAGGCCTGAATGGTAGAGTGGCCAGACGGAAGCCACTCCTTAGTAAAAGGCACATAGCAGCCCGCCTGAAGTTTGCCAAAGGCACATGAAGGACTCTTAGACTGTAAGAAACAAAATTCTCTGATCTGACAAGACAAAGACTGAACTCTCTGGCATGAATGCCAGGGGTCATGTTTGGAGGAAGCCAGGCACCATCATTATAGTGAAGCATGGTGGTGGAAGCATCTTTCTGTGGGGATGTTTTTCAGTGGTAGGAACTGGGAGACTAGTCAGGATTGAGGGAAAGATGAATGCAGCAATGTACAGAGACATCCTGGATGAAAACCGTCGCCCCAGTCTGAGTGCTCTGCGCTCCAGAGCACTCCGACTGGGGAAACGGTTCATGTTTCAGCAGGACAATGGCTCTAATGTCCTTGAGTGGCCCAGCCAGAGCCCAGACCCGAATCTGATTGAACATCTCTGGAGAGATGTAAAAATGGCTGTGCACCGACGCGCCCCATCCAACCTGATGAAGCTTGAGAGGTGCTGCAAAGTGGAATGGGCGAAACTGCGCAAAGATAAACTGATGCCAAACTTGTGGCATCACATTCAAGAAGACTTGAGCCTGTAATTGCTGCCAAAAGTGCATCAACAAAGTATCAAGCAAAGGGTGTGAATACTTAGGTACATGTGATTTTTTAGATTTTATTTTGAATAAATTAAAACAGCAAAAAAAAAAAAAAAACTTATTTTTCATGTTGTCATTATGGGGTGTAGAATTTTGAAGGGAAAAATAAATTTTACTCCATTTTGGAATAAGGCTGTAACATAACAAAATGTGGAAAAAGTGAAGTGTAGTGAGTACTTTCCAGATGCACTGTGTGTGTGTGTGTGTGTGTGTGTGTGTGTGTGTGTGTGTGTGTGTGTGTGTGTGTGTGTGTG
Source organism: Thalassophryne amazonica (assembly GCF_902500255.1). NCBI lineage: Eukaryota > Metazoa > Chordata > Actinopteri > Batrachoidiformes > Batrachoididae > Thalassophryne > Thalassophryne amazonica. Next base: position 22,145,774 of record NC_047116.1, read on the forward strand.
TGTGTGTGTGTGTGTGTGTGTGTGTGTGTGTGTGTGTGTGTGTGTGTGTGTGTGTGTGTATACAAATGAGTGAGTTAGAGAAAGAGAGGGGGTGAGATTCATGTCCATGAGATGTTTGTTTAAATAAAAATAAGATGGTAAAAAGTAAAAAACGGTTTCACTCGAGGTCACCACAGCATATCCAAGGTGGATCTGCAAGTTGATTTAGCACAGGTTTTACACCGGATTCCCTTCCTGACGCAACTCCACATTACATGGCGAAATGTGGCCGGGCTTTGAACCGGAAATCTTAAGCACTGAAACCAAGTGCACTAACCATATTAATAATAATGACTAATAATAATAACAATGTGTTAAAAATAAAATTAAGTGTTTAAAACTTACATGGTGGTCCCAAGCATAAACGTTGATTGGCTCCGATGAAGCCAACATGGAAGGAAAAGTTGCCGTTCCTTGATTGGCCACTCGAGACTGGTTCCAAAAGAAAGCTGGTTCCCATTCAAGTTCATGATAAAATGTCAAAATTTAGAGCAGAAATAAACATATTTACAGCCTGGTACAAAAACTGGTTTTCATCTCAATAAGAGCGTGTGAACTGTACATTTGGTGAATTTTTATCAAACTTCTTAGTTCAAGAGGTTTTATGCCATACAGTTATTCATAATTAGGGGCATGGTCACTTTGAGTGACAGCAGCTGAGCCAAGAACCCAAGACTCTCACAGCATCTTGAACTCAGAGGCTGGCCGATGTGTCTGCTAGCTGTTATGGGGGCTGTATCTGTCAATCTAAGCATTTTATGACAAATACATGGAATAATATGGTTTGTTGCATATTGAAATGTCCTAACAAATCATCTAAGACGTCTCTGCTGCAGTATTCACGCTGAGTAAAATTCTCGTCTTATTTAATGCTGTATAGCAATGGCGATAACACCTTTATTAGCTTCATCTCTTAAGTCCCATTAATGCGTAAATACTGAGACAATAAGCAGCTCATAACTTTTAATGCCTACACCTAAGTAAAGTGTTATGTGAACCACTACGCAGTCCCCAAAAACATGATTTAATAAACACCTGAACCGAGGCTAAACTTTGAGCTTAACTGGTTTGGACTTGAAGATAGGGGTGTGTTCAGTCTTCTTTCGTCACACACTGAGCCACTCACACTCATCTTTATCCATTTATGGGTTCGTCCTGACATAGTCAGAGTCAGCGGTGCCAATATAGTGATGCACAGATATGGGCTTCTTATCAGCTTTTTTTTTAGTTCTCAATAGAAAAACGTATATTACACTATATTTCCAATATAAAACAAACACACACACACACAAGCCATTTCCTGATTTCTAAAAATTAGACAAGTTCATATCTTTTGCAGAAACTGCCAATGGAAGTGATGTCAAACAAAATTTATTTGAGTCCCACTGCGGGCAAAATGCAATGTGTTATAAAGAAATATATCATATCTTGCAGTGAGCAACCTTCGGAGAAACCAAAAAAATCCCTTGATTTGCATTTTTAAAAAGAAGCAATAATTGCATATTCACCATCACTGGCACTGGTGAGCATGACTGCTCATGTTGCTCGACAAAGCCAAAAACAAATATGGAGGACAAACACCACACACAATTTCAGCAGCAAGGTTTAAATATGTGGTGTGAAGCCATGCTGAAATCTTCAGTTTAGATGAGCCAAAGCCAAAGTCTGATATGGTTGAATGCCTTTGTAAACAGGTCTTACTCTCACTTTAACTTTTGTCGTGTCGGCTGGCGCGCGCTGCTCTCCAAATTCGGCAGTGCGTCCTCATCAAGCTGGCTGCTTTAGCTGCTGTTCATTGTCGTACTATCCATGAGAAAATCATCTGGAATATCCATACTGGGACCAAAACACACTTCTTGCCTTTTTATCTTTTTCTCTGCGGACAGTTCTTGGGCTGTGCGTACTATGACGCCATTTGTTTACGCACAGCGGGCGGGTATAGCCAGGTAGCATCGACATAAATCTACGATACCGGCCTAGCAACGCCTCGGTAAAGTGATAATAATATAGAATACGATCCAAAGTATCACTCAGCTCTGTCCTTCAGAACACAGCATTAAAAACAATCACAGATGTCCAGATTGTTATACTCCAAACTGCAACAACACAAACACACTATACAAAGAATGACACATTTCATCAGAACCTTAACAATTACTATCATGGAGAGGCACCTCCCAATTCCCACCCTTTGTAATGACATCCTAGTCAGGCTGCAACCAACAATTTCTATCATTGATTAATCTGTCAGACTTTTTTTTTGACTAACCATTTCCTCCATAAAATAAAACAACGAGAAATGCTCATCTCAAGTGCCCACGGCCACAAGTGACACATTCAAATGATTTTTTTTTTTTTTTTTTTTTTTGGCAAATCACCTAAAACCAAGGGACACTGATTTTGTAAAGCCATGACAAAAAAAAAAACTGCAGAGGCTGGAACCAGGAAGTTAAAAACTGTTAAAAACTTAAAAAACTGTTTGTACAAGGATTGTACAGTTATCAAAACAATCATCTGTCAATTATGCCATATATCTACAGATTGAAATTCATGAAAGTCATCCAATTTTTTTATATTCAATTTCAATTCTATTTATTTACACTGAACAAAAATCTAAACACTTTTGTTTTTGCACTCACCTGTGCAATAATCATGCTGTCTAATCAGCATCTTGATATGCCACACCTGTGAGGTGGGATGGATTATATCGGCAAAGGATAAGTGCTCACTAACACAGATTTAGACAGATTTGTGAACGATATTTGAGAGAAATGTCTTTTGTGTATATAGAAATTTTTTTAGATCTTTGATGTCAGCTCATGAAAAACGGGAGCAAAACAAAAGTGTTGCATTTATATTATTGTTCAGTGTATATAGCAGCAAATCACAACACAAGTTGCCCCATGGCACTTCACAAGGGTAAGGGGAAGAAACCTCAAGCAGACGAGACTCAGAAGGGTGACCAACTGCTTAGGCAACACTAAAAATAATTAAGATCAGGTGACCAAAACACGACAAAGAATTGTCAAATATACAACCAAAAATTAAACGTCCACATAGAAAGTCCCCAAGATAAGTCCAGTGGGTACCATGACCCACAGTTAATAAAATAGAAAAAAAAAAAAACATTCATATTTTTTATTACATAAATGTGTAGGGCTAACCACTTAGTATCAGCTCTTTAATTTGGATTGTGTGTACACTGTTGTAATGTACCTTATATTATTGGCATTTGTTCTTTCATTACTGGAGTTTATTTTGTTTTGTGCTTTGACTCCTGGGAACACCCTACGTAAATAGTCACACATCACTCATTCACTCATCTTCAAACACTTATCCAGGATCGGGTCGCACGTGCAACAGCTCCAGCAGGGGACCCCAGACTTCCCTTTCATGGGCCACAATGATCACCTCTGACTGGGCGATCCTGAGGCATTCCCAGGCCACTGTGGAGATATAAACTCTCCACCTAGTCCTGGGTCTTCCCCGAGGTCTCCTCCCTACATAAATAGTTGCCATCAATAATTGTTGAGTGATTTTTCAGTATGTAACTCACACCATACCTTCCAAACTAAGAAAATAAATGCAACTTCTACCACTGAAGACATTGTAACTTACTTCCTTGGACAAGACACTTACCATAAATTATTGTCCAAGGACACAGACAGCCAGCATTAGTGGGATTTGAAGCCAGGTCTGCATATTGGCAGGCCAGCTCCTGATCCACTGTGCTTCCTGCTTGTGTGCAAGGGTCTACCTTTTATATGGATCTTACCAATTCCCCTTTGTGCAACACTGTAGTTCATGTAAAAAAAAACTGTGATATAATGATTGTGGTGTTTAACATTTGGCGATTACTACATCTGCCAAGGACGTAATAAAAGCATCTGCGTTTATTTATTTATTTGTATTATTTATTTATTCATCAAACCCACTGCACGGATTTTGATGAAATTTTCACCACAGATAGATATTAGGCCATGGAAGACTCCATTAAATTTTGGAGGTGATCCAGATCCAGATTCTGAATCAGGATTTCACTTTACATAGGCTTTGAAGGATATGCTTTGAAACATTACACCAAAACTATTACATAGATTCTCACCAAATTCGCACCACAGATAGATATTAGGGCATGGATTTCTCCACTGAATTTTGTAGGTGATACAGATCTGGATTCTGGCTCTGGATTTCACTTTACAGGCTTTTAAGGATTACCTCAAAACTACTTCATAGATTCTTACCAAATCTGCACCACAGATAGATATTAGGCTATGGATGACTCCACTGAATTTTGGAGGTGATCCAGATCCAGATTGGCGGATGTCAGAAATGTCTGACTGCTCTTGTTACCAAAATGCTGATTGCTGCCTGCACTGTACTATGATGTTAAGTTTCACACACATCGCTGGGCATGGCGAACCAAAGACGCATTAGATCAGAGCCCTCTGTGTCACTGTGTATCTTCTCCGAGCCCCTCTCCGTAATCTGATATGCACCTCCAAAAAATCTAAACTACAAACTACAGAGATCGCAAGGGCTGTGATTGGTCACTTTTCCGGTTTCACTCCTTCCTCTCCCATCATATTTTACAAGTTTTTACAGTGCATATGCCGATTACATTCGGATCATGGATCAAACAGAGGACCGTTTGGCAGAAAAGAAGTAGAGCCCGCTGAGGGACAAACTGTTCCAGAAAAAGTGGGGGAAAAATTACTAGAAACCATAGACTGTATATATACCAGGAACAGTGGTGCAGGTGGAAAGTCCTACCATGTTCTCCATGTCACGCCCCCTACTACTCCGAAGATAAACTGCATTACAACACCCACCAACGCGACCGAGAGCTTAGAAAGTGTCGCCAACATCGTCATTGCATGGCCACAGAGTTACAGAGTTGTAGAAGCATAAAACAGGCCCGGCGCCTATTTATGGCAGGCATTTATTTTTTTCAGGCAGTGTGTTGACCCGGACATTAAATGAGGCAGGCCCTATTCAAGGCCAGGTGTTTAATCTAACAAATATGGTAGTGGTACACATACCTGTTTAATTAGTACCAATAATGCAGTAACAGGATGACAACCACCAATAAACTCTACAGAAGATGAAGAGAAGATGGTAGAAGATGATGAGTGGATAAAAACAATTACACGGAAACTACAAAAAGTGAAGCATCAACTGCCAATAACAGATGTGGTGCATATTTGAAGCAAAGCAGAGTGTAGATGTTTTTGAAAAGCTACTGAAAAGTGCCACAACGCTAATGAGCTAGCAACCACTGAAGGGAGCAGATGCCATCAGCACCGTCAACACGCCACTTCCAAAACAGACCAGAGACATATCAGGGTGAGATTCGTGTTAAATTGAGCTGAATACACCGAATCAAATGTTTGAATGGACCAGGTACCATGCTTCTTTAAAGATTATTGATGTCACATTTTTAAGAGATGCCTGCAACTCCATCAATTCCTTAGTTGTGATCCTGAAATTCCAGTTGACCTTTAAAACTGCATGGCCACGGAGTTACCATGCATAAACTGGAGTTCAAGTATATAAAACGTCTGTAATTCCTGAATGGTTAATGCAATATTTTTGTTATTAAACCCTTTTCATTCAAGCTGAAAGTCTACACTACAACTTGATTGCACAATTTCTACTGCATTGTGGTTATGTACAGAGGAAAAATTACAAAAACTCTCACTGTCCAAATACTTATGTACACAACTGTATGTTGACATTCCCCATAATAGAAATTTATTGCTACAAATGTGGGTGATGTAATGAGCCATTTTGATTGCTAGATGGGAAAATCTGACATATTTAAAATCATTAAAATTAATAACCAAATTGATTAAAGTCTTTCCATTTACTATATACATATTTTCTCACACAGTACCATAAATCTAAATCTTAGAGACATGTTTCCACAAATGAGAAACTGAAAATCTTAATATATTTATCTTCTATCACAAAAAAACATGACCTGAAAACAATTGCACTTTTTTTAAATGGTCACTATGTGCTGTCAAAAAAAAATTGTGAAGGATGTTTTTAGCACATCACATTAACACATTTCTAAACTTGCATAGTGATGCAGAATATGTTACGTACAATGTTACGTACAGTAATTTGGAGAGGTTGAAGGGTCAATTCCCGTTAAACTCCCACTGTGGTATATCAAGCAGCACTAACATAACATCACGCTCAACTTTCACACACACACTTCATGTACATTTACAGACCCATGATGGTATAACCCCAATTCCAATGAAGTTGAGATGTTGTGTAAAATGTAAATAAAACAGCATACAATGATTTGCAAATCCTCTTCAACCTATATTCAATTGAATACACCACAAAGACAAGATATTTAATGTTCAAACGGATAAACTTTATTGTTTTTGTGCAAATATTTGCTCATTTTGAAATGGGTGCCTGCAACAGGTTTCAAAAAAACTGGGACGTTGGTATGTTTATCACTGTGTTACATCACCTTTCCTTCTAACAACACTCAATAAGCATGTGGGAACTGAGGACATTAATTGTGAGTGTCATGATTGGGTATAAAAGGAGCATCCCTTTGTATCTCTAAGGGAAACACCAGCCACCCTCCAGAGGAAGCCCATTTTGGCCGCTTGTACCCGCAATCTAGTTCTTTTGGCCATGATCCAACGCTCATGACCATAAGTCATGAGCGTTGAATCATGACCTCACCCTTAGAAGTTCGGTGAGAGGTTCGGTCATCCGTGGGAGGCTCGGAGTAGAGTCGGTCATCCGTGGGAGGCTCGGAGTAGAGTCGCTGCTCCTTCGCATTGAAAGGAGCCAGCTGAGGTGGTTCTGGCATCTGGTAAGGATGCCTCCAGGGCGCCTCCCAAGGGAGGTGTTCCAGGCATGTCAATCTGGGAGGAGACCCCGGGGAAGACCCAGGACTAGGTGGAGAGATTATATCTCCACACTGGCCTGGGAACGCCTCAGGATCCCCCAGTCAGAGGTGTTCAATGTGGCACAGAAAGGGAAGTCTGGGGTCCCCTGCTGGAGCTGTTGCCCCCACGACCCGAACCCAAACATACCACTGTCCCAGCTTTTTTGAAACATGTTGCAGGCATCCATTTCAAAATGAGCAAATATTTGCACAAAAACAATAAAGCTTATCAGTTTGAACATTAAATATCTTGTCTTTCTGGTGTATTCAATTGAATATAGGTTGAAGAGGATTTGCAAATCATTGTATTTTTATTTACATTTCACATAACGTCCCAACTTCATTGGAATTGGGGTTGTACATCAAAGCTAAATAACTGCACATTTACACATGTTAAATTACTGAACTTTTTCTCCCACACTCTCCGGGGAGCATTGCTATAATTACAATATTATGGAGGCCTGACTATTGTAGGAATCATTCAATGGTTGGACTAAATTCCTTAGTTAATCATGACTGCATGTCTTAGTCAGAACACCAGGTTAATTGGAAACTGATGCATTCCCTTTAAGTACCTGTTTCTGAGCAATGCAAACCCTTGAAGCAATAGCATGGCAATGATTATAGCACATATTTCAGCAAAGAAACAACAATCCTCTCAAACTTATATTCAGAGCTGTTCCAAACTGTATGTATGACCAATCAGATGTTGAGCTTGCATGTAGCTCAATTTTTAACCATACAAGAATATCCTACAGCTTCAGTTATTCCAGAGCTTTTCCTGCATTGTGATAATACATAAAGTGATAATTATCTTAGCCAAGGACAGTATATTATACAAATAATTAATGTTTATGAGTTCAATGGTAGGAATATTTCATGAGGTGAAAGATGGAATGTTCCAGCTTTCACCTCATTAAATATTTGTTACACTGAAAGAATGAAAAAACATTCATTATTTGTTTTATATAACAGCTAAAATAGATGCATGTCATTTGATATTTTATTAATTTCTAAAAAAAAAAAAAAAAAAAAAACACAGAAAAGGGACTTACATTTTGGTGTTCCAGTGGTGCTTAACAATCCAACACAAACTTTAAATTGGAGTCCAAAATTATGATGATATAGTCTGTAATGGCGTGCACTGACTTCGTGTACTTCCAAAAAAATAAAAACTAAAATAAAAAAATAAAAGTTTGTGTACTTCCTCAGTCCAGCGAATAATCACATCAGAAATTTGTCCAGCTTTTCATCCTAACAGCTCTTCATGACTCCAGACGGCTTACAGCGTAGCGGATTTTTGCATGTGTGTGTTAGAAGAATTAGCAGCGTCAATTAGCTCTTTCAAATCATCGTCCGCCATCAAAACAAACTCCGCTATGTTTAGCTAAACACCGTCCCCGGTAGTGTAGCGCACGCGGTGGTCAGGCGTGCAATAGTACATTTCATGTAGCACCAAAATTGCACGCTAAAAAAGAACTATTGCACAGTGAATGAAACACAACGGCAAATGGTATGAATAATCCATGTCATGTGACATACAACCCACCAATCAAATGACAAGTATCCACTCAGCCGTTATATAATATGTTTATGACCTTACTGTTATCAAGAGCAGTCAAAAACAAATCATTATTATTTTTTTAACTTGGTAATCCGTTCCTTTATCTGGACTGTCTCCCGTATCTTTTCCACTACGTTTTGTGAAAATCACATCAATAATTTTTGAGTAATCTTGTTAACAAAAAGACACCGGCAATAACATAGCCTAATGAGCCCTTTAGTGTAATATAAAGTTTTACTTTCCTCAGGAACACAGACACACTTGGGTCTAATCTGTGATTGGGGAGGGGAGGCCCCTACAAGCCAGCAGACAAGCAATGAGACAAACCACCTCACCAAATCATCCCTCCATGTCATACACAACACAAACCCTGCGGGTTTTAATTAGAAAACCCCTCAAGCAAACAAATGCAAGGAAACATGAGAGGCCAATACACCAAGGAGGAAATAAATCCTTTGCCACTTTACATCAATACCCATTTCCTTGCATCCTTCTCCTCGCTGTGGTTTTTGGTTAACACGCTTCAGATTAGATAGCAGATAAATAAACAAAGTGGACAGCATTCTCAGGCAGAGTGTCCTAACCGTGCTGGGTCATCAGTATGTACAGAGTTTAAATCCAAACACGCCACTTGGCTCAAGCTGCTTCTGCAAGCACCACCATTATACAGGTCCAACCAACGCCGACTCGCCGTTTCCCTCCTCAGAAAGCAACAATCACTGTCAACACCTCCACTGATACATGACAGACATGTAGTGATAGGTGTTAGGAAAAGCCTGACTTTTTATCTTTTTCTAACAGCAGAGTGAAGCTATAACAGTATAGGCCAACTTACATTATGGAGTCACAAAATAAGTGTTTGCTGACATAACATAAGAAATCCATGTTTTCCGTTTTAAAACTTACACAACATTCTGACAGTAAAAAAAAAAAAAAAAAAAAAAAAAATTGAACAAAAGCATACTGGCATATGCACATCTCTTTTTTCCTCCAATGTAATTAAGAACAAATGTTTCTGCTATATTCTGCTTCTTGTGTTCTCTTTGCAGGGACACAAAGATTTGTGAAGGATGGTCTGTATGTTACGTATGTGTTTTTGAGAAAGAAGTAGAGGAAACTGTGATAAAGAGTATCAACCAGACAACCAGGGTTGATCTGGGTTACCTCAGAAGCCCCCCTGCCCTTACAGCAGGGCCTCATATGGAGAACCAAGCCTCCGGGTCCCCTGGGCACTGACGTCTGCTCCCCTTTCAACTCCTCCCAGTCAGCCACGGAGGCTGTGCGTGAAAAGTGGGCCCACTCACGACACCCTACAGCCGCAAGTCATTCACACCTAGAAGAGAGGGAGAGAAATTTGTTTGTTGGGTGAAATGCAAACAAGCACATGGCAAGAAAAAGCACTCAGTGACCCATGTTGGTGACATAAACATGTAGCAAACATAACCTTAGGTCATAAGGGGCTGCAGTAACCATGTATACAAGACTTTTTATACCTCACATATCGACCACTGCACCGCAAAACACAGTACATGACAAGGGATAACACTCTTATCAAGACTTTCCTTGATTTTTCGACTTTATTTACATTACAAGCTGACGTGGGGAAAATGTCAGTCCTCTCATCTTACACCACCACTGCAAAGACCTACTAATGCGGCGGAGAGAGTTTTGTCAGCTACCATGGTGTTGGTTCTACAATATTATAGCTAGGACGGCAGAAACATAGCTGCGTAAACAAAAACCAAGTCCTGTGCACCGATCCTTCAGCCGTGGTGCAGCTAATTGTGAAACTGTGGACAACTGCAGATGGGTAGAGAGCGGAAGCAGAAAATACAAAGTACTAGGGGTGTGAATCTTTCAGTATCTCATGATTCAATTTGGATCCATGGTGCCGCAATTAGATTCAAAAATCGATTTTCGTTTTCTATTCAAAGCAATTTTCGATTCTAAATAAATTCAGCATATAGAGCTGCTAATTTCAGTATTCAAGAGTGTTGAAGTGTGCTAAGAAACGTGGTGTGACAAATTATGCCATGAATGCAAAGTGTGTCCAACATTATGTAGCTTTATATTTGAAAAAGGCAATGTAAACAAAAGCAAATCTATAAATAAAGGCATTCCTTTTCCACGATGCTGTAGGGCACAGGTCTTTTGAAATGAAACAGGCGATGGATCGAGTTATTCTTTTTGCACGCTAAGAATTGGCTGGACGTTTGTTAACGTGATGCAGTGTGCGCTGGTCAACTCCTGATGTTGCCGCTGCAGCTGTTCAACTTTCAACTTGGAGTGATGATGTGCTAAATGCACCTAAGCATTTATTGCATTTCTGAAATGTTTGACGTTCATTTTTAGGGATGGTATTGATAGGATTTTATCAATATCAATGCCATTATCGATTCCGCTTATCAATCCGATTCCTTATCGATTCCCTTACCAATGTTGCTGTCAGTTCAGCTGCTCCCGTTATTGTTTGGGGTTGCCACAGCGGATACAGTCAGATCTGCATAGGTATTTGGCACAAGTTTTATGCAGGATGCCCTTCCTGACGCAACTCCAGCTTTACCTGGAGAAACACACACAGCCGCTTGTGTTCCAAAGAGGTCTCCCATCCAAGTACTAACCAGACACTGCACTGCTTAGCGTCTGAGATCTGATGGGATCAGGCTTACACAGAGCAGACCGGCTGCATTGATTCCCTTATCAATACCACTTGTGAATTTTCTGTGTACTAAAAGTAGGCTTTACAGGTTTTCTATGTCAACAATTTTTTATTGAGTCTTAAAGTAAATAAATATGAATTTGGTCACTGGATCCTTGATCTTTGGACATAAAATCTGTACATGATGGATCCTAGATCTCTGGACATGAATAGAAATAGTGGACTTGCCGCTTCTGAAAAGCAGCGAAACAGAAAACCAACGAAGCAGCAGGTCAGAGCACCGCTTTGTTGCTTCAAGCTTCAAGCAGAGCTGCTGCAGAAGTGGTTGATTGCAGACCTGCTACAGGGTCTGCAATCAACGTAAAGAAATGATCATTTTCCTGATAAACACCCTCAAAAACAATGGCCGCTCTGAAGGACTGATAAAGGAATTGTTAAGCTAAAAGGCTATTGATGTCAGTGGATCAAATCATTTCTTAACGATTCTCGAAAAGAACCAGTTCTCCATATCAACCCTATTCATTTTGCAAGGCTTACGTATTGAATTCTCCCTACTGCATGAAAAAAGAAGAACCAGATTGCATTGCTTTGTCATCATCTGGAGTTCTTTTTTTCCTGCTTCTTCGGCCAGATGAATTTTCTGCCCCATTGTTTACAATGCGTGAGACCTGTTTTTTTTTTTTTTACATGTGTCTACAAGAAAGCCATCAAAGTTTATCCAATTTTGCAAGCATGTGACCATGAAGGCTTGGAAATGAAGCAACGTCACATTAGTGACCTTAATAGTACAGCTTATCATTGCTAGCTGTGATAGCAACATCTATGTTTACCGGCTTATTGACTATGGCTGAACAAATGAAAGAATTAAAAGATTTAGGGCTGAAACGATTAGTCGAGTAACTCAAATAATTTGAATACAAAAAATGTATGTGGCAAATTCTGTGCCTCGAAGCTTCGTTTCATGTTGTAGTACATATGCCAGGCCTGTGTGTGACACTGCAACGTCCCCAGAAAAAAACTAAAAACAGAAGAAGACTAGAGCATGCACTTAAGCCGCGTAAACGCTAATCAATTTAGCACAAAAGCTACCGCTTTCCAATGCAGCACAGAGTAAAATAAAGCCTTTTAGGAAAAAGACGGTCCATGCTGATCATCTGAAATAGCTTACTGCACATTTAAAGCAAAGCAGTGTGTTTGTCTGTTTTTAAAAAACACAGTTTCATCCACTGCCTGCTCTCCACTCTCCACAGGGAGTGGCAATTTGCCTGGCGGCCGGCTGCTGTCTCTCTCTGCCCAGTGTGAGGGGCTCTCAGCACTCCTCTCATACCAGGCGAGTCAAAACTCCGTCCCCGTCCACAATGACAGTTTCTGGAAGATCCTCTCAGCAAAAGTCCACTCTTTCTATTGTGTTTTGTTCAGACTCGCACCGAGTGTTTCGCTTTTTTAATTTTCGCTTTTTTGGGCAACACACAACGCTTCACAAACACGGTAACTTAAATAAAATAAGAATAATTTAAAACTAGAAGCACTCGGAGACTGCAAACCTCCGCCAAGGCCACAGGGTCACTGACGTCACATGGAATACCCTTTGGCAAATAGACTTATTCCACGTCGTTTCACGCATCTACCGTCATGTTTCAGATTCAGTGGTTAAGTGTTGCCACAGTTACTTTGCAAAAGTAATCCAATTACTGATTACTGATTACTCCTTGAAAAAGTAACTTAGTTACTTTACTGATTACTCAATTGTAAAAGTAACTAAGTTAGATTACTAGTTACTTTTTTAGTTACTTTCCCCAGCTGCCGACAACAACCCACGTCAACATGACAATGATACCTGTTTTGCCAAAACTCACTTTATAGTCACCCTTTCTTGATTTCAATGAAAATAAATACTTGTTTTATAAAAAGTAAAATAAAGACCTCTTTCTTGACCTCATATTTAACTGTTGACAGCACTGTAACAGTAAAACTTGCAATTTCAAACCTACATTGTTTATAAATGTAACTATTAAATTCTAACATTTTTCTAACATTTAAATTCTCTCTAAACATTTTACTTGTCGAAATTATTATTATTTTAAGCAATATTAGTAGTTGTAGTAAAAAAACGGCTTCAAAACTGGACCTTTAATCTAGGGGTGTTGTGGGGGAGGGGGGCACATCCTTGCCCCACGCCCCCATTCCATCTGGATTCCCCCCTGCTTTGGCGTTTCAGCACAAAGAATGGATAACATTTATTTATGCAGAAAACAGGACCAGATTTACAGGTAAGAAAGTTTTATTGCGTTTTCACATCATGTGGTCCTCAGAAAGAGTTTAGGTGCATTTGAGTGGAAAATAGTGTTAGTTGTTGACGCGTCGCGGAGGATCAGCTGTTTTTAACGAGACGATACGGAGCGGCTCAGCTCAGAATTCTAAATAAAGGAGGGGAAAAAGTATAAAAATGTCTTTGTAAAGCTCAGTGCAGGTGTGCTGATCACCGCGCTTTAAGAGGTGAGGACGAGTCGAGCAGCTGCAAAAAACCGTGGATGAAAAGCTCACAGCTCACTGAAAGTGTGTAGTTCAGTCGAACCCCGACCTCCTGCCCACAGACCAAGTTTAATGCTGCTGTTGACCCACAATGAAAAATAATAGTAACGCACAGTGACATGGAGAAGTAACTTTAATCTGATTACTGATTTGGAAAGATTAACGCGTTAGATTACTCGTTACTAAAAAAAGTGGTCAGATTAGAGTAACGCGTTACCGGCATCACTGGTGGTTAACCCTCTGGAGTCCGAGGGCATTTTCTGGACAGTTCACTCGCCTGGCATAAATGTTTTATTATTGCTGTTAACAGCTTTCCCTGCATCCCACAAACAAGTTTTATGTCTCTTTTTTCAGGACAACCTGTACTTTCAAAATATATATGCTATAGTTGTGTTTTATAAGTGTAATAAAGGTTTACAATCAAAATAAGAAAGGAAAAAGTAAAGTGGAAAATAATTTTCCACACACATTTATTCAAGACACACAGCAAACTATAATAAACTAGTAACAGATCACTCCTAAAAACAATCTTTGGTGTGTCACGTGAGGTGAATCTGCCCTACGATTGGATTTTGGAAAACCATGCGACGGTGAACCAATTCCAATTGAACACTCACATTACTCACATCATCACACAGCTTCTATGAGGAGTACAAAGAGGGTGGACGGTGGCTCAAAAGTCCACGGAGCTAACTTTTCAGCAAAAAAAAGTAAGTTTCTATCTCATATCATTAAAAAGTTATTTATAATTTAGTAAAGCTTGGTCTCAGCCTTCATATACGATGGCTTCAGCCCCAGAGGGTTAAACCCTTAGATCTTCAGCAAATTTATTTATAAAGAGAAACTGCATGAACTACAGTTTTTTTTTCTATTAACAAGTTTATTCAATGAGGAGAAACAAATGCTAAATAAATTATTGTTGTGTCGTAACTTAATTTTTGTTCAGCCTTTGTGACCCGTCTTCATGAAGTTAGATGCAAAAATGCTGAAACTGGCCCTATCCTGCAATGATAAAGAATCCTTGAAAAAAATTACTGGATCCGGATCGTGTTCCGGATCATTACCAAAATTTAATGACTTCTAAGTTAGGCCAAGATACACCCCTGGTAAAAATTTCATTGAAATCCGTTAACAATTTTTTGAGCAATCCTGCTAACAAACCAACCAACCAACCAACAAACGGATGCGACCGAAAACATAACCTCCTTGGCGGAGGTAAAAAAGTGACTGCGAGGCTTAATTGCATGTTCAATCTCCAGCTGAAATGCATCTGCTGAATCGCAGAGAAAGAGGGATAAAAAAAAATTCACACAAAAATTCCACCAACCTTTAAAAAAAAAAAGAACATTAAAAATGGTTAAATCTTACAAGTTGGGGAAAACAAAAAACAGAAAGCCACATCCCATTGCCATTTCAGCAAAATGTCAAGACTTTTGCCCGACTCTGGCTGAGCTCCTGACACCGGGAAAGATCCAAAACTTGTAAAGATGTGAAAAAATAATTACCCAGGAAAACAGAAAGGGATACACTAAATTTGACAATCTGTGTGATAGCACAGTGACATTGTGCCATTGCTTATGAAGAGCCCTGGAGCTCCTTCTTACCCAAGATATTATAGAAGCCAAAGAGCACCCAAACGCTTGCTTTAATACTGATGGAGCAGACTGAATTTGTTGCCGCTGGAGCAACCAAGTCAGCTTGGCTTGGAAGCCAAGCTAACTTGCTAACGCGATGCAAACTGTCATATGGAAGCAGAGAAGGACACGCAACAAAAACTCTACATTTACGGCAGTGAGGAGAAACAATCAAAACAGAGACGTTATTTCAAAAATAAATAACTTAATTTAAACTTTTAAATTAATTTTAAATCATTAAGGATAAGGATTCTGAGGTACGGTACAAAGTACAGTATTTTCTTTGAGGGTTCTGCACCAAACACTGCTTTTTGCAATCAAAGCTCAACTTATTGTGAAGTATTGTGGTGCAAATCCAGTAAGAATGCAACAAACTAACTTTTCCTCTTCTGATACAAATTGATACCTTGAGCGAAAATAATGGCCGATACAAATATACACCACACAACATAAGGGATTTCATAAAAACTGCTTACAAAATCTGTTAGGACATGGAAAAAAGTAAGGTCTCTTGGTTCTAAGAGGGCAATGATATGGTGGTATGGCTCAGTTGTGATAAAAATGCAAGCAACGCTAAATGTCTAAATATCAGAAAGAAATCTGAATTTCACATAATATATTTTGTCTTGCTATGAAGAGACACTGTAGAATGGGTTACATTTAGATAAGGATTACAGATGTGTCTCAGTGAACCTGAATGAAGAGGTGTTAGCTGACTGCACAGGAACTGAAACAAAAGTTGCTCACAGTCTAAACTCTAAAGGAACCATACATCTAAGGAACTTGCTTGCTAAGTGATGATACGTTTTGTGGACAAATTTGGGAACCTGCTGTTTTGGAGTGGGTGTGCTGGCATCACCACAGACACTAACTGTCTAACACAACCTGTTTCTCTAGGATTCTGATCTGCACATCGCTGTTGTATGTTGCAAATAGCAACTCATATTTTTTTCTGTGGGGCTTTTTTTTGGGGGGGGGGGGGAGAACGACGACTTTCTTTTTATTCATGCATGATCTGTCAAATATGTGTTGGGCCTTTTGTTTTTCTGAATGGCCAGAGCAGATGGTCACTACATTCAGTCCAGTCTGATTAAAGGATTTTTTGAACAAAAATGACTTACATTTACACATGAGATCCTTCTGAATGTAGTAAGGTAAATCTGCAAGCCCAGATCTGTCATTCAACGGAGAAATCTTCATTTGAAAATGACAAATTTACAGCTAACATTTAGCCCTCCGCAAACTGTCCCTCTCATCATGGACGCTGTCGAGACGTCACGGACAAGACCCTCTCCCAGCAGGCATTGCGCCAATTGTAATTTGTGGATTTACGTCAGTTTGCATCTGCACCTTTTTCTTGTCTTATATGGAAGGATCTACTTTTTTTAAAACTTCATATTGTCTTGCGGCACGTTTGGTGAGTACACATTTCTTTTATTTGTGCTTGAAAATTATTTTGGGGGACTTTTTCATACGCCCGTTTGATTGAGTGGTGTCGCAATGAAAATCTACTGTCTTTCGCCTCCGGTACCATCGTGGGATATGGAGGCAAGACCCGCAAAGAATCCCAGTCATTAAAAATATATAAACGTCTCTCAGCGTCCATGGAGCTCTGGGGCTCCGATTGCCGAGACGTACGGTGCTGTGGATTTTGCCGCAAGAAGTCTGTCCTTGCAGCAACAGGTGTACCGGCCGCGTCGCATTAAAACAGCGAGCATAATCTCAGGACTTGTGCCAAGTGTGCTACAGCTCCATTCAGTAGACAGAGAGGTGATGCCGGTGTTGTGCACTGAATCTAGCACAATCTAGCTGCAAAGCAGACACGGGTGGTGTGAGTGGCCCGTGTCGGTGGTTAACGAGCTTGTTAACGAGCCCGCAGACTTAATAAGTGCAGCGGAGGCAGAGAGCGGGAGAGGAAGAACGGCGCCCGCTGTCGATGTCGTTGCTGATCTGAGCACACAGATCTGTATCTCACATTCATTGCAGCTTACTTTTGGATGTTGAAACCAGGACGTGTATAAGTAACATTACTAACAGATAAAATCATTTTCAATGCGGGATCGGACTGAAGGCGGGAGCGCGTCATCTTGTCCCTGACGTCATGGAAATGATACGGCTGTACAAACTGTTTTCACAGAGGGCTAAATTTTAGCTGCAAATTTGTCATTTTTAAACGAAGATTTCTCCGCTGAATTACAAATTTGGGCTTACAGATTTACTCTACTGCATTCACAAGGGTCTTATAAATACATATCAGCTATTTCTTTCTGAAATCTGACCACATTTATTTGAATGCAGGTCTACTTTAAGACTTTTTCCTGTCATAAAAGAACACTGAGGGAGATTTCTCAAACCACTAAAGTCAATGTCCTTGATAATGAGGTGGGTATGGTCTAGATCTTACTCAAGTATAGCACTTTGAAGTAACGTGATTTTGTGCTGTAAAAATGTTTTAGGGAACCACATCTCTGCACAGCTAGTAAAAACGACAAAACACAAAGCCATATGTAAAGTGAGCAGTAAGCTACTGTCAGTGAAAGACTTTTAGCAATCTGTAGCACAAAGTCACAAATAAAACAAAAAGAAAATGCATTGGAAATAAAGCAATCAAGGCACAGGAAGGCTCTGCTGTTAGCGCTTTCATTAGATGGATCCTGGATATGCCACTAAACTGTGGAACGCAAATTTTGGTCAGATTGTTAAAAAATTAAAAAAAATTTAAAAAGTGCCATGCAAAAGCAAACAGAACCATGGAGAACGTTATATTTTGTGTAATTTGTGACAGACCACACCTTAAATGGATTTCCCTGCTATGAACTAAGATAATGGTTTTTACAATTTTTGAGTTGCACAGAAAATTTCAAACCGGTCTACTAGTCCAATTGGTATACCACCCACAACAAGTTGAGACTATTTTTGACTCTGAAAAGCTGTGTTGAGAAATAGATGTTTAAACACTGCAGATATCATTTTGCAGTAAACCCAGCCTTTTTATCCCTCTTTTTTTTAAGTGTGCCTCAGTCACATCTCTTTTGGCTGCTCCCATTTGCTTGGGGTCACCACAGCCAATTGGGTATGGATCCCCATCAAGATTTGCGGCAGGTGCCCTTCCTGACATCACGCCAAACGAACACAGAGAATGGACATAGGTGACCTTGAATGCAGGGCCTTCGTGCTGTGGCAGTGGGTCACCCCTCTGAGCCTGGTCTGCTTGAGGTTTCTTCCTCAATATCATCAGAGGAAGTTTTTCCTTACCAGTGCCGCCTGTGTGCTTGCTCTAGGGGTTGGTAAGGTTAGACCTTGCTTGTTTGAAGCGCCTTGAGGCAGCTTTGTTGTGATATGGCAGTATATAAATTAAATAAATTGAACTGAAATTTAAATACCAGATATGCAACACATGCAGTGTCAGTGCAGCATTCGTCTTGTGTTTCTTAAACTGTTCACCTGAATAATGAAAAACCTTCACAGATTTTGGTTAGAGGTAGTGATCAGAGAATGGAAAAATGTGCATAAAATCTGTGCAAAACATATATGGTCAACTGAAGGAAACAGTGTTGCCTAGCAATCAGAAGAGCTCGTCCTCAAGAGAAAGGCTCAATCTCAACAACAGTAATGCATCCTTTAAAGCCTTACATCAACAGGTGCACAGTCTATATAGGAATTTTACAACTGAAGAACTTTCTCTCTGTGTGGTAGTGTTTTGGGGAGAAATTGAGGGTCCAACTCTTTCAGAGTGGGTTTTGGGAACTCTGCTGCCTTGGTTACGTATCTGGCATTGCCATGGACACGAGCTACGTTTACATGGATTCCAATCTAAATGGAATCCAGTAATAAAGTAATTATTCTGATGGGTGAATTCACAGACATCAGACAGATACCCTGCAATTACAGTATGTGTGTTACTCAAAACAATCAGATCATATATTTTGACATACGAACAGAGTAGCTTCTATCGTCTACCCCAGGCTGCCCCATCTTAAACCACACCCCCAATTTAGTTTGGCAACCAGTTATTCCACTTTCACTGCTCAAACTGCAGGAGAGACTTTATCTTAATAAAAGAGATCAGCTGAAGCACATCTTATCATTGCGCGCCTTTTACTTCTGAGAAGAACCTAACAGGGGCTGGTGGTTTACGCAGTACACAACAACTCTTTGCTCTGGACACCAAAATGGTAAAAAAAAAAACAAAATAAAATTACTCTTTCAAGCACTTCACAAGTTATGAGCATCCACAGTACATTTCACCTGTGGAGAAAAAAATTTGATCAAGTAATTTACATGGCTAATATTTTCTGGTCTAACAATGTATACAAAAGATGGAACAACACTTGTCAATCCACCTGATTCACCTATTTCATCCTGAACTTCGAGTTTATATGCAACATTGCTATTCACATTCTTAATCATTCTAATTAACAGAGTATTAGGACTCGCATAAACCCACTTACTGAGTAATGGATCCATTTTCTCTGAGACTCTGATCTTCACCTTGCTGTAGTATATTCAGCTGTCGCACATTTGCAAATAATGGTTAATTTTTTATTATTACGTGTTCTGTGCATTTTGTATCATGTTATCTGTTTTGTCTTTTTGTAATGGCCCAGCATATGGTCACGCCAGTGAATCCAGTCTGCTTGAGGTTTATTCCTGTAACCAAAACACGCTAAGCGAGTTTTTCCCCTTAAAATTTTTGAAGTGGTTACAGTTATGGCAGCCGTAACTGTAACCACTTTAAATTTGACTGCAGTTATGGCAGCTATAACCCTAAATCGTGGGACGATGCTTACGTCAGCCACCGTAATTGATGTTCTGTCACTCCGTGTTCATTGCTAGCTCCTTGTTAGTATAGTCGTAAGTGTCCCCACGTCATGCGGGAGATCGAGGACTCGATTCTCCAAGGTGGAAAACAAGACTTTATTTTTTTCACTCCCTTCATATCAACCAACATTTCTTGTTTCAGTTATTCTTTTAGTTTATGTATCCCTGGAAGATTTTGGTTATTGGGACTACTAAGGTTAAGGTTAGGATGTCATGTCACTACCCTAATAATAACCTACCAACACATACTTATGGCTACCGTAACAATATCCATGGCCTAAAATTATCACTATTATGCCAAGTTGGAGTTCCAAGTGCACATGCACTTAGTGCCGCTCTTTGTTTCTAACTCAAGAATTAGTGAATGCAAATACAGACAGACGCCCACTGAGTGCACATTACTTTAAATTTTTTTTTCTTTGTAGCTTTTGTGCCAGTTTCTTGTCAACTATGCAAATCTGCGCTGTGTTAAAACCCGGTACACACTAAAAGATTTTTAGATGTCCCAGATGAAAGATTAACATTGTGAAAGAAATGTGGTGTTCTCTTTGGTTGTGGCTCTGAAACAGTGGCATGTCTGGGCACTTCCGTGACCCGAGGTCATTCACGTGACTAGCAATGTCGGCTGGCATGAAAACAATCAAGCCAAGGTGGATTGTTGAAGTAGTGCACAGTTTAATTTGGCACAATTTAGTTACTGTTTTTTTTTTTTTTTTAAATGCCTGGACAATGCAAGGCGGCGGGTTTTACCAACCACACTTTAATGAAAGAAGACACCAGCCGTGCATTTTCACGCCAGTGAGTCATGTGACACGGAAGCAAACTGTAAGTAACATTGTCGTGACCCATAAAATTTTCTTTTTTTAATTACTGTTCAGATGTTTCACATTCCTTATTGTATTGACCTATTTGGTGGGAATTCAATCAACATCTTTGTGACCCACATCACATTGTAACAGGTTCAAGGATGGCCAAAAAATGAAAAAATGACAGCCTGCAAAAAAAAAAATATCAGACGTTTGAAATTCTACAACCTACATCTTAAAATGTGGCATGAAATGATGCAATAAAGCCTCTGTCTACTGTTTGAGATTTTGTTTGTTTTCTGTCAGAAAAGCACAGGCAAGGTGCTGAGCAGATCAAGGCACTTCACCCCAGTCCTTTCATTAAGAACATAAAATTTAAATTAAAAGAAAGTGTATAGAACTGGTTCCTAAACACCTGATAAAAGCAGTCACCCTCAACAGAAACATATAATCTGTCCTACCTGCTGTCATAAATGAACTTTGTTATTTGGCTGTTAACCTGACTGGGATGTTGAACCTCTGAGAGCCCTAAGCAAGTGCAACTAATTTTTCTTTCCTACTGTCAGGATACCTTGATCACGCAAATATCTATCAGGTTTGGCCCATTTCCGGCAGCCGAAATTACAGAGTGAACTTGAAGAGAGGCCATACTGTAATGCATAGTTTCTATTAGGTCACCTCTGACCCTATCCCAAAACACAGTGTGCGCTTGACACTCAAACTTGGCCTATGTGCTTGCTCATGGGGTGGCAAGGTCTAGACTCTAGACCAGGGGTGGGCAATTCATTTTTACAAGGGGCCACATAGGGAACCTGAATTATGCCCGAGGGCCACACCATCGATAACTCGGCTGTCTCCCATTACAAATTTTACAAAAAATTACTTATTTAATAGCTTTTATAGGTACTTTTTCTTATTGTAAAAATATGTCAATATTTAAAGATACCTAAATAAACCTCTGTAATGATTTGCAACACACAAGTTTGACATTTTTAATATATGTAATAATAACCACAGACCTCATGAGGGCCGGACAGCGACATGCATGTGACCCCGGGCCGCAGTTTGCCCAGGTCTGCTCTAGACCTTATTCCTGTATGGTGCTTTGAAGCTGAGTTATGCTATGATTTTTGCGCTTTATAAATAAACTGATTTGACGCTGCTAAACTGTCGTTGGACAAGAGACTTGATTCTGCTTAAGACACATCACCTTGAGAATATGTTGTTGAAGAAAACGTTGGGTACTTGCAAAAACATTTCACAACTGTAAAATAAATGAGTTGGAGCCTCCTGGTTAATTAGAGGCAACAGCTGCAGACATAAACAGATCCACACACCTCTTTATAAAGTTAAAGGCGAGTGGTCAAATTGAAAGACTGATTCTTTTTACCCTCCCACAACAAACTAACACACGAGTTTCATGCAAACGGGCCTATTCGGAATAATAAAATAAAGACACATGCACAAAGGTAAAACTGTGCAGATAACCTCCTAAAAAGCACAATGACACAGAACAGGACCCCCCTCCCCGAAATCTCAGCTCCTCACTGGACAACTCTTGGCGGACAAAGTAATTCCATGGCGCTTGAAACTCCAGGAACTTTTTTTTTTCTCCCCTTTTTTCCTAAAAGAAGTTGTTCCTGTTTCGCCAGAGAACTGGAGGGGGGAGGGAGGACTTCAGCGCTTGCATTCATGGAGCCTCGGCCAGCGCAAACAAAGTCTTCCCCGAAGAGGGAGGTACTGAACGGCGGCTCCGAGCGAGAACAACGGCGTCAGTAGTAAACGCGCACACACACACAAAAAAGCCAACAAACAAACAAACACAATAAAGCCCAATTTAATGTTCAGTCTGGCGAGAAAGCAACCGATATCCTTCTTAGCTTAACGCTCATTTCCAAGTTATGCTAGCCCCGTTAACAATGCAACAATTAAATCGCTCGGTAGCCGACACAATCACCAACCGAGGCCTATAATCTCGTTAAGCGTTCATAAATCAAACAAAAGTCATTTTTCTTCCCCAGTACAAAAATCACAATACCCACTGCTTGCTGCTGCCGAAGAATGCAGAACATGTTCGCTACATGGTGTCCCTTTCTTCATTTTCACCAAGCACGGGCGGTCCTCCAGTGAGTATAATGGAGTAAAAACCAATATTTCTCCGCGGGTTTCACACCACCCAGAAAACATCGTGAATAATCCGCTTTTGTTGCGCTGAAAAAATCGCCATGACGATGGAGAACGTGCTCGGTGTCTGCCAATGCCAGACGCGACGGGGGTTTGCTAGCCAGCCCTTCGGGGACGGAGGCAGAGACGAACGGATACCGGAGTGAGATGTCCCCGGGAGGAGGACCCGCGTGCGCCCGTTGCCAGGAGGCGAGAGGTGCTAGCGACACTTTCCACCGAGGTGTGGGAAAACCACTTACCTGGAACGCGGGTTTAAATTTTCCTTATCCTCTCGAAATGAAGCGCGCTCCTGTTAAATCACAACATTATTACGGCATTATAAAATAGAAATACGTCTCCCCCCTTTTTCGCCCGAGCTTTCCAGTGGCCCTACTCCATTACATCCAGTCAAGATTTCCTGTCGTGTCTACCCCCCTCCGCTCCGGCGCGATGGTTTAGTCCGAATTCTAAGTAGCAATTCTAGGTCAGGTCTGTGTGCCAGTGAGAGAGTTCCTGTCGGACGGCGAGAACCTCCACCGAGCACGGTAACAAAACAACAAAAAAGAAAAAACACGCCAAAAGATCCCACAAACTGTCTGCGCCGTCTTCAAAAAAATTAAAGCGGTCACGAGTAAACCAAATCTCGAAGTTAGACAAGTTCTGAAAGTTTGAAGGGAGTCATATAATACGTTTTTTTATTATTATTATTATTAAAAATGCTTACTTCTGTACAGGTTGTGCGTCTGAACTATTCCTAATTTGTACTTGGACCATATCGGAATTCTGCTACTGCGCAAGACTCCAGGAAGTCGTTCAAATCTCCAAAACTTTTTGTGGACTTCCCAAAAATGTAATTCTGACCCTAACCATAAACAAATTAAGATGATATAATATACAAATAATGAATGTTTATGAGTGCAATGGTAAGAATATTTCATGAGGTGAAAGATGAAATTTGTTCCATTCAACGAGATGCTACATTCTTGAACCACATCAGAATTCTGCTACTGCGCAAGACTCCAGGAAGTGGTTCAAATTTCCCAAAATTTTGTGGACTTCCCAAAAATGTAATTCTGACCCTAACCATAAACAATTTAAGATGATATACAAATAATGAATGTTTATGAGTGCAATGGTAAGAATATTTTATGAGGTGAAAGATGAAATTTGTTCCATTCAACGAGATGCTACATTCTTGAACCACATCAGAATTCTGCTACTGCACAAGACTCCCGGAAGTGGTTCAAATTTCCAAAAATTTTGTGTACTTCCCAAAAATGTAATTCTGACCCTAACCATAAACAATTTAAGATGATATACAAATAATGAATGTTTATGAGTGCAATGGTAAGAATATTTCATGAGGTGAAAGATTAAATTTGTTCCATTCAACGAGGTGCTACCTTCTTGAACCACATCAGAATTCTGCTACTGCGCAAGACTCCAGGAAGTGGTTCAAATTTCCAAAACTTTTTGTGGACTTCCCAAAAATGTAATTCTGACCCGAACCATAAACAATTTAAGATGATATACAAATAATGAATGTTTATGAGTGCAATGGTAAGAATATTTCATGAGGTGAGAGATGAAATATTCCATTCAACGAGGTGCTACATTCTTGAACATCAGAATTCTGCTACTGCGCAAGACTCCAGGAAGTGGTTCAAATTTCCAAAACTTTTTGTGGACTTCCCAAAAATGTAATTCTGACCCTAACCATAAACAATTTAAGCTCAAATAACATACAAATAATGAATGTTTATGAGTTTATGAGTGCAATGGTAAGAATATTTCATGAGGTGAAAGATGAAATTTGACCATTCAACGAGGTGCTACCTTCTTGAACCACATCAGAATTCTGCTACTGCGCAAGACTCCAGGAAGTGGTTCAGATTTCCAAAACTTTTTGTGGACTTCCCAAAAATGTAATTCTGACCCTAACCATAAACAAATTAAGATGATATAATATACAAATAATGAATGTTTATGAGTGCTATGGTAAGAATATTTCATGAGGTAAAAAATGAAATTTGTTCCATTCAACGAGGCTCTACCTTCTTGAACCACATCAGAATTCTGCTACTGCACAAGACTCCAGGAAGTGGTTCAAATTTCCAGAACTTTTTGTGGACTTCCCAAAAATGTAATTCTTACCTTAACCATAAACAATTTAAGATTAAATAATATACAAATAATGAATGTTTATGAGTGCAACTGTAAGAATATTTTATGAGGTGAAAGATGAAATTTGTTCCATTCAACGAGATGCTACATTCTTGAACCACATCAGAATTCTGCTACTGCACAAGACTCCCGGAAGTGGTTCAAATTTCCAAAAATTTTGTGTACTTCCCAAAAATGTAATTCTGACCCTAACCATAAACAATTTAAGATGATATACAAATAATGAATGTTTATGAGTGCAATGGTAAGAATATTTCATGAGGTGAAAGATTAAATTTGTTCCATTCAACGAGGTGCTACCTTCTTGAACCACATCAGAATTCTGCTACTGCGCAAGACTCCAGGAAGTGGTTCAAATTTCCAAAACTTTTTGTGGACTTCCCAAAAATGTAATTCTGACCCGAACCATAAACAATTTAAGATGATATACAAATAATGAATGTTTATGAGTGCAATGGTAAGAATATTTCATGAGGTGAGAGATGAAATATTCCATTCAACGAGGTGCTACATTCTTGAACATCAGAATTCTGCTACTGCGCAAGACTCCAGGAAGTGGTTCAAATTTCCAAAACTTTTTGTGGACTTCCCAAAAATGTAATTCTGACCCTAACCATAAACAATTTAAGCTCAAATAACATACAAATAATGAATGTTTATGAGTTTATGAGTGCAATGGTAAGAATATTTCATGAGGTGAAAGATGAAATTTGACCATTCAACGAGGTGCTACCTTCTTGAACCACATCAGAATTCTGCTACTGCGCAAGACTCCAGGAAGTGGTTCAGATTTCCAAAACTTTTTGTGGACTTCCCAAAAATGTAATTCTGACCCTAACCATAAACAAATTAAGATGATATAATATACAAATAATGAATGTTTATGAGTGCTATGGTAAGAATATTTCATGAGGTAAAAAATGAAATTTGTTCCATTCAACGAGGCTCTACCTTCTTGAACCACATCAGAATTCTGCTACTGCACAAGACTCCAGGAAGTGGTTCAAATTTCCAGAACTTTTTGTGGACTTCCCAAAAATGTAATTCTTACCTTAACCATAAACAATTTAAGATTAAATAATATACAAATAATGAATGTTTATGAGTGCAACTGTAAGAATATTTCATGAGGTGAAAGATGAAATTTGTTCCATTCAACGAGGTGCTACATTCTTGAACCACAGAATTCTGCTACTGCACAAGACTCCCGGAAGTGGTTCAAATTTCCAAAACTTTTTGTGGACTTCCCAAAAATGTAATTCTGACCCTAACCATAAACAATTTAAGATTAAATAATATACAAATAATGAATGTTTATGAGTGCAATGGTAAGAATATTTCATGAGGTGAAAGATGAAATTTGTTCCATTCAAGGAGGTGCATACATTCTTGAACCACATGAGAATTCTGCTACTTAGCAAGACTCCAGGAAGTGGTTCAAATTTCCAAAACTTTTTGTGGAGTTCCCAAAAATGTAATTCTGACCCGAACCATAAACAGTTTAAGATGATATACAAATAATGAATGTTTATGAGTGCTATGGTATGAGTGCTATGTAATTCTGACCCTAACCATAAACAATTTAAGATGAAATAATATACAAATAATGAATGTTTATGAGTGCAATGGTAAGAATAATTCATGAGGTGAAAGATGAAATGTTCCATTCAATGACGTGCTACATTCTTGAACATCAGAATTCTGCTACTGCACAAGACTCCGGGAAGTGGTTCAAATTTCCAAAACTTTTTGTGGACTTCATGTATTTCTGACCTGAACCATAAACAATTTAAGATGATATACAAATAATGAATGTTTATGAGTGTAATGGTAAGAATATTTCATGAGGTGAAAGATGAAATTTGTTCCATTCAATGAGGTGCTACCTTCTTGAACCACATCAGAATTCTGCTACTGCACAAGACTTACAGAAATGGTTCAAATTTCCAGAACTTTTTTGGGACTTTACAAAAATTAAATCTGACCCTAACCATAAACAATTTAAGATTAAATAATATGCAAATAATGAATGTTTATGAGTGCAATGATAAGAATATTTCATGAGGCAGATTTTGCAGTTTTAATTTATTTTCAATTATATAGCACCAAATCACAACAAGGTTGCCTTAAGGTGCTTCACACAGGTAAGGTCTAATCTTACCAACCCCCAGAACAACAGTGGTAAGGAAAAACTCCCTCTGAAGAAGAAACCTCAAGCAGACCAGACTCAAAGGGGTGACCCTCTTCACAAAAACATACAGGAAATGTTGCTGGTGCACAGTTTCTGGAACAGATACCACACCCATCTTTGGATGGAGCTGCACCTCAAACAGAGAGAAACGAAAAAAAAAGAAAGCAGAATCAAGCATTAGAAAGACAACAAATACAATGTAATTTGTCAGCACTAAGCAACAAGAAAAACAGAAGAAATACTAAGGTGTTTGCCGGCCACTAGCCCTAAGCTTCACTAAAAGACCCAGAATTTAGATAAAGTTGAGGCTGCGGCACGCTCCATTTCCTAATAAAATGAATTAAAAGGGTAAAAAAACATAGTAACATACTATGCCAGTATGCTAGCCATACGAAAGAGAAAATAAGTGTGTCTTAAGTCTGGACTTGAAAGTCTCTACAAAATCTGACTGTTTTATTGACACAGAGAGATCATTCCACAGAACAGGGGCATAATAAGAGAAAGTTCTGTGACCCGCAGGGACCAGCAGGGAGAAAACCGGGAGGCCTAAGACGGACCCCTGTGGAACCCCAAATTTCATGTCACCAAGGTTAGAGTTAGTGTTATTGTACAAAACACAGTGAGAACGAGGTGAAAGATGTTCCATTAAAGCACCACCTCCTTGAACTACATTGGTATTCTGCTATTGCGCAAGATTCTCGGAGTGTTTCAAATTTCCAAAACTTTTTTGTGCACGTCCCAAAAATTTTATTCTGACCCTAACCATAAACAATTTAAGATGAAATAATATACAAGGCATGATGTTATGATGAAATGTTCCATTCAACAAGGTGCCGCCACATTGAATGAAAAAATGATAGAAAAAAGAATAACACCTAAAATAGATCCTTGTCATTTGATATTTTATTAATTTATAAACAAGAGAAAAGGGATTTACATTTTGGTGTGCATCACTGGTTGTTTGAGGTCGCTTCTCTGGGAATGCATGCAGGTAAATCAGTGTTGAAGACCCCAACAACTGGAGAAGGGCAAGGAGACGCCTGCATTACTTGGCTGCAGCAGCTCGACGGCTGCTTTTAAGAAGTGGACATGGACTAGTTGTCTCCCTGGGCGTTTGCCTTCCAGGACTTCAGGCAGTTTGG
Source organism: Thalassophryne amazonica (assembly GCF_902500255.1). Taxonomy (NCBI): domain Eukaryota; kingdom Metazoa; phylum Chordata; class Actinopteri; order Batrachoidiformes; family Batrachoididae; genus Thalassophryne; species Thalassophryne amazonica. The sequence goes on from NC_047116.1 coordinate 22,174,431, forward strand.
TGGTGTGGTGGATGTGGCAACGCGTGGCAAACCTGACTCATTTCACTCTGATTTGGCCAAAAGCTAAAGTGATTTGCACTTACCCTTCATTATGGAACAGAGTCAGACATACGTTGCACTTCTTGAGAATAATTTTTTCATCAGGTTTAAAGTTTAAAAGCTCTGAATTTGGGGGGGGGGGGGGGGGGGTGATATGTGAGAGTGCAACCCTGAGGGCTTTACTGTTATGTGCAGACGCGAGTTGAGGAGCGGACCAGCGTCTGACTGAACCCAGCGCTAAAATAACCAGAAAGTGGTTCCAAAAAGAAAACAAGATTATTTCCCGTCTGTGCAATAATTGTGTACAACATAAATGTGCGGTTATCTGGCGAGGTGAAGGACAGCGCGCTCTCCAGCGCCCAAATGGATCGAAGCCCGAAGCTTCTGGACCCAGACTCACCGCAGAACACCCCCCAGGTGGACACGACAAACTGACTCTGTGAAGGATGCAAAGGTGAGGTAAGTCAACAGCTACAACAAATATCCTTCAAAGGCACACACTATCAGCAGCACATTCAGGTCTGAATTTAAGCTTTATGTAAATGAGCAGCCTCTCACAACAGGTGGAGGATCATCATTCCGTACGCCACGGCAGTGAGAAGCGAGCTGCACAATTCTCATCAATGTTCAAATATACTGTGTAACAAAATACCAAATTACTGTTAACACTTATTCAGACAATCATCACCTCTGATGTGTGCTGACAGCATGTGTCCCTCACCCGTCCTCCTTCACAGGCACGATGTGTCAAACCCAGGCGCGGTCCTCAGCGTCTCACAAACGAACGTCACAAGGTTGAGTTCCCGGCAGTTCTGCTCGAATCACTCATGGCTTAAATGCAGAACGCCATCTCATTATCTGCTTCAGCTGAAAGTCTTTAAGTTTGCACGTGAACATCCTCCACAAGTGCAGCCAATAATGCTGATGAGGGTGAAGGACTCTTCTGCCAGCACCTTCTCCACAGACAAAAAACCAGTTTGCATACCACCTGGAGAGCAAAGAAAAGAAAACACCAAAATGTCCAGCCAAACCCCCCAACACACAACAGTACCCCCCCATCAACGGGAAGCCTCCCGGCGACCGAACAGACCAGGCCCGAGAACAGCACCTCCCTCCGGGGTCCTCGTCAGGAAGCAGACAGCGTAACGCTCCCAAGGTCCACCGCAGACAGCAGGACAGGGCACCGCAGCTGGGAGGCCGGCTGGCATCAACAAAAAACCCCAAAAAGTCCCATATACAACCCAACATACAAGAAAAAACACAAAACCCACCCAAACCCTCCCCAGGGGACCGTCCCATCCAACCCCGGGAAGAAAAAAACACCCAAATCCAAAAACCCAACAACACAATACCAACATAAATTCACAAAGAAAAATAACAAACAACCCCCCCAGAACGACTTGCAGAGCCCAACACCCCCCAGAAGACCTTTACCGCCAGTTCCAGAGGTAACAGCCAAAGCCGGAATCCCACAGAGGTCCCCAGGTATTCATGGAGCAACAGCGCCCCCCAGAGGACCGTACCATCAACCCCAGGAGGCACCCTCCCCACAACCCAGGAACCCCAGACCCGGCCACACTTGGCTAGTCGGCCCCACAATCAATTCCCCCCCAGAGGACCGTCCCATCAACCCTGGAGGTGGAACCTGGAAGGAAACATAAAAAAAACAAAAATCCAACCCCCGGCGGACTTCATTAAACCACCCCGGGGGCAAATAAAACAACCGGCAAACCCTGTTACCCCCCCCCCAGCACACCGAAAGACCCCAGATCACTCCCAGAGCCTATCGTCAGCTCAATTTTGGCGAACGGCACAAAACTACCAAGCTGGGGAAGGAAACAGGAAAAACTAACCCAGTCCCATCCGCTAAGCACAGCGGAAAACCGGAAATACGTCCGGTGCCCCAAACCGACCATAACACCAGCCCATCGGGAGGGGTGGAACTACCGAAATGGCGAACGGCACAGATCGGCCCACCACTCCGACTGAGGTACGTTCCCGCTGCACCACACCCCGGTAACACCAATGACGAACGGTCAAAGGCCCACCGGAGCTGGAGTGGAACCGGGGATCAACCAAACACAAAAAAACGCCCCTGACAACCCCCCCCCCCCCAGGTGCAGAGGTTTTCTGAGAAACGCTCAGCGTAACCAACCTGCACCACCCCACAACCCACAAGACAATCGGTCTTAGAGCCTGTGAGGTTGGGGTTAGGGAAGCAGGGAAATAAAAAACAACAAAACAAAACGACCCAATCCTCAAACAGAAATTACCTAAGTCCAAAAAATGAAAACCTAACCGCCAGTCGTTCACTCCACCAGAACTGCCTCTAAATCCCCAAACAAGTTAGAACCCCTTACATGAAAACAAAAACAGCCCAAATAACTAAACAACCAAAGATCTGCTCCTTTTTTTTTTTTTTTTTTTTTTTTGTGTGTCCATTATTATGCCTGTCTAAAAACACCTGGAGGTACGTCATTGTTCTCTTTCTTGACGCTTATGTAAACGGGGCAATATGACGGCTTCAGCTCGTCCGAGCTGCATGGGGTCATCCGCAAGAGGAGCCAGAGGTCCCGTCGGAGGAGTCTCAGTGGTGCGAAGAAGAGGCAGCCCTGATCTGTGTCAGGGAAAGCCCCGAGACGAAAAGACCCGCTCTGATGTCCGCCCTCTCTCGCGTCCACGCTCCTTTATCTGATCATCTAGACGAATAACCAAAGATATCAGCTCATCTAAATCTTTTGGTTCGTCACGGACTGCTAGCTCGTCTTTTAATGAATCGTTCAAACCATCCACAAACACTCCTCTCAAAGCTGCGGCATCCCAACCGAACTGAGCAGAAAAATTCGGAAATCCACGGAATAATCCGCCGCACTCCGCCTCCCCTTGGGTGACGGAGTTATCTGCACCGGAATCGATAGTGCCGCAGCTGGAGCAGCAGGAAGCAGAACGGCTTGCGCTGCAAGCTCCGTAATGCGAGCATCTGTTTAATTTGATTTGCGAGAGGCCGTAATTGCTCCCATATCTTCTCCAAGTATTCTTGAACTTTTTCAGCAAAAGGAACCGCTTCTGCCACTGGGTCCATTTTGGAATGGCCGGGAACTACTGTTATGTGCAGACGCGAGTTGAGGAGCGCGACCAGCGTCTGACTGAACCCAGCGCTAAAATAACCAGAAAGCGGTTCCAAAAACAAAACATTTTTATTTCCCGTCTGTGCAATAATTGTGTACAACATAAATGTGCGGTTATCTGGTGAGGTGAAGGACGGCGCGCTCTCCAGCGCCCAAATGGATCGAAGCCCGACACTTCTGGACCCAGACTCACCGCCGAACACCCCCCAGGTGGACACGACAAACTGACTCTGTGAAGGATGCAAAGGTGAGGTAAGTCAACAGCTACAACAAATATCCTTCAGAGGCACACACTATCAGCAACACATTCAGGTCTGAATTTAAGCTTTATGTAAATGAGCAGCCTCTCACAACAGGTGGAGGATCATCAGTCCGTACGCCACGGCAGTGAGAAGCGAGCTGCACAATTCTCATCAATGTTCAAATATACTGTGTAACAAAATACCAAATTACTGTTAACACTTATTCAGACAATCATCACCTCTGATGTGTGCTGACAGCATGTGTCCCTCACCCGTCCTCCTTCACAGGCACGATGTGTCAAACCCAGGCGCGGTCCTCAGCGTCTCACAAACGAACGTCACAAGATCGAGTTCCCGGCAATTCTGCTCGAATCACTCATGGCTTAAATGCAGAACGCCATCTCATTATCTGCTTCAGCTGAAAGTCTTTAAGTTTGCACGTGAACATCATCCACAGGTGCTGCAAGTCATTAGGCCTGCACGTGAACATCCTCCACAAGTGCAGCCAATAATGCTGATGAGGGTGAAGGACTCTTCTGCCAGCACCTTCTCCACAGACAAAAAACCAGTTTGCATACCACCTGGAGAGCAAAGAAAAGAAAACAACACCAAAATGTCCAGCCAAACCCCCCAACACACAACATTTTCCTTCTTGTCACATATGTGATTGCAAATGACAGCTGATAAAAACTGGGCTTAAAATGTTCCTTTGTGTTTTATGATTTTTGCTTGTGGTAGTTTGTGTACAGTATTTTGTAAATGCTGTGTTTTTAAAAGTGCTATATAAATAAAACATTATTATATAATTATAATAATTAGGGAGGCACTCTCATTGGTCATTTTTAAAGTTTGTTTAAAACCTTCTCGTTTCTCCTTGGCTTTTGACACCAACGAGGCTTAGTTTGATAATTTTCTAATTGCATTTTAGTGGTTCTTTTTATTTTTATTTCATTGTGTCTTAATTTGTGTTTTGTTTGTAGTGTATAGCACCTTGTGCCAGTGCTGGCTGTTTTAAGGTGCTTTACAAATGAAGTTGGTATGGTATGGTAATAATGAATATGGAATAAGATTTTATACATTTATTTTAATGCAACATCGCATTACAGATATATTTAAAGTGGTAATCATTTCCAGCATGTTTACTGGTATCATTTTACCTTTACTGTGCTCTACATAGTAAAGCAAATAAAAAGGTTTTTACAGCGCTTACGTGATTGGTCTTGTCTATATGCGGGTGCTAAAACTTAATAAGACAGATCACGATACAAGAGTTAAGCAAATACTGATCTCAGTGTTTTATCTTATCTCCTCTCTTCATCTAACATCAATAGATAGGTTGGTTTTCTTTTAGATTCTTGCCTTATGAGGTCACAAAGATCTGACAAGGGGGAAAAATATATCAGAATGATGGCTGCCCTGTGCGAGTTAGGGATAGGGATTGAGAACTGCTTCCATATTTTCCGTTACTGGAATTGTGCATCACAGACATTACTAATACCTGTTGTCAAATCCGGGATGTTTTTTCTGGCAGTTTCACATGGGAAAAACCCCATGGTTCATGACGCCAGACATGATGTTATGATGTTGGTCTCTGTGTGGAACAACAAGAAAAGCAACTGCATCAATGCGGAAAACCTGTGTAGGCCTACAATTTTTCCACACTGTAAATTGATCAGGTATTGATAAGAGAACATTAAAGAATCAGACCAATAAGTAGAATCAACAATGGCGTCAATATCAATAAAATATCAGTTTACATCCTTGGTGTCAGTTGACAGAGGTAATAATTGGTGACCATTATTACACCAGCAGTGTTGCTAGTAGTTCGAACAGTGCCAGTAGATTAACTGGCCCTTGGCACAGGTATGCACTTGGACTGCTTCTCTCAGTCTTATGTCAAGGATGTGCACGTCAACTAATCTGAAATTCAGAGTCGTTAACACAGCCATGAATCAAACTGGTTTGCACCTTAGATTATAGATAAAACTGGACATCAGTATTAGTTCCAGTTGACACAGGTACGAAAATTTGAGGGCACGAAGGTGCAGATGAGTATATCTCAGATTGGGTGTCATTTGGCTGCTCCCATTTGCTTTGGGTTGCTTGGTATGGTTCTGTATCTTGATTTGCCATGGGGTTTATACCCAGCTTTAAAAGAAGAATGGACATGGGTGGGCTTGATCCGAAAACCCTCTTGCTGCAAAGCCACAGTGTCAACCCATCAGTGATTATCGGATTATTGTTCTTGGTGACCATTAAGTTGATTCCCCCTTATGATGGAAACAGAATAAAAAGGTTAACATGACCAGAAATACTTTATCTACATCCTCATTTGTGCAATTTTTTTGATACTTAAGTTATTCAGTACAGATTTTAAAGTGTTCATGATGAGCGGCGTAATGAATTGCATCAAAATTAGGCTAAGGTCACTTGACAGATAAAATTATTTTGGGCTGGAACTCACACACACACACACACACACACTTATCGTAGAGTATCACAGGCCCCAGAGGAAGAGCGTAACATTCAGAACATGCAGTGTAAGAGTGGTCCTTCTCAATATTTAATCAAGATACATTTCAAATCTAACCCAAATGTATAATCACGACAACTGGGAACTGAATAAATTGGTGTTTAAGTGCACACATTACGCATTGGTCTGATTATGTGTGTGCGCCCACGCTTTTACACTTTCATCTTTTGTAAATAGCAATTCAGACGGTCAGAGTGAAGATGTCTTTACAAGCTGATGACATTCAGGCCAATCTGTACTTCTTCAGGGGGCTGTTTCAGGGCTACGGGCGTACTGCATGTGTGCGATTGCTTGACTGTGCAAGGACAGATAGGTGTGTGTGGTGGAGCTTTTGTGCATTCAAGAGCAGTTTTGTCACTAGATGTGAAAGAGCTTCCAGCGTCCTTCGCTCACAAACGTCAGCGTCCCAAAACAGCCAGAGGGGGGAAATAACATGTATGTGTAAAGAGCAGGTTTGAAATATGAACATACACACTGTGAGACTTCATTCAGTTTTTTGAACCCGTTGAGCCCTGTTAAGTGTCGCGGGGGGCGCTGGAACCAGTCTGCCAATATAGACAAACAAACTCACAGCCAATTTCAGAATGTCCATTCACCTTCCCTGCATGTCTTTGGAACCCACACAAACACAGGGATGACATAGAAACTCCACACAGACAGCACCAGGTTAGATTTGAATCCAGGACCTTCTTGCTGTGAGGCAATAGTGCAAACCACTAAGCTGCCATATTACCCCCATGGGAGTTATAAGTACTGTTTTGTTTTGTTATTGATTTATTGTCACAACTATACTGTATATTGGTAAATTAGCATGTATTTGTATGCTTGGGGTGTTGCAGTGCCCAGTTAGATGACCTTAGGTCTTATCACGCATGTAGACCCAAAAAAAGCAGGACTGACTGGCATAGAAATTATTTAATTGCTCCTTTCTCACTTGCAGAGCAGGTAGCCCAATGGGATAGGAGCTTTACTACCAATATGTAGAACTAGGTTTGATTGCCAGTCTTGCTACCTGTCTATCTGTCATTGCATAAAACACTTCATCTGCATTGTCCCCGTTGATCCAGGTGTAAGTAGGTACTGGTCTTGCCTGGGGAACCTGCGATGGACTGGCGTCCCATCCAGGGGGAGTTGTAGACTCTCATCTGCTTCTTAATGTATCCAAGGATGAGCACAGGCACCAATGGACCTCAGGATTTATATTGGTTCAGTTGTTTTTTTTAGAGGTTTATGTTTTACTACGTCTTCTCATTTATTGTCAAATGGAGGATAATAGCCAGGACAAGACAAACATGTTCTCACTTAACCTTGAAAGACCCAAAGCAAAAGTGCAGGAGATGCCAAAAGACTTTTGGCAGCACTTGCCCTAATCACATTTCTCCTGTCCATATGTTGTACCAAGTTCCCAGCAGGTAGCAGCAAATGTTACTAGGGTACGATAAAGATGTGTGGGATTTGAAGAGGTACGTTTGCCCACATTCAGTTTCATGCATGTGTTCTACTGCCAGGGTAAATAGCAGGAACTTTCCCAGGACTAGAGTGTATCTTTCATAGAGTCTATCGCCTTTGGTTCTCCACAATGAGGTTAAAATGTCGATATTGTTTTACATCACAGAGCACGGATGACAGACACAAAAATTGTTGGATGCAAACTGCATATTTGTGACTTCTTACAAGCAGGCCATGGCTACGTTGGACATGTTTGTGCACGCTAGCTGAGATCAGTGACAGATCACAAAGCTCTCGCTCTTTCTCCCGCCTCTCTCTCTCTCTCCCTCCCTCTCTTCATTTTGTGTGAATACGTGTAAGTGTGTCTATGTATAAGTGTGTGGATGATAAACCCCACTGGTGGAGTAAGAGTAGACTGGCAGTATTCCCAGACTGGGTTGCATTAGACATGCACACTAGCAAAGATCTTCAGGTCGGTGTTCTGGCTCTCTAGCACTGCGGCGCTCTGGCATGACTAACTCAGAATATTTTGGAAATGGGAAAACAAAATCCAAATTTCGGCTAACATTACATTAAAACATTTGGAGGGAGGGGGAAAAAACAGAAAAGCGTTGTGAGTTTTTCAGTGTGTGCATATATGCCCATCTGCCTGCCTGCCTGGCCGTCTCTTTTCTCTGTGCAAAGAAAGGCTGTGTGGGTGTCCGTGCATCATCTGTGTATGTGTGCATGTGTTTAAGTGAGACATCAACATTGACTGTTCACTTATCATATTACCATCTGCATTATTTAAAGCTTCGATAAACAGTCTTTTGCCGGCGAGACAGGCTTCAGACACGAAGAAGAAGAGGAAGAGCACAGTCGAGGCAGCAAATTAACACATCGAGTTTTAATAAAAATCTATTAAAACAACAAAGATGAGCATTGAAGGCTGAATTTTCAGATTCAGAACTGGAAGACTTCATCGTGGTTTGGGGTTGGGACTCGTCACAGCCCCTGCATCGCTCTCCTGCGGGAAAGGCTGGTGATTGGGTTTGTTTATTGGGGTTCGTTAAGGGTTTTGGTGGCGGTGCCGAGCGGTACGGCAGGCCCGGCTGGTTTATCAAAATACTGAGACAGTGAGCTCACTCACTCAGTGGTGAGGTCACTTACTGGCGTGTGGCAGCCTGACCAATCATCAGTCAGCCTATTATCATGGTATGCAGTGTTGCTATGAGTAACTGAGATAAGCACAGCCTCACAGATCCTTAATGATGGCTGAAGCGCTGGATGCTATCACTTGGGTTCTTCCTTTCTCTTCTGCTTGATATATTAAAGCTGAGTTTAAATCTCTTTTTGGCACACTTATACCTCTGTCTTTATTGCTCAGGAAACTCTGGACCAACCGATTAATAGGGCTCTAACCAGGGGCAGATCCAGGATTTTGTAAAGGGGGGGTTCCCTAGGGGAGTCTGGGGGCATGCCCCCCTCCCCTCATAAAATTTTGAATTTTTAGGTGCCATTTCCTGCATTTTGGTGCTTATTTCACCACAAAACGCAATCACAGAGAAAAGGTACTTCATAACCTGTTTTTTTATTATTATTATTATTAATTTGATGTTGACTTTGATTTATAGAGCGCTTTTGAAGACACCCAAAGCACTTTACAAGTTGTATTATTCGTTCACACGTTGGTGGTGGTAAGCTCCTAGTGTAGCCACAGCTGCCCTGGGCAAACTGACGGAAGCGTGGCTGAATGTGATACTATGATGTTATGATGGCAAGTAACAGAAAACATTTGAAATGTCTTTGGCTGAAAAGGTGAACAGCCTTGCTGAATTATGGTGAGCTACAAATTTATCTAGTTGTAACTTGTTGCTGATTAGATCATTCAGAAACAGTATTCAGTGGATTTTTTTTGTTTTGGTTTTTTTTCTGTTTTTTTTGGTCCATGAAAGAGTGGGGAGTGCCCCCCCCCCCATGCACCCCCTCCTCCTCTGGATCTGGCCCTGGCTCTAACTAATATTTATGAAATTAATCTGTTGAGTATTTTTATGATTTGTTTGATCAATCATTTAATCCATCATATGTAAAATGGTAAATGGACTGCATTTATTTAGAAATTTGCATCTGCATCAGATGCTCAAAGCGCTTTACAATAATGCTTCACATTCACCCCGATGTCAGGGTGCAAATGCAAGCAGTACTGGCCAGACACAGGGTTTGGAAATGAAAGCACCTGAAAAACAAGCTCATTTCAAGTGTGATGTAACTTCAAAACATGCACCTGTTGAGAGAGACAGGGAGCGAAGATGTTTGCTTTGGTTACATTCATACACAATCCTTTCTGCAGAGTTGTGTGTACTCATGACTGTTATTTGAGTTTATGGGTTAAACAGAATGTAAGAGTTTTTTTTCCTCCTCTGATTTAGTGAATTTCTGTGTCTGTCTCTTCCCATGGCAACCTCCGTGCAGCAGGGGGCAGACATGTCTATGGGACACTGGAGCATCTACGTGTTGAGAGCAGCGACAACTAGCGATTCGAAGCCATACTGTTTCCGAGCTCGATCCATTGCACACTGCATTCACCGTGTTTATGTGAGACAACTCCACAGTCTTACCTGTCTTATTGTCATCCTGTAGGGTTAAATTAGACCTGGAAAACACATTTGGAAAACTTAACGTAATTTGACTTTTAAGCTTGGAGAGCCTTTCAGCCAAAAACTGTGCTAACACAAACACACATTTGAGGTACAACCCCAATTGCAATGAAGTTGGGACGTGTGAAATGTAAATAAAAAACAGAATACAATGATTTGCAAATCCTCTTCAACCTATATTCAATTGAATACACCACAAAGACAAGATTTAATGTTCAAGCTGATAGACATTTGTTTTTGTGCAAATATTTGCGCATTTTTGAAATGGATGCCTGCAACACATGCAACTGATGGCACCATCAATGCTGAAAGGTACATCCAGGTTTTGGAGCAACACATGCTGCCATCCAAGCAAGGTATTTTTCAGGGACGTCCCTGCTTATTTCAGCAAGACAATACCAAGCCACATTCTGCACATGTTACAACAGCGTGACTTCGTACTAAAAGAGTGCAAGTACTAGACTGGCCTGCTTGCAGTCCAGACCTGTCGCCCATTGAAAATGTGTGGCGCATTATGAAGCGCAAAATACGACAATGGAGACCCCGGCTGTTGAACAACTGAAGTCGTACATCAACAAGAATGGGAAAGAATTCCACCTACAAAATCTTCAACAATTAGTGTCCTCAGTTCCCAAACGCTTATTGAGTGTTGTTAGAAGGAAAGGTGATGTAACACAGTGGTAAACATACCACTGTCCCGGCTTTTTTGAAACGTGTTGCAGGCATCCATTTCAAAATGAGCAGAAATTTGCACAAAAACAAAGTTTATCAGTTTGAACATTAAATATCTTGTGTTTGTGGTGTATTCAATTGAATATAGGTTGAAGAGGATTTGCAAATCATTGTATTCTGTTTTTATTTACATTTTTCACAACGTCCCAATTTCATTGGAATTGGGGTTGTAATTCTGTGACACTTATTAAAGCATGTTACTTCTACAAGAACAGTGATTTACAGGTGTTTATCCAACGTGTTCATCAGAGCATCAGGTTAAAAAAATCAAAACTGTAGCTCTTTATTTCTCATCTTTGTGCCAATGCCCTGAAATCATTATTGATTTCCGAATAATGGTATTTCTGGTACTTTTCATTGGTGCTATTCCAATTTTTTTATTTTTTTGGGGGGGGTGGGGGGGGGGCATTATAGCTGTACAATTAATGAATCTAAATAATCTGTTATTTCCACTATGGAAATAAGTGTATCACATTGTTGTGATACTTGATAGTGTTTCCTTGGCTTATAGGCAATTTGGCTACTGTACAGATATTTAATTTTCCATTTTATTGTAAATCTAAAAATAAATCAATTCCATAATCTAAGAAATCCAAAAGCTTGAAGGGTAAGGTCCTACACCTTATTTATAAGCTCGAAACTGTGTGAACTTGTCTGACAGAGATATGAGATCTGTTTGTTTGCGTTATTTTCCCATATTTTCTCCTTTCTATAACTGGAGAAAATCTTTACATTTCATAATCCGTATCACGATTTGATTTTTGCAGCCATATGCACATCCCCATCATGTTGAAACTTTTTGGAGAGTAAAATCGTGCACTCAACAAACCCGTTGTGTTGAGATGGGTGATTTTACAATGTGATCAATGCACGATCATTCCTAGAAACAATATAGGCGCCTGTCAGTCAAAACCCATCACTACATTTTAGAGTTCTTACCAAGACCTTTCCAACATCAAGAAAAAAGGGAAAATATGTCTCTTACAGATTCCCAGTGACCAAGATGATGTTTAACTTGGAGAATGCATACCTCTGCTGGGGCAAATGTTCCTTTTTATTTGTTCTTAACCAAACTGAATTGCATGAAGGAACATTGCTTCATCAAAGGATAAATGGCTTTGACAACAGTGTTAGCAATTAAAAAAAAAAATTATATGTGATCTTGAGTCCACATTAGAATTAAAATCTCTCCATTGATACCTTTCTACTAAATTTATTTTATTTGAAATTGGTTTGTCTTTTATTTAAGCAAAGAAAATCATTTTGAGATTATTGAACCCTTTCCAAAAGGGCAGCACATAATGACCAAAAAGACAATCAGCAACAGAGATGCACAACAACAGAATCAAAATCAAAAACAAGAAAGAACAGAATAATGCAATCATTAATAAATACCTTAAAACTGGCTAACTGGATGAAGAGCTCCAACTTTAAGTGTTTCTGCAGTTTATTCCAGTCAGCTGGAGCACTCAAAAAATCAAATCAAATTTCTTAATTTCTATAGCAGCAACTCACAATGAGATCGCCTCAAGGCGCTTTTCACAACACAATACCAAAAACAGAGAAAAATTTGAATTAAAAAAATTAAAAACAATAAAAAAGACAAAACCATAAAGAGCACAAGAATAAAGACACATAATAACACAATAAAACTAATGATAAAACAAGGAAAACATATGGGTTTTTAGTCTCGATTTGCCAGGATGTCATTCCACAGAGCTGGGGCATGGTAGGAGAAAGCTCTGTGACCGGCAGACTTTTATTCACTCTGGGAACATAAAAGTCCTGCACCCTGCGAGCGCATGGCCCGAGCTGGTACGTAGGGCTTTACCAGGTCAGCCAGATAGAGAGGTGCAAGTCCGTGAACAATTTTAAAGGCCAATAATAGAACCTTGAAATCCGATCTTGCAGCGACAGGAGGCCAGTGAAGGGATGGCAAAATGGTGTAATATGGCCAAACTTTTTGCCCTCAAGTCAAAAGTCTGGCAGCAGCATTTTGGACCAGTTGAAGACCCCTAATGTTTGACTGCAGCAAACCAGAAAATAGAGCATTACAATAATCCAATCTTGAAGGAACAAAAGCATGTATCAAAGCCTCAGCATCAACCATAGACAGGATGGGATGAATCTTCGCTACATTTCGCAAATGGAAGAAAGCAGTCCTCGCAATGTCTCTAGCGCTGTAGCTAAAAGATGATTTGTCAAATTCCCTTAGTACTGTAGAAACCTCCTAGATAATATGCTATCTTTGTCTTAGTTCCTGATTAAATTTCAGACAAATATGAAGGAATCTGATCAATAATTGCTTTGGACAAGATTAACCAATGAATTTGACTTTGCACATAAGGAGAAAAACAAACAAACAATACATATAGTTCACAATGATGCATTAAACACCTGCAACAAGTTAGAAATGTTAATGCAGGATGATGCATGGAATCTAATGAGTGCAACACTGCCTTTGAAGTATGTCAATAAAAGATGTCATCATAATCTAAAATATGTAAAATGTTTCCTGTAGTTTTTTCTGTGCTTGCTGTGTGAAGGAAAATTCAGACTTTAAATTTTTTCAGTTGTTATGCTTTTTGAGATGTTCTGCTAACAATATACAAATGCAGGTGGAAAAACATAACCCCGAGGTGGGGGTACGTACTCGTTTATTTGATGAAACAGTTTAAAACTAGAGCATCGTGCCATACAGCGGAAACCTCCGCCAACACTAGTTTCCAATTCACAAATTTTTACCCTTGGAAAATATTTTCAAGGTCAAAGTCCTGTTAGAAGTGGCTTTTCATAAGCTAAATTAGATGTGATCAAGTATCAAGAGTATATATTTAGTTCATGCACTTGAAGTTTTTTGTGGCCTTGTGGGTTTTTTTTTTCTTTTCCAAGCGTTTCAAGTGTCTGAATTCTTCATCAGATAACTTTCACAGAACATTGGTTATCTCTGCTATGCACAATTTGTCATTGCTTTTTGGCACTTGGTTTCCGACTGATAACTGGAAGACAGACAAACAGGCATAAAATTGGAACCTCCATCCAATTTTGGTGGTGTAGATAAATCCATAACAGAAAAATTAGAGTGATTGAAGCACTTTTGATTAGAATATAATGCAAAATGTACACCAAATGAGATTTTCATTATTAAATTCAAATGTAATTCACAAAATACATAATCCAGATCAGATCTGGATCAAACTTTGTCAATCAGTAAAGGATACCATCCTACATAACATTCTCAAACATGAAAGAAATTAATCTTTTTTGACAGTTATGATTTTTTGAAAATACATTTTCCAATATTTTTCCTGACATTGACTTTGAAAATGGAATCCGTTCTTGCCTATCAGGAGATGCATCCTCTGTGTGTGTGTGTGTGTGTATATATATATATATATATATATATATATATATATATATATATATATATATATATATATATATATATATATATATATATATATATATATATATAGGGTGTCCCAAAAATATACAACATTTAAAACACTCCGTTTGACCCTTAAATGCTACAAACTTAATTACTTATTTTTCTTTTTACTTGCAGAGACCCTGAAGTTTATGTTGATGCCAAGCAAGACACAGGAAAATGCCAAGATTAACCATACTACAGCGAACAAAAATTATTGAGTTTTGGCACCAGACCTAGAGTGTCAAACTTTATGCTAGACTGACAAAATGCAGGGCCAATATTGACATTGGTATGAAAAACTTTAACCTTCAGCTTTCTATCCAGCCATAAATTTATTTCCTAGACATATGCTTTGACCATTTTCTTTGCTGATAAAATGTAGCATATTTTTTGGGACACCCATATACAGGTAAAGAGTGCAGAATTAGAGGGCTTCTTAAAGAAAAATTAACAGGTCTGTGAGAGCCAGAATTCTTGCTGGTTGGTGGGGGGTCAAATACTTATTTTATGCAATAAAATGCAAATTAATTATTTAAAAATCATACAGTGTGATTTACTGGATTTTTTTTTAGATTCTGTCTCTCACATTTGAAGTGTACCTATGATAAAAATTACAGACCTCTCCATTCTTTATATGTGGGAAAACCTGCAAAACTGACAGGAGGTCAAATACTTATTTTCCCCACTGTGTATATATATAAATATAAATTATAAATCCTAAGGATAGATTGTGGGTTCCAGACTGTTCACAAACAATCAGGAGTGAAAACATTACCTTTTCTGGTGGAGATAACGAACATTAAGTTCTGATGAGGAATTCAGACCCCTGGCAAAAGTTAAGGAACGTTGAAGAAAAATGATGACGTCCTCAACAATAAGAATCACTCATCCTCTGGCTCTTACGGTGGCCTGAATTCTTCGAGGCACTGGACTTCATTAATGTAAGATAGAATTCTCCATCAAATTGGTTCTAGTGTTCTCAAAATGTCAAAACAGCTTTGTAGGATCGAACCTCATCAGGATCAAATTTGAAATTGGATTAAGATCTGGACTTCTTACTTCCGTCTTGAAGACATGAAGTCACTTGGATGAGTGGCAAACATCTTCAAGACTAAATAAGAAGACTGCATTTGATTAAACTTTTCTGTCTTTGAACTGGACAAGTTTTTCTTTTCACCTTTGCACATGCAAATTCCA
The DNA here is from genome assembly GCF_902500255.1 of Thalassophryne amazonica. Taxonomy (NCBI): domain Eukaryota; kingdom Metazoa; phylum Chordata; class Actinopteri; order Batrachoidiformes; family Batrachoididae; genus Thalassophryne; species Thalassophryne amazonica. The sequence goes on from NC_047116.1 coordinate 22,189,817, forward strand.
GACAAAAAAAGCCACAATGTTTAATAGGGAGATAGATATTTTTTTCTGCATGTGTGCTTCCTCCTTTATGTCCGTCTTTGCAGATCAGTCAACGTGCATATCCTGTGTATCTTGTTTCTCTACTTTTTGTTGCACTTCATGTTTGTCTACCAGTTGTTTGCACTTCCTGCAATGACTTTGCCACAAATTCGGGAGCTATTTAATCAAGGTAAACAGTTCCGCCACAGTCTCCTCTTCGCCTTGTTTCCTGGTTGCCGCCCCCCACTTCGCCCCTGCTGCAGTGTTTTCTGATTCTACCCCGTGGCAGGTGAACGTAAACAAGCCGAAGGACCGAAACAATGTTAATTAACCGATCATTACTGTGTTGAGGTAGACCCCAGAGATCTAAGCACTCACCCACCCACCTGCGTGTCGTCATTTCGCTAACCGGACCGTTAATGACTAATCAGAGACACGAGTGATTAGATCGCCTCCTAAGGAGAAAGATTTATGATTATGTGATTCCATTATGTTTGTACAGTCAACGGCTGTTTTAGAGTGACAGCCGGAATTTAGCGTGGGTTTCCTGGGGGGTGGGGGGGTGCTGTTGGGACACGGCAGACATGAGGCATGGGTACGCACTTTGACAGAAGAGCAGCGCCGACTTACTGATCATATTCTCGCTCCTATCTCTGTGTATGAATTCTTACTGCAAGTTAGCGATAGATGCAGACATTCCACAACCCATATTCTCCCTCACTCTATCTTGTTGCCATGGGAACGGAAGCAGACGGGAGACAGGTTCATATCAGCCTCCCTCAGGTCTCCAGTCACAGTCTCCTTCCCTCTCTCTCTCTCTCCTGTGCTGTCAGAGCCGGCTGCTCCTGTGTGGGCCACTGATACTTGCTGATTAAAGGAAGTTATAATTTGATTTTCTCAGCAGGCGCCGTTTAATAGAGCAGTTTAACTAAAGCTGTGCCATCCCCAGGGCTTATAGAAAAAGAGGGAGAAAGAGTGGGTGAGAGAGAGTCATACTAATCCCAAACACCAACCGACCTCCCCCACCAACCTTCACCCCCCCACTAAACTCTCCCACTCACTTTCTCGTTCTAATTCTGTTTGCCTATTTTGCCATCTCCCTCTCTCGCGTTCTGCGACTCGGTCTTTCTCTTGCGCTTCCTCTGCCTATTAATATGTGCCTCCCTCCACTCCTTTGGCGAGGCAAACATGGGAGGGCTGGCGTATCGGTGTACAGCCTGGCTGTATTACGGGCCCATTGTGATAATAGTGTTTAATTATCCTCTCAGCTAAAATCAGCCCCATCAGTCTGCTCCCCTGCACCGCAACACCCCTATGTGGTGTGTCTGGCATTCCCCCCCCCCCACCCCACCCCAATCTGTGCATCCCTGTCCCCCACATTGCCGCCACCACTCCCCCGCCCTGTTCTCCAGCTATTTCAGACCCATTTAGCGGGATAAGCATCTTGAGACAGACAGAGGGGTTTTTGCTCTCTTTCACAGAGAAGCGAGGAGAGGATATGGAGACTGGCATCCTGGTGCCCGCCCTGGAATACCAAGCAGGGCCCAGGCATCTTAATATGCAGTGTGGGACAGAGGCTGAGATCAAAGAGAGGCACAGACAGACAGAGAGATGGGTTAGAGGGGGGCGGGAGAGGGGTACAGAGGTGAGAAAGGGAGGGAGAGTCGTCTCATTTCTCCTTGTCGTTGCTCTGCTCTTGTGCGTCACTCACTGACCCTAAGGGAGGGGGAGAAGGAATGGACATCTTAATTACCACGATGTGCATATCTGCATGCATGCACCTGGTGTGCATGTGTTTTTGTTGTGAATATGCAAAGCTCTTGTGTTTTTCTGACCCACACGCGCTCCCGTTGGTTGGTTGGTTGGTTGGTTGGTTGGGGGGGTGTTAGACGGTTTCGCTACCTCTGCCACCTACCCCAGCCCCGCTATCTCCTCAGTCAATTAAGAACGAAAGTAGCTGTCCCTGAAGCGGTGTAGACGGGCTAAATGAAAAGGCGGTGGATGTGAAATATGAATCTATTAGAATACTGCAAGGACGGTGGTGGGGAGGGGATGGGGGGGGAGTGAGAGAGTGGGGGGGCAAGGGAGGGTCTTGGTAGAGCGATAAGGAGAAAAAGAAATGGAAGAGAAAGGGAGAGGAAGAATGAGAGAGCAGATAATAAAAGATTAACGTCACGCCTCTCAGAGTGGTGGAATTTCAAAACCCTCCAGATCAAATTATTTATCCCTCCATAAAAAGAAGAGAGAGAGATTCTGATGGAGAAGAACAGCAGAGGGGAAATGGAGTAGAATGGCGCAAAGACTTCACTCTCTTTGATGATGGCGCTGACAGCAAAACAAATGCCCCGTGTATGTGTGCGTGCATGCAGGTTTGTGCATGTTTGCGTGTTCCTTTCCAAGACAGAAAGAGAGACCGAGAGAGAGAAAGTGCAGGCAGATGTCTGCATTCACTCTGTGGGAGGCTCAAGGCTGCTCGCAGAGGACAGACAGACAGAGACGCACAGTGAGCGAGAAATACAAGAGGGTAGGATTAAATGAAACCTGTTTGCCTTGATCTTCGCTAATTTGCAGCCAGATGAAGAGCAGAGAGAACAAACCACCTACGCAGCACCGCAGAGCTCAGTCAAGTTTGCTTTCGCATTCATCTGCAGGTCGCCACTTGGCGCTCTTTTTCACCCATGTCATTGCCATTCCTCTACATGAATGGCGTAACCCCTGCTTGACTTTATCTCTCCTTGACTCCAGGCCTTGCGATCGTTTTCCACTCTTCCTTTTCTTATCAATTCTGAAACCACAAATTCCACAGCTACTCATAAATATCAGCTGAGCGTGTTGCTCAGATATACACTGGCTTTACGCACACATGCATGCACAGGCGCAAAGTCTTCCTCATTAGCCCTGATTCCCCTGAGTGACATCTTTAACAAAAGGATGCAGCCTCTGCCGCCATGGCAACAGCCTCCTCCATCTCTATGCAGTGCTCAGACTGTTTACATGACGGATCGCTCTCGCTCTTCTTCCCTCTCACTCATCTCTTTCTCTTTTCCTGCATGCTATCACTCTTGGTTTGTTTTTTCTTTCTTCACACTGTTTCTTGCTCAGTTTGTCTTTCTGTTGCTCAAAATTTCTCATCCACCTGGCTTTAGCACCTTTTTCTTTCTCTGCCTGATGCTGATTCCTTGTAACAGTTATTATATTTACCATCTATATTATAATAGCCAAGTGGCTTCTGTGTGTGTGTGTGTGTGTGTGTGTGTGTGTGTGTGTGTGTGTGTGTGTGTGTGTGTGTGTGTGTGTGTGTGCCCGTGTGGCCTCGATGACGCAGAAACCGCGGAGAGTAGACATTTGCCATTTGGTATGCTTATCTATTTTGGGTCAAGGATGAACGCTGTGAAAACAGAAAGTTGATAGGACAAATATTTCTTGAACAAATTAGCAATTTTAGCTAACCAGCAAACAATGCATGTTGTGCTGCAATGCACCATGGGAGTTAAGGGTTTTGAGGTTTTAAATGTTGTTGTGGTTCATGTTAGTTTAACAGTGTTGTTAGTGTTATTGATTTATTGTGTTTTTGTAGTTCAATTGGTTTAATCAGTTTAATTAAGTATCATGTTGCTGGTACATAACTGAAAAGTGTATTGCGTTTGATGTCTTCCACCACCGTCTCTGTTTCTGCATGTCTAAAATTAGAAACACCTGCTTGTGGCAGAATGCGGAAAAGACAAAAAGCTCTACGTGCGTGCGTGACTTCAATCACGGAAAACTGGGGTGAAACATTTGCCGTTTGGTATGCTTATGCATTTTGGATCAAGCATGAATGCCACCAAAATGTAACATTGATAGGACTAATATTTTTGGAAGCTACAGATATTAGCTAACAAAACTGAACAATGGATGTTGCGAAGTACATTCTGGACTCACATGCCTTTCCAGCAGGGGGCGATAAATCATCTTTATATTAAAAGCGTGAGGGCCTGATTTTATTTAGTAAATTCATTATAAGTACACAATATAATTGTAAATACATAAATAAAAAATACATGGATGACACAAGAAAGTAAAATCACTTATTTCCATTGTGGTCAATTTAAAAATCAATTGACAAAATAGAAGTAATAATAAAATAAAATAATAATAATAATAATAATAATATGTATACGATAAGAACCTACACAATTTCTAAATACATTAAGACAGTAAATTAACATAAAAAATATGTAATTAACAGGAAATAAAAGGGTTGAATTCTTCTAAAAACTGTTGAGGTTCTACAAACATTCTGGACTCACACGCCATTCCAACTCATTATATAAACTTAATTTATTACCACACTTGAAAAATGTCAGCTACCTATTTTAGAAACACTACTCATTCTAGAGCCCATGGATCCCCACGGCCAACACACTAGTATGTTAAATATTTATTCTCATTGGCTTCTGGAACTGGAATTCTGTTGTTTTTCTCCACAAATAAAAAGCTGATAAGCTTTTGCAAGATGTATTATGCCATTTAATGCCTTTAGTCTAATAGTTTTTTACACTCTGATTGTGATGTTTTGATTTTTTGAGTTGAAAAGCCTTTTTATGGGGGCCCGGCATGCAAGAGCCCATTAGATCTGTGTACAGGCCTCATGCAATATATCTATCTATTTATCTATATACAAATATATCAAACTTGTTCTCGAGTCCTGGATAAATGGTTGTTTTTTGGCTCTTACCATAGTAACACCAGTTTCTGAAAGTGATCCTTTACACTCTTAAAAAATGAACCTCTGTCTTGAGAAAAAGTGTTGTAACAATTTGCATAGATTTTTTTTAAAGTTATTTCAACTTAATGAAATGTATTTCAACTTAACTAGAGAGGTCTTGTGGCATTAACTCAGTTGAAAGTTGAAATAACTTTTGAAAAAATCTATGCAAATGCTTACGCCAATTTTTCTCGAGATAGTAGTTCCTTTTGTAGAGTGTACTGCCTAAACAAACTTGTATCTACAAATACGTATAGCATAATATTCAAGAACTACTTGTTAAGGACCATGTAGTTTCTGTAATAATCATAATAAAAGATTTCTTTGAATAGCAACTTTAAAGCTGTCATTGCAAAGTGGTTCTCAGCAAAATAACAATATACAAAAGAAAGAAGAAACAATTAAAACAGCACACTGTAAACCCGAACAAGTTAGCAGAATTCAAATCACTGAAGAAATCAATTGCCAAAATTGTTTTGGAGTTCATGAACTTAAAAGTCAGTTGTTCCCAGAACTTAAAAGTTTTGATTAACTGCTACTTGTACCTCATTATTACAATGAAGTTAAAGTGTTCATTAAGTAAAAGTAAGTCCCTTCAGCTGCTCCCTTGTTTTCACTCCGGGGCACCACAGCAGACCCAAGGTGGAGCTGCATCTGCCCTTCTTGACGCAACTCCACATTACATGGAGAAATGTGGCAGAGGTGAGGTTTGAACTGGAAACCTTATGTACCAAAACCAAGCGCAAGAATCACTTGGTCACCACCGCTGCTAAAGTGTTCATTAAGTCAACTCAAATATTTTCATATTTATATAAACGTGTGCTTTTATATCATCTCTCACCACGCCCACCATGTGTTGCTGACATCAGACATGTGCAGTAATACTGAAACAATAGAAATAAGTGGAATTCAAATGTATAATTCCTTAATTCTGGTAAGATGTGCTTAAGTTGTACTTTGAAGTTTTGCTTACTTAATATACAATTCGTTCAAGCCAATCAAAAATTCTGAGTTTAATTTACTGAAAAAACAAGACCATGTTACACAAACTTGAAATATATAAGTATTAAAACATTTTTGTAAAACCTTGAGTTTACACTACGTAAGGCACCTTAACACGTGCACACATTTTAACCACCACACTGCCGCACAATTCGTCATGCCAGTGCCACCCACTGTGTTCCACTAGATTCCGCACTTTGTGCCGCTGGACACTGTGTTATATAAAATAATTATTTAGCAGCGGATTAATCATTTGCTCAGAGTTTGACTGATGAAGACACCTCTAATTGCTTCCAGAATTGCAGAGGAATTTTCTACAGCTGCAGCTTTTTTTCCTCTCTCATGCGCTTCATGAGGTGGAGAATGCATTGGAATCATCTAAAAGATAATGTTTATAATGTAATAGCTTGGTAAAACAGATGCATTGTCATTCCTTCTTACGGGTATCTGTAAAATTATGTTTATGATAGATTTAACATCACATCATAATTGTTCAGATGAGCTGCACTGTGATGCACTGCGCTGACGCAATAACTCGCACCGAAACTCAGTGTTCTTTAACTGTTTGTGCAATGTTCATGTGAAGTTCACATAATTAATGCATGCCAGAGATTTTGAACATTTCAGAATTTTCTTTGCGCACTTGCACAAAGCCGTGCACAATGTACAATTTATTCTCTGGCACGGCAGATTGCATACCAGCAGTGTGCGGCTCAAATTTGTGCAAGTGTCAAGGCACCTTTAATCTTTTTAATTCATTTGAATATTTGGGTTGACAGTGCAAGAAGAAAATAATCAACTTAATCAATTTGTGTATCTAAGAATCCAGCTAAATTATTTATCAACAGGCCATAATTGGCCATAATTTCTGACTCACATAATCCAATAACAGAGAATAAGACCTTTACTTTTAATTGTAAGTAACAGAGGAATCACTGCTTATATTCACAAGACTGGGTGTTGGAGTCCAGCGACTTGGGTGCTATTGTTGGTTAGGAAAGGCTTCCTGACCTTGACTTTTCAGACGTGGATGTGATTTTTGTGGAATCAATGGATGCCCTGATTGCAGCATTAACAACAACAACAAAAAAATCTTGGATTCGACCATCACAAGTGTATCAGTGTGGTGACTGTGTCGAATGTGTGAAAGATTCACATTTTTTTCAGCAGTGACACTTCTGTCTCTGGCTCCTCAGCCTTGGAGACCAAGAGTCACCTGGGTAGACCTTATGGAGTCATGGGCCCCCCGAACAGAGGTGTTTTGGCGATGCCAATGTCGTTGCAAGAGAATGCAAGTCTAAGTCTTTAGGGTTGTGGTAATGTGTGGTTGTGAGACCTGGATCAGGCATCTACTGAATGTCTTTGGTACTTGGTCTCTCTGAAGGATGGGTGGCACTGAATGAGTCTGTGCCAAACAAATAGTTACTTAAAGTCATATGAGGCACACTACCTGCATTGTGGGGGGAATGTCAGCTATGACAATACAGCCATGGCATGATCCAGCGTACGGGTTGAAGATGCCAACAACTGGAAAAGCTAAGGGGATGCCCACCTATCACCTGGCTATGACAGATGGCTGCTTTTAGGAGCTGGGCATGCACAGGTTGCCTACCTGTGTGGTTGTCATCCAGGCTGTTCTAAGGTGAATGCAGTACACGCTCCCCAACCTGACCTAATAAAGAGATGATTTAAATGTCTCATCTCAGCTGGGAAACTATTCCAAAGAACACAAGCACGATGGTAAAAAGCCCTTCAACCTACAAACTTTGTTCTCACCCCTGGAACCAAAAGTAAACCTACATTTTAAGAACGCAGTGCTCAAGATGCACATAAGGCCGTAGCACCACACAAGTCACCACCCTCATGTGGTTTTCGAACTGTGTGAATATTTTGCGTGATCGTCCCTCCACCAGTCCCCGTTTTTTGACCACTGACCACAGTCAAAGCACTCGTGACTGAATCTCAGCCGCTGAGGCTCGAGAGCAGATTCTGGGTTTGTTACTCAGACTCCAAGCTTCTGTTTAGTTGAGCATTTTTCTTTTCATGTAAATGAGCCTAAATTCCTGGTTTGACCTTTGACCCCCTTGTTGTATTTCAGTAACAGTTCAGCAAATGTGACTGAATGTAAAGAATGTCAGTTGAATATCTTTCAGTGCAGAAAGGAAATGGTTTGGGTGTTGGGAATAATTCGACACGAATGTCAAAGCAATGCAGCACATCCAAAAATCTGCTATGGGGCGGGGTGCAGCTTGCGCCATGGAGGGCTGTGTACTGTTAAAACAAATGCGCCTGGTTGTAATTTTTTCTCTTAATCTTTGGAATGTTTGTTTTGAATAGACACACTGGATGGCACAAACCTTTCTACTCCGTCTGATAAACCGCACAAGGAATTTCTCCTGCACTCCTTCAGCCCTCCCTCAGGCTTAAGTGGTTTTTAAGGGCATTCAGTAGAAACCGCCAGCTTGCCAATCAGCAGATGATAAATGCTCAATAGGAAGGGGTGACGAAAGAAAGCATGGATCCAGCCAGGCGATCCAGATGAGGGTGTGATTGTGAGTGTGTGAGGAGGGTCTGGAGACTTAAATCTAGGCCACAGGAGGCCAAAGCAGCCAGTGTGTCTGGTGTCGCAGCAAATCAACTGTCAGCTGTATGCCACCTGCCCACCCACACACGCGTGTGTGTCCTCACACACACACACACACACACACACACGTATGCCCGAAGTCTAAGGAGGGAGACTAAGAATAGAACACCCGGAGAGCGCTGCCGTTTTCTCCTCCTGCCACCGTCCACGGTGTTCTGCGAGCGCATGGCGATAGAAATCTGTTCTGTCTTCCACCTTCTCCCCAGAGCTCAGCCCAGCCCTCCTCTCCCCACAACGAAATGAGTCACCCACTCTCCATGTCTGCAGGTCCAGTAGCTGTTTAGGCCCCCCCCCCCCCTTTTTTTTTTCTTCTTTTTTTTTTAACAGGAAAGCGAGCCGACTGCATCCACAGCCCTCTGGTATTTTCTGCTTTATTGACAGAGCAGGAGGAGGGAACAGGATGCAAAGCGGGGAAAACACAGGAGAGACGCTTCTGAGGCGGGATTCGATCCGAGGCCGGCGGGGGGTGTGTGTGGTTTTGGAGGCAAAAAGGCCTCAACCACTAAAGCGTCTCCGGGGATGATTTTCAGCATCTGTGCTCGCATTAATGTGTGCACGGTGCAGCGTAGAGATATTAGGGCAGAATCGTCTCATCCGCCTTTCAGCATTCAGACATGGCTTCAGTTTTCCGTGTCACATCGACTGGCGTGCAGATGCTGCGTGTGGCCACGTGTACGGAGGCATGCACGCGTTGGTGTGTGGCGTGCTGCTCTCATTCTGGTCCCTCTGTTTCTCTGCTGTCTGCGGCCTCCTCTTCCCCATGAATACTAATGTGCTTCAAACCCCAGAGATCAGCCCTCCTCCCCGCTCCCTTCGCCGCTCCCTCCCTGCCTTCCTTTGCACACGTCCCATTCATTTCTCCGCCCACTTTACCTTTCAACTCTCTCTCTGTGCCCTTTTACACCTCATCTTTTCCTCCCTCCCTCACCTCCTTCCCCCATCTCCCGTTTCCTCCCCTCATGTGTTTTTTTTTCTTCCTCCCCTTTGCTTTACATATCTCACCGCACTCCTCCGTCACGTCTGCTCCATTCTTTCTACCTCCTCAGGAGGACATGTAAAACAGGTCGCCACAGCAGACTATATTAATTGTGTCACTCAGGTGTTGTCGTAGGTGTGCAGCCGACGCATTTGTGCACAAATTAAATGCATAAGTCTGTGATTTGTGCTTGTGTTCCTCGTGGGTGCATGTGTGCGGCGTGTTCCAGTCCTAATAAAGAATTTCCTCTTTTAGCCTTATACTAGTGAACCAAGTGCTCCAATTACATAAACGCCTTCACCCCAATACATTCTGACATCCTGAGAATTATTCACGGCCTAATTCATTTAAAATTGCATCTCTTCCCCCCTTTTTTTTGAGACCCTCCTTTTTTCTACCACAAGCTCAGAAACAGATGAGGAGCTGGGCTGAGAACACTTTAAGTTCCTGCTGTAATATGAAGGCAGACTGCTGCTTGTCCTATAGCTGACTGCTGACTGGACGCCCTGAAACTTTACTGCTTTTCCACACGCACACATAAACCTGCACGAGCACACAGAAGGGATCATTGTGGAAATAAAACCCAGCGACTGCCAACAGCCGGATCTGTTTTGTGTGTGTGCGCGTGCGCCTGTGTGCGTAATACATGTGTTATGTGTGCAAGCGAGAGACTGAAAGGTAGGAAAATGAGAAGGGGATGAGAAAGAAGGCTGAAAGAATTCACAGTGTACAGACAGTGCAGAGTGTTGGAAGAACAGAATAAAACTGTTGCCTTTGAACGCACGTCGTCATTAAAGAGCGGCAACGTCGGGGCTGTAAGATATTCCCCTCTTTGTGTGCACAGAACGGCAGAAATCTGTTAGTGATGCCATTTGTGCGAACGTTGAGCTCAAGCTGCATTCTTCAACCACGGCGAGTTTAATGCACTCGAGAACCAAATTTACTTTATGGCAGTAATTTGCCCCAAATTTGACTCCACTGTGTTCGAAAAGACCACAAGTAAACCGTTGCATGAAAGATGTGTCTGCAGTTTTACTGGGCGGCATTCCTGTCACAGCGCACATTTTAATGAACGCTGCTGCACTGTTGGTAAACAAACACATTTGATTTCGACACTTCTAAACCTGAATTCACATGTAGGCGGTGCACGGGGTAACTAGATGTTCTTACGCTATCAATGAGAGGACAACAGAAAATACCGCCACATCACTGGCTACCACACCTCATGATGGTACATGTTGTCAAAGTTACAAGTTTTCTTGCAGCTACAATGACAAATGCTGATGTCAAAGACCTGCCTTGGGTTGTGGATGGCAGCCACCCAGGCACATAACCGGTCCCTCCAAACATCTTTCAAGTAACTATCTATCCAAGTGATGCATGGGTATTCTCTTGGACTTCTCCAACCACTGGGGTCCTCAACACTCAGGCACTTTATGTGCTGGATCATGCACAGAGAAACACACCACATGGCCAAAATGTTGAAGCTAGTGCTCCTTCGCAATGCAAGTGATACTCCTCATCTTAGTCTCCATAAGGAACCGCTCCTTTGATGCAAAGTCATTTCAGCGCTACCCAATGATCCTCAGAAGGAAAACAGCATCAAAGACATCCAGTCGTCACCTTAAGTCACTGCTTAATATCCAAGAGTCACAAAAAGACAAGCAGTACCAGGACCCAAAAGACTTGGATCTTTCGTCTCGTGCAAATATATCTGCATCGCCAAACACCTCTGTCCAGCCAAGCACCCAGAGGCATGAAGGTCACTGCCAAGATAAGCGAATGTCTCTGTAAGGTCAACACTTTCACCACATGTAGATGCACTTCTGATAACTGAGTCCAGGAAGTCATTAAAGCCTGAATCTTCATCTTGATCCAGGACAATCGCAACCCCAGACACTCAGATTCCTCAGTTAAAGATGACATCTTCCATGAAATTCAAAGTTAGTAAACCTCTTGTTGCTAACAAAACACCAAAGTTGCTGGTTTCCACCACCCTACCGCTACACCCAATCAATGCAATCATTGAACAGTTTAGGAAACAGAACACATTCCTGACAAACACCAGTTTTCACTTGGAAATCTCAGTCTTTGCCTCCAATGTGTACAACACTCCCAATATCTATGAATACGTATGTTAGCTATGATGTAACTTCTTGGGGATCCCATGAATTCTCAGGATGGTCCCAGAGAGAGTGGTCCAATCAACTGAATCAAACACTTTGCTAAAATCAGCAGAGGGCTGCGAGAAAGCACTGTCGATATTCTGGCTTGCATTCTATGAGTACTCGCAGAGCTAGAATGCAGTCGATGGTTGACTTCTTGGGCATGAAGCTAGGCTTTTCTGGTCGCTGAGCAGCAATTAGCTGAAACTGAATCCTATTGTGGAGGTGATGGTCTAGTGGTTATGTGGTAGGTTTAAGACCAGTGGATCCTCGCTTCAAACCCCTGCCAGATCAGAAAATCATTAAGGCCACTTGGGCAAGGTCCTTAATCCCCTAGTTGCTCCTGGTGTACACCTGACATCGGTGTGTGTGTGTGTGTGTGTGTGTGTGTGTGTGTGTGTGTGTGTGGTGTGTGTGTGTGTGTGTGTGTGTGAGAGAGAGAGAGAGAGAGAGAGAGAGAGAGAGAGAGAAAGAGAGAGAGAGAGGTGAATGTGAGACATCATTGTAAAGTGCTTTGAGCTTCTAATTCAGATGAAAAAGCACTATTGCAGTCTATTATTAAGGATAATCCTTGCAAGGACTTTTCTGGCACAGAGAACAGTGTAATCCCGCTATAGTTGTTACATTCTATGTGATCACCTTTTCCAGATTGGGGCAGGTCCTTTCTTTGAATCTGTAGTGATGTTACCTGTCTCTCAGATTGAAACCTACCTGAAGGAGCTCAGCGCCGCATATCCCTGGAAATTTCCCTGATCTCAGCAACACTTGGTGGTTCACAGTTTACTGGAGAATTGGCCACAAGAGCCCTCACACTGGAGATGTCTAACGCCCCAGCAGGAGGATCAGCCTTATACAATTACTGATTAGCTGGCCCAGCGTGACAGTACAGCAGAGACATCTGTCAGGACTGAACCATCTACCACCATAACTGCAGTGGGATGAGTTGTAGGTTTAAAGGAACAAAGTGCTTTGACTCCTTTGCAAGCAGGTTGAGGGTCACTAGACCACAGATGGTGTGTTACCTGATGGACAGGCTAATATAAAGAGAAATAGTGTTGGCAACAGTTAGCTAGCATATATATTGGTCTTAGACATCAGCTTCATCTGTGTTTGATGGACAGTTTAGTATGCAAAGAAACTAATGTTAGAAAAAGTTAGATAGCTCCTGTTAAACAGGTGCATGGTTAGGTTAGGTTATGGTGCAAATACATACAGTAGTTTTCAGAATAATAGTAGTGCTATGTGACTAAAAAGATTAATCCAGGTTTTGAGTATATTTCTTATTGTTACATGGGAAACAAGGTACCAGTAGATTCAGTAGATTCTCACAAATTCAACAAGAGCAAGCATTCATGATATGCACACTCTTAATTCTATGAAATTGGGCTATTAGTAAAAAAAAGTAGAAAAGGGGGTGTTCACAATAATAGTAGTGTGGCATTCAGTCAGTGAGTTCGTCAATTTTGTGGAACAAACAGGTGTGAATCAGGTGTCCCCTATGTAAGGATGAAGCCAGCACCTGTTGAACATGCTTTTCTCTTTGAAAGCTTGAGGAAAATGGGACGTTCAAGACATTGTTCAGAAGAACAGTGTAGTTTGATTAAAAAGTTGATTGGAGAGGGGAAAACTTATACGCAGGTGCAAAAAATTATAGGCTGTTCATCTACAGTGATCTCAAATGCTTTAAAATGGACAAAAAAAAAAAAAACAGAGACGCGTGGAAGAAAATGGAAACAACCATCAAAATGGATAGAAGAATAACCAGAATGGCAATGGCTCACCCATTGATCAGCTCCAGGATGATCAAAGACAGTCTGGAGTTACCTGTAAGTGCTGTGACAGTTAGAAGATGCCTGTGTGAAGCTAATTTATTTGCAAGAATCCCCCGCAAAGTCCCTCTGTTAAATAAAAGACGTGCAGAAGAGGTTACAATTTGCCAAAGAACACATCAACTGGCCTAAAGAGAAATGGAGGAATAATTTGTGGACTGATTAGAGTAAAATTGTTATTTTTGGGTCCAAGGGCCGCAGACAGTTTGTGAGACGACCCCCAAACTCTGAATTCAAGCCACAGTTCACAGTGAAGACAGTGAAGCATGGTGGTGCAATCATCATGATATGAGCATGTTTCTCCTACTATGGTGTTGGGCCTATATGGGTGATTCTTAGACTACGAGCATTTATTATGTCCTTTGATCATATTGTATGAAAAACAGAAAAAAGGGGAAATTTCACAATTTTATAGTTATCTTTACAATGAAAGCGTGTTAAGAAATTTGTTCTAGTAGTCTATGATTTTTCACCTTTTTTCAGCATCATTATATGCAAATACTGCCGTTTTGTGCTTGTCCCACACCTATACTTTTGATCTTCAATGATAAAAATGAATGGTAAAGAAACATTTTTTTCTAATGTTTTAAAATATCTCTGAATAAAATATCAGTAAAATAATCAAAACATAATTGGGGTATTCAATGTCATACAACTGTTGTGATTTTTTTTAAACAAAATGTAGTTGTCCCACACTACTGCCATAATTTCCACCACAACACTGTAATGTCCCTTTAAACAGTTTGTATGAAAGATTGTTTGGGTAGCTTCTATGGACATAAACAGTGACATCAGAGCACATGTATATAACGCCAAATCACAACAAACAGTTGCCCCAAGGCGCTTTATATTGTAAGGCAATGGTGTGGTGGAAATTACATTTACAAGGCCAATAGTGCCCGTAGTTAAAGAATCACCCATATATCGCATACCAGGTATCATGGATCAGTTTGGATATGTCAAAATACTTAAAAAGGTCATGGTGCTTTATGCTGATGAGGACATGCCCTTGAAATGGGTGTTTCAACAAGACAATGACCCCAAGCACACTAGTAAACAAGCAAAATCTTGGTTCCAAACCAACAAAATTAATGCCTCGCAGATGTGAAGAAATCATGAAAAACTGTGGTTATACAACTAAATACTAGTTTAGTGATTCACAGGATTGTTAAAAAAGCAGTTTGAACATAGTTTTGAGTTTGTAGCATCAACAGCAGATGCTACTATTATTGTGAACACCCCCTTTTCTACTTTTTTTACTAATAGCCCAATTTCATAGCCTTAAGAGTGTGCATATCATGAATGCTTGGTCTTGTTGGATTTGTGAGAATCTACTGGTACCTTGTTTCCCATGTAACAATAAGAAATATACTCAAAACCTGGATTAATCTTTTTAGTCACATAGCACTACTATTATTCTCAACACTACTGTATATTTGACAAAAATTAGGGCAAGCTGGCCATATTTCTTCAGACATTGCTGTATAACTTATGAACCAGCAATTACAAAGTATGTTGCTAGTGTTATAAATTTCAATTTCTGGTACAGCTGTCGCCCTCATTCATTCTTTTTCTCAGCTAATTTTTAGAAAAAGCATTTCTTTCAAATGAAGCAATCATAAAAAGCAAGTACAGCTCTCAGGCCTGATTGCTAACAATGAAATAATTTGATTAGGGTTGTAAAACAAAAGTGAAAACAACTTTTAAATAGTTACTGTCTATTTGACAATGAGGCAGGGGTGGTGGACAAGTGGTTAATGCGCTTGGCTTCAGTGCAGAAGGTTCCGGGTTCAAAACCCCTGCCACATTTCTCCATGTAATGTGGAGTTGCGTCAGGAAGGGCACCCGGTGTAAAACCTGTGCCAATTCAACATGCAGATCCACCTTGGATTTGCTGTGGCGACCCCGAGTGCAAACAAGGGAGCAGCCTAAGGGTCTTACTTACTGTCTATTTGACAATGCAAAATTTCCATTTCTGCCATAATAATCTACAGTCTGTCACTGCAAATGTCTAATTTGGTTAGACATTAATTTGAATTAATTAATTCTAATTTGTGTCCAGTATAGTTTCATGTTGCACTGTGTGATGAGTGTATAAGGATTGTGAACCTGCTTATGTAAGACATGTCTGAGTGTTGCATTCTAATGCAGTGCTGGAATTTAGACCTGGTTTTTAGTGGTCAAAGGTGAAACTTTTTTGGTGATGGATTATATAAACAGGCAAGCTTTGCACCTGACCATGCCTCAAATTTAACAACATGTCCATGAGCACACAAATTACAATTATATTTGGTACTGAAAGAGAATGTGAGCCCTTTGAAATGAGCACTGCATCAGTTGGAAACTGGCAAAGACCCTGCATTGTGCTCTGTCCTTTTTTTGCACCAAGTGGAAGATAGAGCACTTTAACTTTGTGCTGTGATCACAAAGATGTGGAAGCAGCATGGAGTTGGACCCTTCCTTAAAGCTATAAGGCCACTGGTCTGAGCGGGAAGGATGTTAGACATCGCATACATTATACATAACTTTCTACTTCGACGTGTCACCTACCAGATGGCAAATACACTAAGAGGCAATCATTAATACTCTTTTGATCACGTTGCACAGCTCGTCCGTGCTCTCTGGTTTCCGTCAAACACACGCAGCCTAATTCAGTGTGCTCCCCAGTGGAACTCGTTTCCTGATTCTGATGGTCATGTTTGGGATTTTGCCCATCTTTATGATCCGTTTTTCATTGGCATTGTTGATTTTTGTACATCTGTGGAAGAAATGGTGAGAACAAAGGTAACCACTGGGCAGGAAGAAAAGAAATGCATTAGGCATACATGCATGATGCAACAACACAGCAAGGCAATCAACCTCTGAAACTTGTGTGGCTACAAAAGTATTGGAGTTGTTAAGTTGCATTTGGTGCTCTACCTCCTTGTTGACGCTAAATGTGGGGATTTCACCTTTCCTGGACAGACTGTGCAGAAATGTTCCCGCACCAGATAGTCCAGATTGGAGTTTATACATGTTTGCCTTGTGTTCTGGCAACCTTTCGAAGATTCATCACACAATGAGATCTGTGCCCACACGAACATCCCCAGCGTAAGCGGTGCATATTTCAAAGTGACCATTTAGCAACAAGATGACTCCTGCAGCGCTGAGATTTATGTTAGCAAAAAGGAGCAACAGGCTACTGTAGAACAGCCCGACACATGGACACACACACACACACACATTCTTAAGACAATAACAGCCCCTGCTGGGGATGGGAACTTATAACATGAGTGCAAACGCACAAACGGGATACATGCAGAATGTTGGCAAACAGATTAAACTGCAGAATTAATTCTATTCTCGTGCACTCAAGAGATGCACAAACCCACAGACGCGTTCGTAAACGTACAGATGTTCAAATGTGCAACTGTGCACGTGTGCACACACAACACGCACAACAGAACCACTTCAGGTTTCATCATCTTCTTTTCCTCCCTCTCTCTGGAGAGCTTGGGGGGGTTGTGGCAGGGGGAGTCTTGTTCCCTCTCTTTTGTTGCTGCTTGGGAGGGAGAGAGTGCATATCCATACAGGAGGTTCTCTCCAACCCCATTCACACCCAGCCTCCTCCTCCACACACACACACACGCACACATACTCACTCACTTGTGCACAAAGATACAACATCAAACAGCTGAAGGATTACTTCAGTCGCACACTGCCTGCTCACTTTGGCTGGCTTCTTCTGCTGCAGGCCCCCTCTCGGCTGGATGCACTTGGTTCAGTCCAAGCATTCCTGCCAAGTAGCTTTCACACATGGAGGGGAAGCTTGTCTCAAGCAATTGCTGACAAGCTACAAACAAGACAGTCTCCCGTTCCCCCCTCGCTCTCTTTATCCCAGCTCCCACTTCCCTTTGCTCTCTCACCACGACTACCCGGGTCCAGCCGTCCTCGGTCCTTACCACGTCCACCGTCTCCATCCCCCTCTTCTATCTTGTCCCCCCTTCCACCCCTTTCCCACCCTCCTCTCTCTGAGAATGTGGGGGCCCCACTAGCATAAATTGTCAGCTGTTCCTGGGCGTACTCGCCACGGCTCCCTAAACTCACATAAGCCAGACGCTGGTAGGACAACGGTAACCTAAGTAAGATCTGAAAAACTATACCAAGGACCCCGAATAATGCTGCAGTGTGGGGGCACTGAATGTCTGACTCTATAATAAGCTTCAACAACACATACTGACGGTAGAACGAGATCAGTGTTAAATTTTGGGACATTTTGCTTCATTCTTGCAAACTGGAAGCAAGATTGTCCAACTTTTTCAATGAAGTTTAATGAAAACTGGTTGCATGTAGGTTCAATCCCCAACCACACTTTGACATCTGGTTGGGGTGAAAGAACAGACCTCATCTTGTCCCTCCCTCTTTCAAAGCCACAGCAGAACTATTCTGTACCAGGGTCGAAGTATTTTACCCAGTTTTGGCAGCAGGCTAAACTAATACCAAGTTGACGCTCATGTCCCGCTCAAGGCTGGTTTTTACTTCTGCACATCTGCATCACTTCTGCTCAGTACAAATGAGAAAAACAATGCAGAGGCACAAGTCATAACAGCACACAGTCTCTGATGCACAAAGTGCGTGATCTCAAAAGTAAAAGAAACCTCAGATACTAAGTTTCTTGTAAAATACAACCCCAATTCAATTGAATACTTTTTTGTTTTTGTGCAAATATTTGCTCATTTAGAGTTTTTTGAAATGTGTTGCAGGCATCCATTTCAAAATGAGCAAATATTTGCACAAAAACAATAAAGTTTATCAGTTTGAACATTAAATATCTTGACTTTGTGGTGTATTCAGTTGAATATAAGTTGAAGAGGATTTGCAAATCATTGTATTCTGTTTTTATTTACATTTTGCACAATGTCCCAACTTCACTGGAATTGGGCTCTGTTCCCGTTATTGTTCGGGGTCACCACAGCAGATACAGCCAGATCTGCATTGGTATTTGGCACAAGTTTTACGCTGGATGCCCTTCCTGATGCAACTCCAGTTTCACCTGGAGAAACACACACAGCCGCTGGTGTTCCAAAGAGGTCTCCCATCCAAGTACTAACCAGATCCTGCTCTGCTTAGCTTCTGAGATCTGACGGGATCAGGCTGACACAGTGCAGACCGGCTGCAGAATTGGGCTTGTATAAGTTCACTTTTTTCAACCCTATTCATGTTAAAACTTTGTCCATAATCAAGTCTTGGAGTACTCTACACTTATTTGACGATTTCTTTGTTGGCGAGGAATCATTCACTTAAAAAAATATTTAAGAAGTTATCCATGAGAGTGAATGGAGCAAGTGAACACTCAAAATATCAAAGAAAAAGCATCAAAAACCTACTTTTTAAAATCATTATGGTGGTGGTGGCATCCCCCCCCCCCCCCCCCCAAAAAATAGACAGTTTGATGTATGAGTGTGCATGGTGAGTATTTGCTATATTAATTTAATCACATCAACAGGAATATACCCCATGACCCTTAATTGGAGTAAGTGGTTGAAGATGAGTGAGTGAGGAATCCATGTTGATAGTAATCACAAGATGCAAGAACATTGGTTTTGAGTTCATTGAGGACTCTACTCTCGGTACCTGTGTATTTCTGTTTTAGTTGTTTGTGGAAAAACAAAAGGGATTTCTCGCATGATTCAATGATCAAAACCAAGTACAGCAGTGTTTAGTACTGTACTGTGTTGCTGCCTGTTGTTAAAGACTATCATACATGCAGCTGTCGACATACATCATTCACTAAAAAATGAATGTCCAAAAGTAGTAATCATGTCAATATGTCCCAACATACATTTATATCTCCTAATTTCACATACACAGGAAACATAAAGTTCTATATCTTGAAAGGGATTCAGTTTCATGTCAGAAAGGTATCTGTCTAGTGTTAATACTGTTTTCATAATGAACCGATCTCTTTTATCTTTGGAAAATGTTTCATGGATATTGTGCCAGATAGGCTCTTTAGTACAGCTGTTGTTTCAGGTACCAGTTGGCTGAAACCAATTTGTGACAGTATCTAAATAATTAATAGTTATGTTAATTTGTGAAAGGTCCTGTTCTACAGTTTCACTATTTTCTTGATCCGCTCTTCTCCTTTATATTTGTTAATGTCTTATGGATGTTGCATCAGATAGGCCACTTACTGCAGTGCAGTTGGTGTTTCAAGTATCAGTCAGCCCACAGATAGACCAACGTGTGAATTTGTTGTCTAAAACAATCATTAATGCCATTTTATTCATTTTTGAAAGGTGTTGTTTGTGCAGTACCAACATGGTTTTCAAAACAGCACTTCTGAAATAAAGTGACATGATCGAGATCATGTCACTTTATACATTGCATGACACTTTTTAGAATTAATTTCTGTCTCCTGACTGAATGGACATTAAAAACCATAATAATAACTGTCCACTTTTCATATATTGCAAACATACAATGTGCATTCAAAAAGTATCCAACGTTTGGCCGTGAAAAAAAAAAAAAATCTTACCTAGGAGTCATAAATCCTCACCCCCTTCAAAGTAGCCTGCTTGGGATTGCACACACATCTCCCAACAGTTCTGCCATTGTTGGAAACATTTCTCGAAGGCCTCTTTTGAAATGGTGCCCAGTTGGCCCATTGCACTCCACGATGTCTTTTCACGACTCAAATGGGGTCCCTTTTAGTGTTGTTTCAATCTTGGGGAAAAAAAAAAAAAATCAGAGGGACCCATGTCAGGAGAGTATGGAGCCTAAGGAATCACAGGAGTGCTGTTTGGTCAGGACAGCCTTAATCAGCTGAGCAGAATGGGCGGACGTATTGTTGTAATGGAGCTGCCAACTTTTCACTGTCCACAGATCTGGGCACAGACGGTCTCCACGTGCCCAAATCTCCCGTCACAATGGAATGTATCGAACCTGTGCTTATCCCCACCTTGTCCGCAAGTTCTTGGATGGTGACACAATCGTCATCCGTGACCAAGGTCCATATTCTGTCAATCACTTAGTCATTTCAGCTTGTGGATATCGGCATCACTGCCAAAAGCCTGCTGAGTCTTGCAAATGGTTTTCACTTGGGTATCACCAAGCTTTTAGCAAAATCTGATGCAGTATTTTTGCTCAAGTCATTTTGTCATGTTCGAGAAAATGAAAATCCAGTGGGTGCTCAGTACACATTCAAGCTGATGCGCTCTGCAGGTTAAAAATAAATAAATAAATAAAGAATCACACATGCACAATAAAGTTTCCTACACCTCCTCACCAAATGACAACTCACTCGTTAAATTTTTTTGCATGGGATAAAATAAGGTCAGACACTTTTTGAATGGATCTTGTATAAAAATAAATAAATACAGCTCAGTTCTCTTTATGTTGGACATCTGACTGAACAACATTTCTAATCCATTTTTCATAAAACAAAAAGTGTGCATGGAACCCCTACTTCACAGGAAAGGACTTTTTGGTCAAGACTGCACTGGTGTGCAGCAGCACAGAACAACCAGGCTTCACAGGCAGGTCAAAAATGAGGCTGGAACCATCTACATCCAGGTACATAAGGCTGGTTGAAAGGTTATAATGAGGTTGGCCTGACTGTGTTCCCACTCACACAGGAATTCAATCAGATCTAAAAAGCACAGATTTAGCAGCAAGGTCATGCTCAGCTAGTGGGGGAGGACACGATCCACCACAAGCCAGGCCCCTGTAGTCGGTGCGGACCAAGGTAGCTTAGCCGCCGTTAGTTACCCCCTGGCAGATCCCGAGCAGCCGGGAAAGCAGGCTGACTGGGTGACTGTGAGGAGGAAGCATAGCCCTAAACAGAAGCCCCGTGTACACCGCCAACCCATTCACATCTCTAACCGTTTTTCCCCACTCGACGACACACCCGCCGAGGATCAAACTCTGGTTATTGGTGACTCTGTTTTGCGAAATGTGAAGTTAGCGACACCAGCAACCATAGTCAATTGTCTTCCGGGGGCCAGAGCAGGCGACATTGAAGGAAATTTGAAACTGCTGGCTAAGGCTAAGCGTAAATTTGGTAAGATTGTAATTCACAGTCGGCAGTAATGACACCCGGTTACGCCAATCGGAGGTCACTAAAATTAACATTAAATCGGTGTGTAACTTTGCAAAAACAATGTCGGACTCTGTAGTTTTCTCTGGGCCCCTCCCCAATCAGACCGGGAGTGACATGTTTAGCCGCATGTTCTCCTTGAATTGCTGGCTGTCTGAGTGGTGTCCAAAAAATGAGGTGGGCTTCATAGATAATTGGCAAAGCTTCTGGGGAAAACCTGGTCTTGTTAGGAGAGACGGCATCCATCCCACTTTGGATGGAGCAGCTCTCATTTCTAGAAATCTGGCCAATTTTCTTAAATCCTCCAAACCGTGACTATCCAGGGTTGGGACCAGGAAGCAGAGTTGTAGTCTTACACACCTCTCTGCAGCTTCTCTCCCCCTGCCATCCCCTCATTACCCCATCCCCGTAGAGACGGTGCCTGCTCCCAGGCTACCAATAACCAGCAAAAATCTATTTAAGCATAAAAATTCAAAAAGAAAAAATAATATAGCACCTTCAACTGCACCACAGACTAAAACAGTTAAATGTGGTCTATTAAACATTAGGTCTCTCTCTTCTAAGTCCCTGTTGGTAAATGATATAATAATTGATCAACATATTGATTTATTCTGCCTTACAGAAACCTGGTTACAGCAGGATGAATATGTTAGTTTAAATGAGTCAACACCCCCGAGTCACACTAACTGTCAGAATGCTCGTAGCACGGGCCGGGGCGGAGGATTAGCAGCAATCTTCCATTCCAGCTTATTAATTAATCAAAAACCCAGACAGAGCTTTAATTCATTTGAAAGCTTGACTCTTAGTCTTGTCCATCCAAATTGGAAGTCCCAAAAACCAGTTTTATTTGTTATTATCTATCGTCCACCTGGTCGTTACTGTGAGTTTCTCTGTGAATTTTCAGACCTTTTGTCTGACTTAGTGCTTAGCTCAGATAAGATAATTATAGTGGGCGATTTTAACATCCACACAGATGCTGAGAATGACAGCCTCAACACTGCATTTAATCTATTATTAGACTATATTGGCTTTGCTCAAAAAGTAAATGAGTCCACCCACCACTTTAATCATATCTTAGATCTTGTTCTGACTTATGGTATGGAAATAGAAGACTTAACAGTATTCCCTGAAAACTCCCTTCTGTCTGATCATTTCTTAATAACATTTACATTTACTCTGATGGACTACCCAGCAGTGGGGAATAAGTTTCATTACACTAGAAGTCTTTCAGAAAGCGCTGTAACTAGGTTTAAGGATATGATTCCTTCTTTATGTTCTCTAATGCCATATACCAACACAGTGCAGAGTAGCTACCTAAACTCTGTAAGTGAGATAGAGTATCTCGTCAATAGTTTTACATCCTCATTGAAGACAACTTTGGATGCTGTAGCTCCTCTAAAAAAGAGAGCTTTAAATCAGAAGTGCCTGACTCACAAACTCATAGCTTAAAGCAGATAACCCGTAAGTTGGAGAGGAAATGGCGTCTCACTAATTTAGAAGATCTTCACTTAGCCTGGAAAAAGAGTCTGTTGCTCTATTTAAAAGCCCTCCGTAAAGCTAGGACATCTTTCTACTCATCACTAATTGAAGAAAATAAGAACAACCCCAGGTTTCTTTTCAGCACTGTAGCCAGGCTGACAAAGAGTCAGAGCTCTATTGAGCTGAGTATTCCATTAACTTTAACTAGTAATGACTTCATGACTTTCTTTGCTAACAAAATTTTAACTATTAGAGAAAAAATTACTCATAACCATCCCAAAGACGTATCGTTATCTTTGGCTGCTTTCAGTGATGCCGGTATTTGGTTAGACTCTTTCTCTCCAATTGTTCTGTCTGAGTTATTTTCATTAGTTACTTCATCCAAACCATCAACATGTTTATTAGACCCCATTCCTACCAGGCTGCTCAAGGAAGCCCTACCATTATTTAATGCTTCGATCTTAAATATGATCAATCTATCTTTGTTAGTTGGCTATGTACCACAGGCTTTTAAGGTGGCAGTAATTAAACCATTACTTAAAAAGCCATCACTTGACCCAGCTATCTTAGCTAATTATAGGCCAATCTCCAACCTTCCTTTTCTCTCAAAAATTCTTGAAAGGGTAGTTGTAAAACAGCTAACTGATCATCTGCAGAGGAATGGTCTATTTGAAGAGTTTCAGTCAGGTTTTAGAATTCATCATAGTACAGAAACAGCATTAGTGAAGGTTACAAATGATCTTCTTATGGCCTCAGACAGTGGACTCATCTCTGTACTTGTTCTGTTAGACCTCAGTGCTGCTTTTGATACTGTTGACCATAAAATGTTATTACAGAGATTAGAGCATGCCATAGGTATTAAAGGCACTGCGCTGCGGTGGTTTGAATCATATTTGTCTAATAGATTACAATTTGTTCATGTAAATGGGGAATCTTCTTCACAGACTAAAGTTAATTATGGAGTTCCACAAGGTTCTGTGCTAGGACCAATTTTATTCACTTTATACATGCTTCCCTTAGGCAGTATTATTAGACGGTATTGCTTAAATTTTCATTGTTACGCAGATGATACCCAGCTTTATCTATCCATGAAGCCAGAGGACACACACCAATTAGCTAAACTGCAGGATTGTCTTACAGACATAAAGACATGGATGACCTCTAATTTCCTGCTTTTAAACTCAGATAAAACTGAAGTTATTGTACTTGGCCCCACAAATCTTAGAAACATGGTGTCTAACCAGATCCTTACTCTGGATGGCATTACCCTGACCTCTAGTAATACTGTGAGAAATCTTGGAGTCATTTTTGATCAGGATATGTCCTTCAGTGCGCATATTAAACAAATTTACATGAACAACGTTTACACTGAACGTGTGAGAGTGAGGCTGCGTCAGTCACAGTCAGTCAGAGCTGCGTGTCGTCAGAGTGAGCTGCAAAAAGTTTGTACCTGAGTTTTCAGAGGTGGTGTTTGTAGTTGCCATCTGCCACGCCGGTGTTTGCCAACCCGGACAGTGGGAATACCACCTCAACCGGCAACTTAGCCCCGCGACTGGACAGCAACAACGTCCGAGGCCCAACGTGGTGAATTCACTGAGGCCGCGCGCTGCGTCATTAGAGCCGCGCGTCACGAGTGCCGCTTCCCCGAGGCCTCGTGCAGCCACCGCGGATCCATCAGCGCGGAAACACCGAGGCCGCGCGGCACCAGCGCAGTGCAGATCCATCCCGGTGATAAACAACACAGGCTGTTAACATCGGCGATCGACAAGCTGCTCATAAACCGACCATGGGGCCTAAGAAGGTTCTGACAGCGGAGGAAGGTGACGATATTAAAAAATCTCTGGACTTTTTATCAGAGGAGATTTCTGTTGTGAAGCAGCAACAGAAATCAATCATGGATCTGGTGGAGGAGGTGAAGGCATTACGGCTCCAGAATGCCGAGAAAGACCGGCATCTGGTGCAGCTGGAAAATAGAGTGGCTGAATTGGAGCAGTACACCAGAATCAACGACGTCATCATCACAGGTCTTCACATCAAACCACGGTCCTACGCACGGGCGGTAACAGATGAGAGCGGAGGGGAGCCCAGTGAACAGGAGGTCAGCTCTGTGGAAAAACAGGTTGCTGATTTCCTCCTATCTAAAGGTATAGAAATGGATTTAAATAACATTGAAGCGTGCCACCCTCTGCCCCGGAGAAATGACGGTGATAAACGAACCGTCATCATGAGATTCATCAACAGAAAACACAAAACAGCACTGTTAAAACAAGGAAGAAAACTGAAAGGGACAAACGTATTCATCAATGAACATCTCACCAAACGGAATGCCGACATCGCCAGGAAAGCACGCTTCTTGAAGAAACAGGGAAAAATCCAGCACACATGGACTTCAAACTGTAAAATATTCATCAAACTGAACGGATCACCAGAACAAGCAAAAGTCATGGCAATAAGGAACATCGAGGAGCTGGACAAATATGAACAATAGTGTTTCTTAAAGCGAGGATCTGGACAGATATGACCAATAAGGTATGAGGACACAAACACATCATAACACCATGACACAGACCAGAGGAACCTATTCATCTACTA
This sequence comes from Thalassophryne amazonica, assembly GCF_902500255.1. Lineage (NCBI taxonomy): Eukaryota > Metazoa > Chordata > Actinopteri > Batrachoidiformes > Batrachoididae > Thalassophryne > Thalassophryne amazonica. The sequence goes on from NC_047116.1 coordinate 22,215,346, forward strand.
CCTATTCATCTACATCTGGAGACAAGAAGGATATAACTCAAAGGATTGCTGATCATGGAAAAGTAGAACTGAGAACATTTAAATACACAGACCACAATGTACTGGACTTGGAGCACGATATAGACCCAGACAATAATTTCTTCTCAAATATCAATGACAGTTGTTGCTATTATACAGATGAACAGTTTAATCGGATCATTAAAACGGATAACAAATTATCAATAATCCATTTCAACAGCAGAAGTCTATATGCAAACTTTAACAACATTAAAGAATATTTAAGTCAGTTTAAAAAAATATTTAACATAATTGCTATATCAGAAACATGGATCAATGAAGATAAAGGAATGGATTTTGAACTGGATGGATATGAATTTAATTGTGTAAACAGAAAGAATAAGAGTGGAGGAGGAGTGGCTGTGTATGTGGATAAGAACATGGATTATAAAATAGTAGACAATATGACAACTGTGATTGATAACTTATTAGAATGTATAACTATTGAAATATGTGAAGAAAAAAGCAAAAATGTATTAGTCAGCTGTATATATAGAGCACCAGGATCTAGTATTGAAACATTCACTGACTGTATGGGAAAAATGTTCTCAAAAACTAATCAAAAAACTGTGTTCATTTGTGGTGACTTAAATATTGATCTGCTCAATCCAAATAAGCATAAAATAACAGATGAATTTATCAGTATAATGTACAGTATGAGTTTATATCCAAAAATCACCAGGCCAAGCAGAATTACATCCCATAGTGCCACCTTAATTGATAATATATTCAGCAATGATATTGAGAATAACACTGTGAGTGGATTATTAATCAATGACATTAGTGATCATCTACCAGTTTTCATCGTTTATAATAGAAACCATCGGCGGAATCAGCCAGAGGAGAAAATAAAATACAGGCGAGTGCGGACAGAGGAAAACATGAACACACTAAAGAAGGATTTACAGGAGCAAAACTGGGAAAAGGTATACAGTGAAAGTGATGTTGATAGTGCATATGAAACTTTTTTACAAATATTTACATCATTATATGATAAAAATTGTCCAATTAAACAAGACTACAGAAAACAAAAAATCCAAGCTCGACCATGGATGACGAAAGGGTTACGAAATGCATGTAATAAGAAAAATACACTGTATAGAGAATTCATAAAACTAAAGACTAAAGAGGCAGAAAATAGATATAAGAAATACAAAAATAGATTAACTAATATTATACGGGTATGTAGGAAGGAATATTATAGTAACATATTATATAATAACAAAAACAATATTAAAGGAATATGGGATATATTAAATAGCATTATCAAAAATGGTAATAAAAAACAGAGTTACCCTCAGTATTTCATTGATAATAATGTCAAGAAGGAAAATAAGGATGAGGTAGTCAACGGTTTTAATAATTTTTTTGTAAATATTGGACCAAGCTTGGCAGAAAAAATTCCCGATTCCCAACCTGAGGATTGGGATAATAATCTCATAGAAAGAAATCCCTGTTCAATGTTCCTCACAGCAGTGGATGGAAATGAAATTATAGACATTGTGAATAATTGTAAATATAAAACATCTACCGATTTAAATGAAATTGATATGGTGGTGGTAAAACAGGTCATTGAATGGATTGTAGAACCATTAACATACATCTGTAACTTATCATTTCAAACCGGTAAATTTCCCAATCAAATGAAAATAGCTAAGGTTGTGCCGCTGTATAAGACTGGGGATAGACACCACTTCACAAATTATAGACCTGTTTCTTTGCTTCCACAATTTTCCAAATTATTAGAAAAGTTATTCAATAATAGATTAGACAAATTCATAAATAAACATAAATTACTTACTGATAGTCAATATGGATTCAGAGCACATAGTTCAACATCACTTGCATTAATAGAATCAGTTGAGGAGATTACAAACGCCATAGACCACAAATTACATTCAGTTGGAATATTTATAGATCTTAAAAAGGCTTTTGATACAATTAATCATGACATATTAATCAATAAACTTGAACAGTATGGGATTAGGGGGTTGGTGTTGCACTGGGTGAGAAGCTACTTAAGTAACAGAAAACAGTTTGTGAAGTTGGGGGAATATACATCATCATGCTTGGACAATGCTTGTGGCGTCCCACAGGGGTCAGTATTGGGTCCAAAACTGTTTCTAATTTATATAAATGATATTGTCAATGTTTCCAAAATATTAAAATTAGTATTATTTGCAGATGACACAAGCATTTTTTGTTCAGGGGGGGATTTGCAGGAGTTACTGAGGAGGATCAGTATGGAAATGGGAAAATTGAAAATATGGTTTGACAGAAATAAATTATCATTAAACTTAAGTAAAACAAAATACATGTTATTTGGCTATTGTAATACAGATATACAGGTTCAGTTACAAGTCGAGGGGGTAGATATTGAAAGGGTACATGAAAATAAGTTTCTGGGGGTGATAATAGATGATAAGATAAACTGGAAGACTCATATAAAACATATACAAAGTAAACTGTCAAGAAGCATTTCAGTTCTAAACAAAGCGAAACATATTCTGGACCACAACTCACTCCGCATTCTTTACTGCTCACTGGTTTTACCATATTTACAGTACTGTGCAGAGGTATGGGGTAATACTTATAAAGGTACAACACAATCACTGTCAGTAATGCAGAAAAGAGCTATAAGAATTATTCATAATACTGGCTATAGAGATCATACAAATCCACTATTTTTACAATCCAAATTCTTAAAATTCACAGACTTGGTTCATTTTCAAACAGTACAAATTGTGTATAAAGCAATAAACAATTTACTTCCAGCAAATATTAAAAATATGTTTTTTAACAGATCAGGGGATTACAGTCTGAGGGGGAAATTTAATTTAAAGCATCAGTGGGCACGAACAACATTAAAAGGTTTCTGTATTTCTGTCTGTGGGGTGAGGATGTGGAACAGATTGGGAGTGGGGCTCAAGCAATGTCCAAGCATGAACCAGTTCAAACAGCGGTACAAAAATATGGTTTTTTCTGGGTATAGGGAGGAGGAAGGGTAATGAGGGTTAGGGTGTTTTTGTTGTTTGCGTCGGCTTGTAAATATATAGTATTTTGTATGTAAGTAGGTATGTGTAGGTGTATATTTATGTTTGTGTATATATATGTGTATATATGTATATGTGTATATATGTGTATGTTGATGTGTATATGTATGTGTGTGTATATATATGTATATATATATATATTGATATCGGTTTAGGTGTGTAGGAATTTATGTGTATATGTGGCAAAGGGTATTACTGGTTGTGGGGAAGAAGGGGTAGGGATAAATAAGCTGATGCTTCACCCTACCCCTTTTCGGACATGTTGGGTACACAGTAGGAACTTTTTTGTTGTTGTCTTTACTGAGCTATCTTGTAATTGTTGTTGTATCAAATGTTCGAAATAAACAGTTTTCATTCATTCATTCAATATGTAGGACTGCTTTTTTGCATTTACGCAATATCTCTAAAATTAGAAAGGTCTTGTCTCAGAGTGATGCTGAAAAACTAATTCATGCATTTATTTCCTCTAGGCTGGACTATTGTAATTCATTATTTTCAGGTTGACCTAAAAGTTCCCTGAAAAGCCTTCAGTTAATTCAAAATGCTGCAGCTAGAGTACTAACGGGGACTAGAAGGAGAGAGCATATCTCACCCATATTGGCCTCTCTTCATTGGCTTCCTGTTAATTCTAGAATAGAATTTAAAATTCTTCTTCTTACTTATAAGGTTTTGAATAATCAGGTCCCATCTTATCTTAGGGACCTCGTAGTACCATATCACCCCAATAGAGCACTTCGCTCTCAGACTGCAGGCTTACTTGTAGTTCCTAGGGTTTGTAAGAGTAGAATGGGAGGCAGAGCCTTCAGCTTTCAGGCTCCTCTCCTGTGGAACCAGCTCCCAATTCAGATCAGGGAGACAGACACCCTCTCTACTTTTAAGATTAGGCTTAAAACTTTCCTTTTTGCTAAAGCTTATAGTTAGGGCTGGATCAGGTGACCCTGAACCATCCCTTAGTTATGCTGCTATAGACGTAGACTGCTGGGGGGTTCCCATGATGCACTGTTTCTTTCTCTTTTTGCTCTGTATGCACCACTCTGCATTTAATCATTAGTGATCGATCTCTGCTCCCCTCCACAGCATGTCTTTTTCCTGGTTCTCTCCCTCAGCCCCAACCAGTCCCAGCAGAAGACTGCCCCTCCCTGAGCCTGGTTCTGCTGGAGGTTTCTTCCTGTTAAAAGGGAGTTTTTCCTTCCCACTGTAGCCAAGTGCTTGCTCACAGGGGGTCGTTTTGACCGTTGGGGTTTTACATAATTATTGTATGGCCTTGCCTTACAATATAAAGCGCCTTGGGGCAACTGTTTGTTGTGATTTGGCGCTATATAAAAAAATTGATTGATTGATTGAAGTTGTGCATCTCTGAAGAACTGTCCCTGAAATGAGCATGATTAATCACTGGTTGTCACAGTTTACCTCACAGCAGCAGCTCACATATTGTTACTTACAGTATGCTATTTATTATTCTTCTTCTGTTACACTTTTCTGTCCGAGGACCATTGCATGGATTACCACCACCTGTCCTGGAACATCTGCATCCTTTATGTTTGAAGTGTTTAGTTTGGCAGTTTCAAACTGACAGATTTGCTACTTTACTTTTTTACTTTACTTTAAATATTGTAGTAAATGTAAATTTTTGATGCATACACAGTACCAAAACCTTTGACTAGTACTGTGTATGTATCTCTACTGAATCCTAGATTTTAACCAAACCTAATTTTTAACTGTAAAGAAAAAAAGAAAAAAGTGGATGCCAAATGTTGACCCAAAGATTTCTTTACACTATCAGAAACTCAATCACTAACATTACAATAAAACGGGTATTGAAAGCAGTTTCTGGATAACATAGTCGTACAGCATGCTGCCGTTTATCTAGTGGCTGTTTGTCCCCGCCTATTGGTGACACGGTGAATTGCACAGAGACTTACAACTGCTTTATTTTCGCTTAACAATCAGAAAAAACTTAACCAGCGGTGTGTCACGGTAGCAAAAACTATAACCCATAATGAATTATGTAAAATTAAATATTAACATTCTGTATATATAAAGATAAATGGAGCTACCATCATCGAGTGCGTACATGTATGTCGGTACCGTACCATTAGCTAGTGTAGGCTGACACCTAGTGTTTGATATGGGTATTGTTGATTACTTTTTGTTGGTTACTTTCTTACATGACGAGAACTAGAAAGGCACTCTGAGCGCATTCTTCTGTAAATAACAGTAATGACCAAAGATGTTTGACCTTTGCTAAATAACATGCTAGCAATAAGTTTTTTTTAAATTACTTATCCAGATCAATTTCGTCACCAGCAAATGTTATTTGAAATCCATCATTTGGGGTAAAAATACATATCGCCTGTGCCACTGTAGTGAGATATGCCAGTTGGTCCATTAAGCTAAAAAAATAAAGTCACCTCACAATGTTAAAATCCTTTAAAATGATCTAGCTATGCCTCAAATATTTTAGCGATAATCAAAGTTTTCCCTGAATTACTGGATTTCCAGGTGTAGAGTACTTCTATTTATACTTGGACACTATTACACTGGCACGTTTGACAGCTAACAGACTACATTAAAGGGAAAAAAGCTGACTGCTGTTAATGTTAGCATACATGGTCTTGCACAACTTTATTAATGTTAGCTGGTTAAAGGCGCTGCAAGGGTTTCATGGGGCCCCAATACCCCCCACCCACCAAAAAAGGACAAGGGGCCCTCTGACCAGCTTTCATCATACAATTAGAATAAAAACTATACTGAGAAAAAAAAAAAACCTGTAAAAAAAACTTACTGCACTATTGCTTCATTCTTGCAAGATTCTCCAACTTTTCAATGAAGTTTAATGAAAACTGGTTTATTTTGGATGCACGTAGGGTAGTGCTGCTTTAAGTACCAGGGATGGAGGTAATACTGTTGCTGGACGTGTATGCTGATAAAGGCAAACGTAGTAAGAATAAAAATGGTGTATGACGTCACAGGGAATTTTTAAAAGTTTAGAGCTAGTGTGACATATTTACTTAGTTTTCATTATCAGGTTTTGGGGAGGGTGCAGCAGCATCATTCATTATTGGTGTAAGAAACCTTAATGACCCTTAAAGACAATGAAATTACAATGAATATGATAAATTATATAATCAACATATTAATGACACTGTTCTAAATGCATTTCCAAACAGATATGATAAACTGTTTTAGGATTACATTTGCATACTGCATAATGCAAAATGTTTTTAGTACCTTATGCTGAAGCTCATCCACCAGTTTCTCCAACTTTTCAATCTGTGCCTACTTTTCCAGCAGTCAGCTGCTGAAGTGGTGCAAACTCTGCACTCCAAGCTTCCGTGATTTCACATTTCTCCTTCTACTCCTCCTTTGGAATTGTGTCCAGTTCTTCTGTATCAGTTTGCGTCTGCTCTCCAGTGAAGGAAGATGCCTGCTGAGGCATCTGTGCTGTTGTGCAGCCTTTATGACGTCACCTCAAGCATCAGAAAGCAATTGTATCGTTAAAAAAAAAAAAAAAAAAAAAAAAAGTTGAGTAATAACTATCATTTGACATTTTGGGGAAAATATCAAATGATAAAATAATAATTAAAAAACAGGAATGCTGACATACAATAAGAAAATTTGTCAATCTGTAGCAACTCCAAACTGCATAATAAACAGCAGTTCCTTCTCATTCCACTCTACACCAACAATTGAAATGAACAGGATGAGGAACAAAAAAATTTATTCAATCTTTTTACAGATGAGTGACAATAACTTTTAAAATCACTTTCTGAAACATAAACATCTCTTTATGTGCACACTTTGCATTTATTCAGTAGGAGGGGAAACATTTTGGACTAAAGTGTGAGAAAAGATTAATAAAATATTTGTAATAACAAGAGGTGTTTTAACTACTGAGAAATTCACATTTAAAAAAAAAAAAAATACATTTGCCCCTTTTTTCCTTTTTAACGGCCTGCAAACACATGCGTGGTGATGTCACCATATCGGCTGCTGTCAAACTGCCCCCCCCAATGGAAACGCACTGTGTGACTCGAGCAGAACAAAATGAAGGTACAGAGAAAGACAAACCACGCTGGATAAAACACTGGAGGAGAAAGAGCCACTGAAACAGGTAAGAGTTTAGCCCCAAACAGCCTCTTCTTCAAGTATTCCCTCCTGCGCTTCCATCACTTCAAGTAGTCCAACCTTCACTTTCATCACCTCTTAGGTTTATAACATAAGCTGTAAGTGCACTCAAAAAATTCTTCTATACATAGAAAAATAATAATAAGTAGTAATAATGTTATAACAATCACTTTACACTTCAATTTATACACAACCGTAATGTGAAATTATTTTTATTCCGTGGCATCACAGTCCCCACCCCCTGAGTGTAATGTTCAAGTTTCACCCCTGCAGCTACGGAAATGCAAACAGGAACTCCGATTTGGTTATTTTAAATTACATTAGTGATCATTGGTCATGGCAGTGATTAGAAACAGAATATTTATGCCTTCCTGCAGACGGTTGTGCTTGTGTGCGACGGATTCACTGCTATGTACAAGCTGCTAATCGATCACATGCTTATCAGTCCATCTGGTTCCCTGGCGTCAGACACCAGCAGGCTTCATCCTGGGCGGGTGGGAGTGAGAGAGAGAAAGAATTGCAATTGTGTCGTCTCTTCCTTTCCGTTAAACAGGCAAACGACTCATGAAGCATGCTTCACTTTTACTCACCTCGGGTTTTGCTGTTCGCCCGCCTCAGGAAGCAGCGATGATGCAGCTCCGGCATTTGTACAACTTTGAGTCGTGGGTACGGATGTGATTCCGTACATTTCTCAGTCGAAAGAACGTCTTACTGCAAAGCTGAATAACACAAAGCGTTAAAATCAGGAGATGCAGACTGTTTCACATCATCAACACCCAAATTTTTGATACGAGACACATTACAGGCTGAGGAATAAAACAGCCTTTGATTTTATATGGCAGTTCAAGTTAAATCACAAAAGTTTCCCATTTGTGTTCCATTTTGGAGTCTAGTAAGAAGCTCCTGAAATACCGATGCCTGGATGTTCTGTTTTAAAGTATTTAACATTCAGAACATCCTTTGGATTGACCATCTCTAGTTGACTGCGTGACAGCGGCTCATCTACTTTCTTTTTACTCTCACACTGCCTTGCTGGCAATCATCAGAAACAGAATATAAGCACTGTTAAAACTAAAGTCGCAACAAACAATGACGCTGTGACTTTCACAGCAAAAGTCATTGCTGTGCCACTGCTGCTTTTCTAGTTAAGATGCTGTTATTGTGAAACTTGGGAAGATGAGATGCAAGTGTGAATTTTTCCCTTACCACCGTCGCCTGTGTGTTTGCTCGTTTGTTTTATTTACTGTATTTTCTGGAGTATGAGTCACACCAGAGTATAAATTGCATCTTTTTCTGTGTGATGAGCTCTTTCATTTGGGATTTTGTAGTGTATTTTTTATTACTGGCATTTTTTTTCTTTTTTTCTAAATCGGAATTTATTTTGTTTAGTGCTTTGATTCTTGAGAAACTTCTTCATAAATAGTCATTATAATTACTATTATTAATAAATGTGAATTTTCAGTATATATATATATATATATATATATATATATATATATATATATATATATATATATATATATATACACACACTCACGGGGGCTCCCAAACTAGTTAAAAAAAACATACTGTGACTTATACGCCGGATGATATGGTAAACAGATGGAATAAATTGAATTACACTTTGCTACCTGTAGCAACAGAGAAGTAACTGTTCAGACGGCTCCACTGACTTATTCATAGTGTATAATTGCAATATGTCAGGCCCCCGCTTTACGCTGAAGGCCAGCCAGATTTACAGCAACGGCAGGGTTCAAAGTTAACTTCTTTTAAACAACCAGTAATCTGAAAAATTCACTAGATCGGACTTTACACCACTACTGAAATTACATTTTCAGCCACTTTCTTAAAATAGTTATTAAATAATAATGCACCTTACTGCATGGCAGTAAATTAGGCATGGGTGGTGGCCAAGCAGTTAAGTGTGCTTGTTTTCAGGCTGAAAAGTTCCCAGTTCAAGGCCACTGCTGCCCATTCTCCATGTCATGTGGAGTTGCACTTGGAAGGGCACCCGGCATAAAGCTTGTGAAATCAACATGCAGGTCCACCTCTGATCTGCTGTGGTGACCCCGAGTGAAACAAAAGGGACTTACTTTACTTGGCAGCAGTAAATTAGTACAATTGCATGAGTGTTTCTATTTTTTTGTTACTTTGTCCTGATGAAGGCAAATTTTGTACTTTTTATATCACGACATATAGGGAAGGACATGGCCAACATATCTACTCGTCCGCTCCATCAAAAAAAAAAAAAAAAGGAAAACACTGAAAACAGTGTATGAAGTCTGATGCTTTTGTTATTACATCAAAACTCAAGTTCAGACATTTCTGTATCCACAATTTATTATTTTATGCAAGGGAGAGATTATATATATATATATATATATATATATATATATATATATATAAAAACACAGCAGAATGCAGCAGTCAGAGCTGAATGTGGAACCCTGTATGATAAAGGAAACCCTACATCACAGAAACATGATTATTTATGCATGAACTCACCTGAGCTTTAGCATGGATTCCAAATGTTTTTAGGAATGAAATACAAAAATGTGTAAGACTGATGTAGGTGACGATTATCCACCCTGTGGTGCCCAGAACCATTAGTACCAGGTGGACGTTGTTTTTTTTTTTGTTTTGTTTTTTAAAGGTCAAACCCAACTTACTAGACAAGGCCAGTGCTTGCCCTCGACGTGTCTGAGTTGATGCATGATGAGAGCATCACAGTCCCTGAAAGAGCTTTGGCACTGCAGACAGGCGTGAGCCACTTTAGGGGCTTTGGGGGCTTGACTGCGAGGACCCCGAAGCTGTTTTATTCGTGCCCGCTGAACGGAATCAAACATCACACAGCTTCTGCCGCTCGGAGAAAGGAGTTTACTCTGCTGTTTGGAGATAAAGAGAGGACATGAAAAGATGACTGTGGCATCACTACACAGAAAATGCATGCTAGTTTACCAAAATTCTCAGACTCACCACTTTTGCCTTTTTACATAGTCTTGTCATTTTATGATACGAAGCAAAAGTACAAAAACAAACTCCAACGGGTTTGAGTAATGTAAACTTTTTGTATCCCCTCACTTGTCTGACATCAGCTGGCTGTAAAAGTAATGATCTGTTAAATAAAGGAATAAGTACTCATGTAATTTGTGCATTTACAAAGTTTATAAAAATGCATCAAGGAACCGGATTTTATTCGATGTCATAAAGCAAACATAAATGATACTAGCGCATTCCCCGTGGGGATCCACAGGCTCTAGATTGGTTAGTGTTTATAAAATAGGTAGCTGACATTTTTCCAAGGGTGGCAATAAAATATTCAGAGTTTCTATAATGGAATGGTGTGCGCCTACAAAATGTAATTATCAACATCCATTGTCCACTGTTAGCTAACAGCCGTTACTTTCTCCAAAAATATTAATCCGATCAACATGCCATTTTTGAGGTGCTCATCACTGACCCAAAATACATAATATCAAACAGCAAATGTCAGCTCTCCCCCAGTTTCTCCATGATCAAAGTTATACACACACACACACCACTTCGCTTTTAATATGTAGATGATTTATCGCCCCCTGCTGGAATGGCGTGATTTCAGAATGTAATTAGCAACGTCCATTGTTCACTGTTGTTAGCTAACATTCCTAATTTCTCCAAAAATATTAGTCCTATCAAGTTTCTGTTTTAGCAGCGTTCATCCTTGAGCCAAAATACATAAGCAGACCAAATGGCAAATGTCAGCTCTCCCCGGTATGTCAGTGATCGAAGCCACACACACGTACGCACGCACCACTTGGCTTTTAATATATAGAAAGGTGGTGGCCAAGATGATGACACCATCAAGGCAATAAAAACCTAACATTCCACATTTAGAGCTTCTTTGTCCTTTTCTGAGATTCTAAAAGTTTCTCCAAAGAAAGCTGACTTGCACAGTTGCTGTCTACATTCACAAACTTGAAATGAATCTACCTTTGGAGTAAGCTGTGTGACCCTTGACACTTTAGGTTTGGTTAGGCGAAGCTTGGCATTTTGGGACTCTGGCCTTGACCTCTGAACTTTGCTTTGACTCGCACTCTTCTCTTCCCTCTTCACCGGTGACAGGGTGGCTGGCGCTCTGGTTCTCAGCGCTCTGTGCTGGGACTCTTCTGCTCCAAAGTTCTGCCCCATTTGTGATACAGAGCGGGTCAAGCAGATATCCACACTCTCCTCCTCTTTCTTCAGGCCTGCCATGGGCCCCCCTGTTGGTCTACAGAAGCTAAACAGAAAGCCAGAGTCCAGTAACTTGATGGGGGGTTTGCTCTGGCGCTTCCCCAAGTCCGGAGATGAAGGATCGGAGAAAGATCCGACAACTGGCAGAGGTTCTAGAGGCTCTTCTTTAATGGCTTTGTACAAAGGGTGGCTGTAGAGGGACGGCGGAGGTGTGTGGTCTAATATTTGGAGCTCGCCAGATTCCTGATCCTTAATTCTCAGTCTACCGTCTGTGGCCTTCGGCCCCTGGCTCCCTGACTTCTTCCTCTCCACACTGGTCTTACACTTCATTTTCCCCACCTCCCTTGTAGCGTACCGTCTGAGTTTGTTTTTTGTTGCTGACCGGCAGCGGTTGTAGCGCAGTGTTCTAACATTCTCCACGCCAACCTTGTTTCTGGCCCGTGATGTCAGTGAGGATAGAGGCTTACGCGGTGTGTGACCATGTTGACTGCTTGATGGAAAAGGGCGACCTGAGATCGAGCAATCAGCTGGTTCTACTTTGATTGTGACTTTGTTCCTCAGAGTTTTGGTGCTTCCACGGTGCAGAGGCTGCTGCGCAGGAATTTGAGCACTATCACCCTTCCTCACCGAGCGTCTCATGTCCTTCCCCCTGAAGGACAGCCTGGATGGAGGCTGGAGTATGTCTGGTAACCCTCCCTTACTTCTCATGCTCCTGTCGCTTGGCGGGATGTGTCGCAGGATGATGCTTCGCCTTTTTGCCGTAATCTGCTCCGTGCTGCCTGCACCAGCGGTTTTGGCTTTCACAGTCCTGCTGAGGAAGCGAGTGGTTACGGGACTGCAAAGAGGCAGCGCCAGTGGTACATCTCCATATGCTACCCCTGGTGTAGCGAGGCGTGGTTTACGTCGCTTTGTCAGTGAATAGTTGTTGGCTTTCAACTTCCTCAGCCGTTTCTTCTGTCTCCAGCCAATCAGGTCTTCTGGTCTGGGGAGCAGAGCAGTCCGCTGTAGCCCCAGGACATTCATCAACTTGTACTTCTCCTGTGCTCGGGCATAATCCTCTTCATCCTCTCCAACCTGATTGACTTCTTGCTTCACCCTGTTAGGGCTACACACAGCTCCAGGCCTTGATCGAACGCTGCGTGAAAGCCGGGTGACGGTGTGAGTGTCTCTCTTTCGACGAGGGGTCTCCGGCATGGGCAGCAACCTCTGAACTTCCTGTGAAGCCCCAGGAGTGGAGCGAAGAAGCCGGGTATTTGATGGCATTAAAGGTGGGTAATTCTGTGAGCGTGGGGATGCCACAGAATTTTGGGAGATGGTAGCTTTCTTGGAGGAGGGAGATTTGAAATCCATGAGCTTCATCCTGTGTGAGGGACTCACAGGAAGCCCATTATGGCCTTGGGGTGTCAGCGTGTTACGCAAACTATGCCTTGGACTTTGTTTTAACGGTGGATCAGAAGTATCTAGCATTAGACTGAAACTGTTGTGTGCTTTATCCTCCAACGTCCTCTTTCTTTTGCCTTCCCTCTGTTGATGGTGAAGATCACGACTTGAACTTTCCATCCTGGTAGACAGCTGTGACTGCCGTTCTTGCTCCTTCATGAGTGCAGAACAGGCTTCCACTGCCGGCCACATACCAAGGTGACGGGCCATGGTGATGACTTCAGGTAAATCCTCCTGATGAACGGACAGAGTGGAAGAGTAGGAGAAATCTAGCAGAGACAGAAGGCTCTCCTCTCTGAAACCTGCAAAGTAAAATACATTTTTTTAATTCAGTGTGTACAACCCCAATTCATCAATTGGACAGCGACAACATAATTATGGAAGAACACACGTAAACCCAAAGAAGAGACCATGTCAATATCAAGTATGAGGTATTTTCTATGAATGTATACATCTCATCCTGTTTTAGTTTTTCATTCACCATACTTGTGTTTAATTCCCCTGAAAATGTCTTTCAAGAACAATTTAAAAGTCAAACTGGATGGATTTATGAACAGCATCGTTTCTGTTCAGTTGGTATTAGAACTGTCAGACAGTGAAGTTGACAACCTTTTGCTGCTTCTCTATTAACAGTTATTACCTTCACTAATCAGACAGTGTTTTAGTGTTTCACCAATATCTATTTGTTGGTTGTTGGTAGAATTACCTAAAAACTTTGGCGAGACTGTTCAGTCTGACATGGAAAGTAAACCATTACCATCTGGTAAAATGTTACTTTATCCAGTCACCCTGTAAAGTGGACGTTGTTGCCTTTATCAGCATTTCTCAACCTCGGCAAGTGTTTCCTTCTCGCTCTCTGAAAAAAAATGGAGTACGAGGAGAACACTGATAGTGATGGGACCTTTCACTGCTTAACACTTTTGAAAATCTGAGGTGACAATGGAGCATTTAAAAATGGTTTCTTCTTGTATTTTTACTGAGAGAATCTTGTTTGAGGTTAGCTTATCCTGTATGTTTGGCAATCCTGTATGCACTGGAAAGTAGGATGCAGTGCGATCAGGTGGCAGGCATTAGTTTCACCTTAAAGTCACAAAAGTGTACCTCAAAGCTCAGTTTTAGGACCCATTTTGTTCACAATTTACATTACTGATCAGTGTGCAAACCTATCAAATGCCTATAAAATCTTTATGAAGATGAGGCTGTAATTTATTTGTTGTTCAAACTCATTTACACAGGCACTTGAATTTCTGCAAGTCCACCTTTGATGCCGTGCAGACCCGTCTAGAGAAATTGAAACTATTCTTCAATGTTGAAAAATCTTAAATGTTTTTTTCCCCCAAATTCACCCATTTCCTCAGAATATACCATTAATCAAAACTGCTCAAGGTAAAACTCTTGAGCTAGCAGAGGTCGAAATAGTACATGCTAGTTTGTCCACATATTATTTGAGCAGTGCATGTAATTTTATACTGCACTAGCACTGGTGCAAATATCTTTATCCAAGTTTTATCAACTATAAGCACCAGTAGAATGAACCAATAAAAGAATAAATAAGGAAAAAAAACAATTTCCAGTGTGTTGTCTTTGTCTTCCCTGCATTTTATGACTCTCACACACGGAGCGAGTTGCTGTGGTCTATTTGTTGTGTTCGCGTGCATACATGTAAACAAAGAAAAGAAAAAAAACTGCCTGCCGCCGCGGTTCCTCTCTCTCTCAGCCCTCAAACTGTGTCATCATTGTGTTATAAACCAGTCACCATTTGCTTTATTATACATCTGTATAGTAAATAAAATTATCTTCACGGACGATTTGTTTGCGCGTGCACGTAAAAAAAAACTGGCTGCCGCTGCGGTTCCTTTACAGAACCCGGGAGAGGTCACTTAAAGTGATATTTTTTCTGGCCATGATAATTTGTGTGCACGTTTTCCTTTAATTGAGCCCACAAATTAAAACATGCACGTTTTCCTGGCCGTGATAATTCGTGCGCACGTTTTTCTTTAATTGAGCCTTCGACTTAAAACATGCACGTTTTCCTTTCGTTCAAAATGAACTCCATAACATGAGTTAAATTGTTATACTCATGAGGGGGAGATGCTTCGCCCTCAGCATCCTTTTTAATGTGCTTAAACTCCAGATATTATCATGCTGGGCAGCTGGCGTGATCTGTATGTCCTTGTGTGCCCAAACCATGATATACCCTGACCAGATCCATTTCTAATGGGGAAATGTATTCCACTGTCTCCTGGTTTGTTGGCTAATAGCCAACATTTATGTGTCAAGACAATATTGAGTGCACATTTCATAAATTGTGGCCACGTTTAAGAAGATTGTGCCCTTGTTTTACTCAAACGATGCTTAAAAGGTACGCACAATATCATAAAACGAGCACACATTCTCTCCACATGCAAAACATTTTGCGATGTTACTTCCAGGGCTCCGTAGTGCCTCGCTCTCTCTCCCCTCAAACTCTGTCATAATTGTGTTATAAACCAGTCACCATTTGTTTTATTATACATCTATGTAGTTAATAAATAAAATGATCTTCACGGACGATTCATTCGCACGCGCACATGAAAAAAAACGTCTGCTGCTGCTGCTCTCCACTCAAATTCTCCCCAGAGAGGAAGAGTCTGACACATCAGGAGGAGGAGTTTTAAGGTTGATATAAGACTGACTTTTGGTTGTGCAAGTAACTTTGTTACTAGCACCAGTGCAAGTAGGTAAAAAAAAAAAAAAAAATGCATTTCGACCCCTGGCTAGTCACAGCTACAAGTATTCGAGATTAATTATTGTCACAGAGCTTTCTTTTAAAGTTCATCTTATACATTTGATCTCCAAATTAAGGGTGAAGCTCAGTTTCTTTTATAGAAAAAAGTCACGTTTCTCCCTCGGAGCTCAGAAGCTTCAGATAGACTATGGTGATGTTGTGTATATGTGTGCTTCAATCAGTCGACTCTGGTGTATCAATGTGCTCTGAGATTCATCATTGGTTGTAGCCATCTTACCCACTGTGAGTTGTATGCCAATGCTGGCATGCCTTCCTGGAATGTAAGGTGATATACACACTGGACACTGGTTTACAAAGCTCTTATTGGGTTGGTTCCTACTTACTGATCCAGTTTCTTTTCGGAAAACCAAAAGCAGTTATGCTCTACGCTCAAATTATGTATTTTTTTGTACCCCGTGTTCCAACAGAAACAGGAAAGAAGTCTTACTTTTTCTTGCCTCTTTGGAATGTCCTGCAATCTGAACTGAAATTGTCAGGGTTAAGTTCTCTGAACACTTTCCGCTGTATTTTATGAAACCAACAATGGAAATCTTTTGAACATTGTCTGCGTTTTAAATCATAAACGGTCATTTTTTAAACTAATGTATTGTTACTATGACTGAAAGACTGTGTTTCATTTGTTAATTGCTTCTATTTTATATATTTTAATTGTTGTCTTGTTGCTTATCTTGTCTATTATGTGTTTTTATATGGTTAAATAAAGGTTTCATAATGGAGTAGATGCATGAAATCTCACAAGAACATGCGGCATGTAAGTAAGATGGCTCTGCGGACTAATGAACAACAATGGGACATCAGCGCCATGTGAAAAAGCTGTTTAAGTCATCTGATCTATTTGTGACAATTTACATATTGTTAGAAGTATTTATACCTTTATTTCAGGAGCAGGCATATCTTTAAGGTGGCATTAATAGACATTTTTACAGGATACAGATCATTTTAAAGATTACATGTGTAATGTATGTCATTTAAGGCTAAATTAGTGTTTTGGTAAGTAGGTGCATGCTGAAACAAAGAAGAGGCAGCACCTTGTTTCGCAAACCCTCCTGCCTGGTTCTCACAGAACCCCGACTTGAACATTGTTCATCTCTCCCTGCTGTAGTCACAGCAAATTAACTACTCAGGTGTGTTCAGACATTCAGAAGGTGGTAGTCATCAGACTTAGCCAATCAGGTATCAGTAGAGCGTAGAGAGATCAGTGGTCCCTGAGGATCAGCACTAAGAAATGCTGGCTGAAAGTGTAATCATGTTGATCTTGTCAGACAATCACAAAGTAGTGATTTGATTAAGTGCTGCTGTGCACAGGTGTCGTGCACAACTATTTTAAATGATTACTAGTCAAACTGATCAAATCTAAACAACAAAAAAAAGTATGTAAATGAAAGTAAATAAACAGTATGTTTGGGTTCAGTGAAGCACAAGAGTAGTGCTGATTAAGAGGAAGGTTTTGGGCTGAGACACCAAAATTCAAGTGCTTGAATTCTGAAAGCAAAGAAAACTGAGCATGAGGGCATCTTGAGGCAACACTGAAATGCCTTTTAAATATTGTGTTGTGTGAACACCGTTACTTAGCTAAACAAATATAGCTGTTAAAAAGATAAGCTAGTAACTTCTGTTAAATATAACTCTTATTCTACGCTATTATGCTAACTAGTAGAGAAGGACAGATGAAATGTTTGTTTGTCTGCCTGTCACAACATACATGATATTTCAAGAAGAAATGGACAGGTTCTTATGACATTTGCTGTGGAAATGATCCAGTGGTGGTGGTGGGGGTATAAACTACTTCTACACTTATTTGGAGACACTTCAGAGATAAAAATTCAAAGAAAACTGAGACCCCACACTGTGATGTTTTCTTAGCATCTGTTTGGACTCTGGCAGTGGACTTTGGTCTTACCAGTGAGATCGATGTCTGGCTTGCTGCTGGAGTCCGTCTCTGTAAAGATTTCCTGGAAGTGGTCGCTGACGGCTGCCAGGACAGCTTTGTGGGCCGTGTACGATTTCCCGCTGGTCCTTAAGGTAATGTCACAGAAAAGCCCCGCCTCCCGCTGACTTCTCAATTTGCTCAATACATCAGCACTGTGTGACGACACAGTCTTTGACACACATGTTCTGCCGCCCAATTCCTGAGACACAGAAATGTGTGAACAGAGTAATCCCAATGAAGTGTGACATAAATTGTGCAATTTACAGGGCGGGAGACACAAAACGAACAGCACTTACATTTGATTTCTTGATATGTTGGTTCCGGCATTCCTGACAACACAGGACAAAGTCTCTGATCTGGAAGTACATCCCTGTGATGAAAACAATGGATTATGGTAACACCATAAACAACAGGTAAAACAAAAGAAAACAAGGGCCATATTTGAGTCTTCATTGACGTCAGTGTAAAAGCTGTTTTGTTGTTGATTCAATCATTAGTGCGTGGCTGTACTCAAAAGTGACCACAAAGAGAAAATGAGTTCTCTCCTCAGACGCAGATAAGATGACATGGGGACAAGTCAGAACTCGGTTTCTGTTTTCCTTCATTATCTCCTTAGGATGTTTGAACTTTTGTTTACTAGCAGTATTACACAAAACTAAAGAATGTGTTTTAATGAACATGTGGCTGTTGAAAGATGAAAAGTCCACAAAATTTAGACAATGACCTCAATACAGATCCAGCAATCCATTACCACGTGTAACACTTTTGAGATAAGGCATTCTGATATTCCAATTTAAAGCTTTAGGGTTCATTTTTTCTAAATCAAGAGATTCTGAAATATTTTCCCAGACAGACAAGTGTGATAGATGTCATAGCTCCCTTTGCCATTTAAGTCATATATTCTTCCTTTGTCCTAACCTGCATAATTTTTTTTTTTGGTATTATGTCAAAAGTTCTTGGAATCACTCTGCATCCATGCCCACTGGTAGCTATATTTGGGATCCCTGATAGTTCTGTTTCATTAACCCCAAACAGAAGGATAGTGTAGCGTTTGTATCTTTGTTAGCGAGACGGACCATTTTTTTTTGTTGGAAATCAGCGAACTGTCCCTCTATCTCACAATGGTTAAAAGAAACCATGTTTTTTTTTTTATAAAACTGGAGAAAATTAAATATACAATGAGAGGCTCTATTGGGATGTTTTTCCATAAAGAAAAACCTTTATTTCGTATTTAAGGAACTACAGGTGTTGCCAGACTGAACTTACATCTGTCACTGTTCACCACTGTTCTTTATGGAGTTCTGTAGCTGTTCCGACTGAGCCAGGGGTAGGGGTGAGGTGGGTGTGTTGTGTGTGTGGTTTGTAGTTTTTGTTTTTTGGGTGGGGAGTGCGGGGGGGACACCAAGTGGATGAGTGCCTACAACTTCCTCTGGACAGGAAGTCAACCTACTACAGGTTATCTCCCCAGACAATCCCAGCGCTTGTTAGCTTATCCTTACACAAAATAACACAGGCAGTGTGGATCACACACTGGTAGTCCAAACCCCATCCCACAAATTTTTGAAAGCAGTACCCAAAAATACAGGTGCTGGTCATATAATTAGAATATCATGAAAAAGTTGATTTATTTCAGTAATTCCATTCAAAGAGTGAAACTTGTATATTATATTAATTCATTACACACAGACCAATATATTTCAAATGTTTATTTCTTTTAATTTTGATGATTATAACTGACAACTAATGAAAATCCCAAATTCAGCATCACAGAAAATTAGAATATTACTTATGACCAATACAAAAAAAAAAAAAAAAAAGGATTTCTAGAAATGCTGGCCAACTGAAAAGTATGAGCATGTACAGCACTCAATATGTACTTGGGGCTCCTTTTGCCTGAGTTACTGCAGCAATGCGGCACGGCATGGAGTCAATCAGTCTGTGGAACTGCTCAGGTGGTATGAGCGCCCAGATTGCTCTGATAGTGGCATTCAGCTCTTCTGCATTGTTGGGTCTGGCGTGTCGCATCTTCCTCTTTAATATACCCCATATATTTTCTATGGGGTTAAGGTCAGGCAAGTTTTTGGCCAATTAAGAACAGGGATACCATGATGATTAAACCAGGTACTGGTAGCTTTGGCACTATGTGCAGGTGCCAAGTCCTGTTGGAAAATGAAATCTGCATCTCCATAAAGTTGGTCAGCAGCAGGAAGCATGAAGTGCTCTACAACTTCCTGGTAGACGGCTGCGTTGACCTTGGACCTCAGAAAACACAGTGGACCAACACCAGCAGATGACATGGCCCCAAACCATCACTGACTGTGGAAACTTTACACTGGACCTCAAGCAACATGGATTCTGTGCCTCTTTCTTCCTCCAGACTCTGGGACCTTGATTTCCAAAGGAAATACAAAATTTACTTTCATCAGAGAACATAACTTTGGACCACTCAGCAGCAGTCCAGTCCTTTATGTCTTTAGCCCAGGCAAGACATCAAGTCAGCAGTTTTCCCCATGATTGTGTAGCCTACAGAAGTAGACTGAGAGACCAGTTAATGGCCTTTGCAGATGTTTTGAGTTAATTAGCTGATTAGAGTGTGCCACCAGGTGTCTTCAATATTGAACCTTTTTACAATATTCAATTTTTTTGAGATACTGAATTTGGAGTTTTCATTAGTTGTCAGTTATAATCATCAAAATTAAAAGAAATAAACATCTGAAATATATCAGTCTGTGTGTAATGAATGAATAGAATATACAAGTTTCACTTTTTGAATAGAATTACTGAAATAAGTCAACTTTTTCATGATATTCTAATTATATGACCAGCACCTGTACAACTGGGTCAGACTGTAACAAAGAGCCAGAACTGGCAGCTTGTTGAGCAACGGCAGTTGTGTACATTATTACAACTGTTGCCCAGACGAGTAATTGAGGAAATTGCTGGGACCTCTAGGAAAATATGACGTCTAAATCTGAAACATGCACACTGGACAATTTTGTCATTTTGCGCTGACAACTTGATATACGAGGTCTGTTAGAAAAGTATCCGACCTTTTTATTTTTTTCAAAAACTATATGGATTTGAATCATGTGCGCTTGCATCAGACAAGCTTGAACCTTCGTGCGCATGCGTGAGTTTTTTCACGCCTGTCGGTTGCATCATTCGCCTGTGGGCAGGCTTTGAGTGAGCATTGGTCCACCCCCCTCGTCAGATTTTTATTGTCAGTGAAATGGCTGAGAGGCTGCCGCTTTGCTCCATGAATTTTTTTTCAGAAACTGTTAGAGACAGCCAGTTGGAAACCATTCGAAAGATTCAGATGGATTTCAGTGAAGATTCTGTCGGTATCACACGGATTAAGGACCATTAAAACTGGATTAAAAATGGCCCACGGCGGCGGAGGGCGCACCGCGCCCTGAGCGGCCATCGACAGGCTAGAATGAGCAGATCACTTCCAAATTTAAGGCTCTGTTGATGCAGGACATCGTGTGACTAGCAGAGAAGTTTCAGAAGAGGTCGGGATCAGCACATTCCACTGTTAAAGGAGATTTTGTAATGAAAAATGTGCGGACGGATTCGCGCATCGGGACGCAGCTGCTCACAGCCGCTGGACAAACAACACCTCCGTGTTGGAAGTCTCACAGGACAAGTTGGAACATGCCCAGCTGTTAATCAATTTCTCAGATACTCACTCGACTGAAAAGCCATCAAAAGCCATCTGAATCTTCTGAATGGTTTCCAACACAGAGGTGTTTTTTTTGTTGCGCGCAATGAGCGGCTCCGTGCCGACGCGCGAAATCCTCTGCACGTCTTTCATTACAAAATCTCCTGTAACAGTGGAATGTGCCACAAAAGTGCTATGTCCAGCTCTCTTGCCATTTCTGTGGTAGTCACACGATGTCCCGAATCAACACAGCGTTCAGTTTAGAAATGATCTGGTCGTTCCAGCCTGTCGATGGCCGCTCGGTGAGCCGACAGAATCTTCACCGAAATCCATCCATATACATATATGTATATGGATGGATGTATACGTATACATATATACATACATATACACATACAACCCCTGGCAAAAATTATGGAATCACCGGCCTCGGAGGATGTTCATTCAGTTGTTTAATTTTGTAGAAAAAAAGCAGTTCACAGACATGACACAAAACTAAAGTCATTTCAAATGGCAACTTTCTGGCTTTAAGAAACACTATAAGAAATCATGGAAAAAAAATCGTGGCAGTCAGTAACGGTTACTTTTTTAGACCAAGCAGAGGGAAAAAAAAATGGAATCACTCAATTCTGAGGAATAAATTATGGAATCACCCTGTAAATTTTCATCCCCAAAACTAACACCTGCATCAAATCAGATCTGCTTGTTAGTCTGCATCTAAAAAAGGAGTGATCACACCTTGGAGAGCTGTTGCACCAAGTGGACCGACATGAATCATGGCTCCAACACGAGAGATGTCAATTGAAACAAAGGAGAGAATTATCAAACTCTTAAGAGGGTAAATCATCACACAATGTTGCAAAAGATGTTGGTTGTTCACAGTCAGCTGTGTCTAAACTCTGGACCAAATACAAACAACATGGGAAGGTTGTTAAAGGCAAACATACTGGTAGACCAAGGAAGACATCAAAGCGTCAAGACAGAAAACTTAAAGCAATATGTCTCAAAAATCGAAAATGCACAACAAAACAAATGAGGAATGAATGGGAGGAACCTGGAGTCAACGTCTGTGACCGAACTGTAAGAAACCGCCTAAAGGAAATTGGATTTACATACAGAAAAGCTAAACGAAAGCCATCATTAACACAAACAGAAAAAAACAAGGTTACAATGGGCTAAGGAAAAGCAATCGTAGACTGTGGATGACTGGATGAAAGTCATATTCAGTGATGAATCTTGAATCTGCATTGGGCAAGATGATGATGCTGGAACTTTTGTTTGGTGCCGTTCCAATGAGATTTATAAAGATGACTGCCTGAAGAGAACATGTAAATTTCCACAGTCTTTGATGATATGGGGCTGCATGTCAGGTAAAGGCACTGGGGAGATGGCTGTCATTACATCATCAATAAATGCACAAGTTTACGTTGATATTTTGGACACTTTTCTTATCCCATCAATTGAAAGGATGTTTGGGGATGATGAAATCATTTTTCAAGATGATAATGCATCTTGCCATAGAGCAAAAACTGTGAAAACATTCCTTGCAAAAAGACACATAGGGTCAATGTCATGGCCTGCAAATAGTCCGGATCTTAATCCAATTGAAAATCTTTGATGGAAGTTGAAGAAAATGGTCCATGACAAGGCTCCAACCTGCAAAGCTGATCTGGCAACAGCAATCAGAGAAAGTTGGAGCCAGATTGATGAAGAGTACTGTTTGTCACTCATTAAGTCCATGCCTCAGAGACTGCAAGCTGTTATAAAAGCCAGAGGTGGTGCAACAAAATACTAGTGATGTGTTGGAGCGTTCTTTTGTTTTTCATGATTCCATATTTTTTTCCCCTCTGCTTGGTCTAAAAAAGTAACCGTTACAGACTGCCACAATTTTTTTTCCTGATTTCTTATAGTGTTTCTTAAAGCCAGAAAGTTGCCATTTGAAATGACTTTAGTTTTGTGTCATGTCTGTGATCTGCTTTTTTTCTACAAAATTAAACAACTGAATGAACATCCTCCGAGGCCGGTGATTCCATAATTTTTGCCAGGGGTTGTATATACATACATACACATACATACACACACACACACACTCATAACAACAAATACCAAAAAAGAAAATCAATTTTCAAAAGAACATTTTTCTAATATCATGCAGCCCTGATGGCCATGAGCTTTGGGTAGTGACTGAAAGAACAAGGCTGCAGATACAAGCAGCAGAATAAAGGTTCCTCTGTGGGTATGTGGTTTTACACTCAGGGACAGGGTGAAAATCTCAAATATCCAGGAGCAGCAGCTGTACTTCAAATGGAAAAGAGCCAGCTGAGGTGGTTTGGGCATCTCGTGAGGATGCAGAAAATGAATAAACAAACTGATATTCAATTAATCAATTATGATATACACTTGACAAGTGCTTTTCCTCATCAATTCAACAATAAATATAAAATACCAGGCTATAGAACAAGTCAACTTAAAGGACATGTTGCATATTATTTTATGTCCCAGTTAGCAACACAACATGAAAGTATTAATGATTGTAAATCTATTCACGCACATGCAGTAAGAATTAGTGTCGCTAATGTATTTTATTGCTAATTATCCCTCTCGCTCGGCGAATCAGCAGGTGCATTTCCGGAAAACATCTTACTCTGCATTTCTTGGTATGTGACATACATTTTAGCAAACACAGAAACATTATGATGGCAGACAAAGAGTGAAACGAATGCTGTTACGTCTGATAATGAAGCTTCTGAGCTTTCATTTTAAAGTGATGGCTCAGATTTATCAGATATGTTCAGGAATGTTGCCCTGACATGTGGTAGCGAATTTGATGATGATGACGTTAGAGCTACAGCAGGGTCTGCTGAAATACTGCCATACCATTTGCAGCCATAGCTGCTGGCAATGATAGTGTGGGAAATACAAAATGATGAGAAATCACAAGTAATTAATTTTGTATAACATATATAATGTACACTGTTTAGGCCTATACTAACAGCAGATACAGATGGGGACAAAATTATTAGCCCCCTGTGAAAGTTAATATTTTAATTTCATTGAAGGTCTTCCAAAATTTCCTGTGATTTTTTTTTTTTTTGGTAACACAGCAAGGAAATTTCAACACATTTCTCAAGTTTTATTTTGGATGGTTACAGTTGTTTTACTGTGCATACGAAATATTATTTCACAAAGAGCGAAAAGCTTGAGGGTCAAAATGAATAATTATTACAACTGCCAAGGATGTAATAAAATCACCTGTGTTTATTTGTCTGTCTGTTAGCAGGATTACGTCAAAACTACTGCACGGATTTCAATGAAATTTTTAACAGATACATATTAGGCCATGGAAGACTCCATTCAGTTTTGGAGGTGATCTGGATCCGGATCGAGATTCTGGATCATGTTTCACTTTATACAGTCTTTGAAGGATTACATCAAAACTACTTCTCTGGTTCTCACCAAATTTTCACCACAGATAGACATTAGGGTATGGAGGAAGACTATTAAATTTTGGATCTGGATCCGGATTGGCAAATATCAGAAATCTCTGATTGTTCTTGTTTTTATACTGCATGTACACTGGAAGATAACAGTTACATCTTGATTTTACAAGCTTTGACGGGCAAGCTTTGACAGTGACTGTGCCAGCTGGGACCTATTTGATGGTGTGGACCTGGACAGCTGGCGATTGTGCATGTGATCCATGAGTGACGACTTCATTGATGGTTTGGAATTACATATTTAATCTTGGAAATCATTCTGCAAGTGGGTGGGTGCCCTGTTGAGTTTTTTTTTTTCCTTTTGTATTTTGTTCTCCTTAGTGGAGCTGGTAGGCTTTGTTTATTTTACTCCGAGGCTGTCAGATTTTGGATCTCGATGTCTGTGGAGTCTGCTGTCTGTACTGGAGGAGCACATTGCTTTAACTCCATTATAGCGCCCACTGTGTACATGCACACCGGACTCTCCAGTGTTTCAGGCTGCCTGATCACGCAGATGTTTCTTAGATTTTTCACAGTTATATCAACGACAACACTTATAAGCGTGCACAAAGCTTAGCCTCTAGCAGACCATTTTTGACAGGCTATGTTCATGACTAATAAACATGCACACACACAATAAGTCTTCTCACAGTAGAGAGCGACTGCTGCTTTTACCGTGACTGCATCAAAATTAGCAGTTATCACAACATGACATCACACATATGCAAACTCTGCAATTAACCTGCAGCTCCGTTCTCAAAGTTAGCAGCTACATTCTATTTAGCAACGCGCTGGGACATTTCCTCAAAGCTACATAAACGCTGTCGGAAAAATGAGCACCCACGAGTACTTTGTTTTCGGCAGTCTCCGTAGCTGTTTGTTGTGAATGCCGTATACTTTGAGACCGGTCACGGAAGTGCACAAAATAATCCCAGTGTATCATTGGATGGTTTAGGCCGTTGGTGACCAACGGCCTAAATCTAAGTTGTTATGATTTCTTTGCGAGATGTCCTTTACGAATTCTTTTGTGGCTGCAATTACTGGTTTCATGAGCAACTTCAGGTTTAGCCAATCAGTGTCTACTGCCAGTGATGTTTATCCAGTGCCATTTTAACTCCTGTACAGTTCATATTATCTTGAGGACAAAAATCAGTATCTTCATTCAGTCCAACAACACTCCGAAATGTCCCCTTTCAAAACTCAAAAGAAGACTGGCCTGTAGCACAGACTGTTTGATACATGGCATAACCAGTGTACTGCCCAAACATTAACAAATAACATGTATAGTGCACAACATTCTGTCTGTGCAGGCTGCCATTAATATTATATTAAATCTCTTTAATTTTGCAAGAATCAAGTTTCTATAGCTTCTAAAGTAATAGACAGTGAAGCACTGATTAGACAAAAACAACTAAACTCACTACTCTGATCACAACAACAACTGATGTTGGTACGTGAATTTCTTTTCACCCCAACATGACCAGAAGCACCTGCTTTAACCTCAGATCCAATGAGATAACTACTCCTGTACCTGTGTAATGCCTGGGTCACACGGCAAGATTTTAAAACTGTCTGTAGGTTTTCGATATCCAAGAGACCAAACACATGCCGATCAAAAAAAAAAAAAAAAAAATCATAGATACAACAGTTTTGGTCGTACAGTGTGTGTGGTGTGCAGGCACATGGTAAAGACAACACAACACACACGAACAGATTTCACTCACTAACATTCCCAGGTCAGACAGGAAATGTCGCAAAACCTCCTGAGATCAAACGAGACTTCGGAGTAAACAATTCTGGGTTCCCCTCCATGTTTACAGGCATAAGCAATTAAATTACTCAGAGACCTTAAATTTTATTTGAGCCAAAAGAACGAAAACACTCATTTTGACCTGTGACCACCTCATCTCTACAAAGTAGCCTTCTATGTGCTACAGGTACACGATATGGGTAGAGAGTGAAGTCACCCCACTGTGAACTCGCCCCAGGTGAAGTCACCGTTGCATATTAAAATTTATAAGCTTAGTTTGAGAGCTCGTTTGCACAGTGTTTTAACAATGGAGGGAATGTTCAGGGTAGCCTAACTGCTATCCTTCACAGGTCCTCCTATAGTTTTAACAGTGCGTGTTTATTCTTCACAGTTTGGGTAACACTGACACTCCTGATTGCATAATGTTTCCATCTTTCAAAAGTTTCAAATAACCGTTTGGGCCTAGCTATCCATGCTTTTTTTTTTCTAAATAATTAAGAATGACTAGTTTAAAATTAGGGACCTGCCAGTGTGATGTATAGAACTGGGCAGTGCTCCCTGCTTCTCCAGTCAATGGGCTTTTTACCTGACAATTACATTTCCCTACCTTAACATCATCTCACGAACAAAACTTGAACGGTGCATTATGTCACTGGTGTGTATAAATAATGTATTACATCAACATATAACTGAAATATTGCATTACTGGAGTAGGGTGACTTTACTCAAAACACAGTGGGGTGACTTCACCTGAGGCAAGTTTGCAGAGGGGTGACTTCACTATTATCCACTGATATGTGGGCGTCCCCTTGGCCGTTTTTTTTTTTTTTCCTTTGCTGTTCCTGGGGTAAACACTGAAGTACCTATGTGCTGGATATTGCATAGCAAAATGCTTAACCTGCGAAAACTGATGATTTTCATGATCAATTCTGCTTATCGGCCTGAGTCTATGTTTAAAAAAAAAAAAATCACATCTGTGTTATCTGTTGTTACAGGCAGACTTTGAGGTCATGTCTGACATAGCTACATTAAATTTTGTAACTCTGACTCCTCTGGAAAAACATGATGGTACACTGGCATTGGTAAGAGGAATTTGAAGCGTATGATTCCAATGTGCTGAGAAGTTAGGAATTGGTTCTCCTTTCCTTGTATTTAAAAACACACCACCACCAGCAGCAGCAGCAGCATACCTTGGTCAATTCTCCATAGCAGGGCAGATTTATGTAAAATATTGTGTGCTTTATGGTAAACGGCACATCTTGCCGATGTTGATTAAATGCTACAAGCTGAATCCATTCCAACCACAACTGCATTGAATTAAAAAAAAAGGGGTGGGGGCTTTAGCATAAAACGCACAATCAGTTAAATTTTACATATATCTGCCCCACTACCGGGGTCCTCTCTAATTTCAGCATCAAATTCCATTCTAAAGTCCAGCCCTGGGGAACAGTTCATGTCCAAAAATACGTTTTTGTCCACCAACTCTGGATCAAAGCACACCTATGGTTAAATACGTACAATCTGACAGCAACTTGAATTTTTTGCGTGCTTCTTGAATCCCGAACACCCACCTTCGATCCTGTTTGCTGTGTCCTGTGAAGAAGTGAGGATCTTACCTTCCCACCAGTAGTTCTCAGCCACACATTTGTAGGTCTCCTCCAGGGACAGGTGGCGCTGGCCGGGTCGCCTCCGGTGGAAGGTGGAGATTGCGTCACATCTCCGATCTTCATCCAAAACCTCCCTGTAGTTTACGAAACCTTTCTCCAGCTTTTTGCGGTACAACACCCCGTCTATCACCTCAAAGTTGGCAGTTCCACACCCTTTGGAGTGCCCGACCGAATCCCCAAATCTCCTCCTGTCTGCAGACCTCTCTGCCGGTCCGAGGTCCGACCAAAGTCTGGACGAGCAAAACGTGTCTGTGCTGCCGTAAGGGGCGTTGCTGTGAGCCATTGGAAAACGGATCAGAACGGAAAGCGTTCAGTTTTCTAAAATAAGGCGAGTTTCACTTTGACAAATCGCCTCTCTAGCAAAAGTTAGTCCCGACAGAAAGTCCACGTGGAGACGATGACAAACTAGCCGCTTAAATTACACCAACAATATCCCCATTTAACGGCAACACCTCCTCACCGAGCCGTCACACGGGTCATCATCACGCAACATCTTCGAAATAATCACCAGAGTTGGGCAACAATCTTCTGCTACTACTTAAAAATTATTACTCCGCGTCCGTCCGAGTGGAGATATAAATTCAGGAGCGGCGGGGTTTGGGCGCCAGCCTCCCCCGGCCTCCTCTCAGCCCTCCTTCGGGGTGGCTTCAGGGGTCGGCAGCGGCCTCCGGAGCCAAACGACGGCAGGCGGCTTCACCTCCGGCGTAACTTGAGATCTATTTCCGCCAACTCGAGTCGGAAGCAACATGATGACGCAGCTAGCAACTCGGCAGCATCGCCGCTCGAGCCACCGAAAAGCGAGCTTTAGCTCCGCCACCAGCGCCAAGTATTGGCCAAAAAAATCACTCCAGATGCCGTCCAAAGCGGGCCAACGAGCTCCTACCGAGCACATGACACACTTCATACCGCTGTGGTTGACGCAAATCCCGTCATATCATCGTAAAAATCCGGTCTTTTTTAAACTCGTAACCTTGTTTGTTGCTAATCAGCAGCCAAACAGCGGCGCGTCCTCCCCGCCTTCACACAAAGACCATTAGCAGAAGCTTTAAAGAGCCTCCGCCACGCGGAAATCTGATTGGTTGGAATGGCTGTCAATCCGCTTGCTTTCACCTTCTTCGAACATAAGGTTGGTGCTCGCACGCGATGCCTAATTTACTGACTTGCTGTACAAGTTAAAGATCCACCCCGTGTGTTCTAATCTGTTCCAGCATTTATTTTACTCATATTCAGTCACTAAGAAATATTCAAAATAATAACCATATATCTTAACCGCCATTGTTGCCTAGAGGGATACAAGTGACCTGAAATGCTACGTGATATT
Organism: Thalassophryne amazonica; assembly: GCF_902500255.1. Classification (NCBI taxonomy): domain Eukaryota; kingdom Metazoa; phylum Chordata; class Actinopteri; order Batrachoidiformes; family Batrachoididae; genus Thalassophryne; species Thalassophryne amazonica. The sequence goes on from NC_047116.1 coordinate 22,244,826, forward strand.
TCTCAGCCTGAAATTTAATTGGCAACACAACTACGAAATTCAGTCATTGTATTTATTTATTAGATAATATTTTATTTAGGGAATTTTCATAGATGAGTAGGGAAAAAAATTCTCAGCAAACTGAGTGTTAATTAATATGGTGTCAAACAGGGGCCAGATATGGCCCGGTACAGGTTAAGGTCTCTACCAAAGGATTTAAGCTTATTTTTAAATATGTCCCATGACATCAAATGTGGTTTGTACATTAATGGAAGCAGCTGTGAAATGCAATCTTTGATTCTATGCAGATGATTCTGCTTTACACGTGTCTGTGCAAGATGTAAATGTTACTGATGAATAATCGGGTGGTTGATTGACAATAAATTGTCTCTCCATTTAGCAAAACCGAATCATTTTTCTTTGGTTTTAAATTAAAAGTCAACCAAATCCAGTTTTGATACTGAAAGTAATGGTGGTATCCATAACAATGAGTCTAAAATGACAGTTGTCATGGATAATTGCATCAGGTAAGAATATGGCAGTTAAGGAGATTCATAAAGTATGAGAGGTGATTGAAAATTTTTGAATCCAACCAATAAGAAACCACAACTGAATTAATGTAATGTTTTATTTTTCCAACATAATCCCCATGAAAGTCCATACACTTTTTCCATGTTGCTGCAATACCTTAATACCGTTCTCACAGAAGGTCTTATCATGGAGCTCAAGGAAGTCATCCACTATACATATGATATCATTATCAGTATTATAGCTCCACCAAAAAAACCTCTTCATGTCTTGAAATAGATGGAAGTCCGAAGGAGCCAAATCAGGGGAATAAGGTGGGCGCGGAACAAGTTTGAAGAACACATTCTTGAATGTCAACCATTGCGATGACCGACGTGTGGACCGGAATGTCGTGCTGGTGAACCACAACACCTAGTTGGAGCATTCCACACCGCTTCCACTTTTTCTCCCACAGCTGTTGCAAAAGGGAAGCATAATAGGCCCCAAAGATGATCTGTTCCTTCTGTTGCTAGTCTACCATTATGATGCTGTCAGCATCCCAGAAGACAGAAGCCATGACCTATCCAGCAGATGAGCAAGTGTAGTGTTCAGAATAATAGTAGTGCTATGTGACTAAAAAGATTAATCCAGGTTTTGAGTATATTTCTTATTGTTACATGGGAAACAAGGTACCAGTAGATTCATACAAATCCAACAAGCCCAAGCATTCATGATATGGTAGAGCATTCATGATATGCACACTCTTAAGACTATGAAATTGGGCTATTAGTAAAAAAAAAAAAAAGTAGAAAATGGGGTGTTCACAATAATAGTAGCATCTGCTGTTGACACTACAAACTCAAAACTATTATGTTCAAACTGCTTTTTTAGCAATCCTGTGAATCACTAAACTAGTATTTAGTTGTATAACCAGTTTTTTATGATTTCTTCACATCTGCGAGGCATTAATTTTGTTGGTTTGGAACCAAGATTTTGCTCATTTACTAGTGTGCTTGTGGTCATTGTCTTGTTGAAACACCCATTTCAAGGGCATGTCCTCTTCAGCATAAGGCAACATGACCTCTTCAAGTATTTTTGACATATCCAAACTGATCCATGATACCTGGTATGCGATATTTAGGCCAAATACCATAGGAGAAACATGCCCATATCATGATGCTTGCACCATTATGCTTCACTGTCTTCACTGTGAACTGTGGCTTGAATTCAGAGTTTGGGGGTCGTCTCATAAACTGTCTGCGGCCCTTGGACCCAAAAAGAACAATTTTACTCTCATCAGTCCACAAAATATTCCTCCATTTCTCTTTAGGCCAGTTGATGTGTTCTTTGGCCAATTGTAACCTCTTCTGCACATCTTTTATTTAACAGAGGGACCTTGTGGGGGATTCTTGCAAATAAATTAGCTTCACACAGGCGTCTTCTAACTGTCACAGCACTTACAGGTAACTCCAGACTGTCTCTGATCATCCTGGAGCTGATCAATGGGTGAGCCTTTGCCATTCTGGTTATTCTTCTATCCATTTTGATGGTTGTTTTCTGTTTTCTTCCACTTGTCTGTTTTTTGTTTTTTTTTTGTCCATTTTGAAGCATTGGAGATCATTGTAGATGAACAGCCTATAATTTTTTGCACCTGCGTATAAGTTTTCTCCTCTCCAATCAACTTTTTAATCAAACTACGCTGTTCTTCTGAACAATGTCTTGAACATCCCATTTACCTCAGGCTTTCAAAGAGAAAAGCATGTTCAACAGGTGCTGGCTTCATCCTTAAATAGGAGACACCTGATTCACACCTATTTGTTCCACAAAATTGACAAACTCACTGACTGAATGCCACACTACTGTTATTGTGAACACCCCCTTTTCTACTTTTTTTTTTTTACTAATAGCCCAATTTCATAGCCTTAAGCGTGTGCATATCATGAATGCTTGGTCTTGTTGGATTTGTGAGAATCTACTGAATCTACTGGTACCTTGTTTCCCATGTAACAATAAGAAATATACTAAAAACCTGGATTAATCTTTTTAGTCACATAGCACTACTATTATTCTGAACACTACTGTATATGCTGATGCTGAATGTTAGAAAGGATCATGTCAAGTTCTGGAGGCCGCAGATCCTACTGATGGTTTCTAACCCTCGCAGCAGTGTTGGCCTCATCACCTTCATCAGCGACATCAAGAAGAGCAGCCTCTATGTGCTGGGCCATGTCCAGCTGGGAGATCTCAGTAAGGATGTTAAACTGGGGCTATCTCAGTTCATCCACCAGAAAATACACGTCAGACGCAGCTGACATTCATCAGCGTGTCAGGAATATTTCCACTCAAAAAATAATGTTTCTGTGTAGGCTCTCAGTTGTCCAGGTGGTTTCCATAGTAGAGAAGCTTGAATCTTCGACTGGACTGGGTTGCTTGATGCGAGGACGTTTCGCTTCAATTCACAGAAACTTCCTCAGCTAAAATTCTTGCTCTGGTAGTCTGACTTCTGTCTTGACTCTTGTAGAGAAGAAAATACAGAAGCCAACACAAGCTGGAGTTTTTTTAAACCTAACCAGACCCCTCCTACCGAGAGGCCGACTGCTATAGGCTAGTGACTAAACAATAGCTCTAATTAGCACCTATTGTGCTCTAGTTAGCACCCTCCTAATGATAGGACGGAAGCTTCTCCTGATGGCTCCCTTGACGACTCTCCTGATGACGTGAATGACACATTACCATGAACAAAAGACTGAAACTGCTTTGACCTGAGTATCCCATTGTAAACAGGGGACAAAGCATGTCTCAGACCCCCTCCCCGGTTAAGGCTGGGTTTCAACTGTTTCACAAAGAATGCTTCCTTGACACCTCTCTCAAACCATTTCTTCTCTCTGGCTAAGATTTTAACTTCCTTGTCCTCAAATGTGTGGTTAGTGTCTTTCAGGTGGAGATGAACTGCAGACTGAGGTCCATTTGCGCCCTCTCTGCGGTGCTGGTATAGCCTTTTGTGTAAAGGTTGCTTAGTCTCACCTATGTAGTGTTCATTACAGTTTTCCTGACATCTGATAGAATACACTACATTGCTCTGTTTGTAACTAGGGATCCTGTCCTTAGGGTGAACTAATTTCTGTCTCAAGGTGTTAACCGGTTTACAGTAAACTGGGATTTTGTGCTGTCTGAAGATCCTCTGTAGTTTTTCCCCTACTCCTGCTAAATAAGGGAGAGACACTCTTCTTCTTGTCTCCGTCTTCTGTCTATCTGGTCTCTTTGTTTTCTGGGACTTCTGCACTTTGTCCAGGGACCATCGTGGGTACCCACATACTGTGAGGCTTTCCGTACAAGTTGTTGTTCTTTAGCCCTTCCCTCTGCAGTTGTGGGCACCTGTAGGGCTCTGTGTTGAAGAGTCCTGATCACCCCGAGCTTGTGTTCAAGGGGGTGGTTTGAGCCAAAGAGCAGATATTGGTCAGTGTAAGTGGGTTTTCTGTAAACCCCTGTCTGGAGCTGCCTGTTCTCTCCAATCGTAACATCACAGTCCAAGAAGGCTAAATGGTTGTTTCTGGCATCCTCACGTGTGAACTTGATATTGGAATCCACCGAGTTGATGTGTTCTGTAAAGTCCTCTCCTGTTGCTTGATTTTAACCCATGTGTCATCGACATATCTGAACCAGTGACTGGGAGAGATGCCTGTGAAAGACGTCAAGGCTGTCTTCTCCACTCGCTCCATGTACAGATTGGTCACAATGGGGGATACCGGAGACCCCATCGCACAACCATGAATCTGCCTGTAGTAATTCCCCCTAAACAAGAAATACGTGGTGTTAAGACAAATCTCCAAGAGTTGGCTGATGTGGTCTGGTGTGAGTTTGGTCCTTTCAAGTAGAGACACATCCTCCAGCAGTCTCTGCCTCACAGCTGAGATGGCCTCAGCGGTGGGGATGCAGGTGAACAACGATGTCACATCAAATGACACCATAGTTTCATTAAGGCCATCCACCGAGTTGATGTGTTCTGTAAAGTCCTCAACTTTACAGAACACATCAACTCGGTGGATTCCAATATCAAGTTCACACGTGAGGATGCCAGAAACAACCATTTAGCCTTCTTGGACTGTGATGTTACGATTGGAGAGAACAGGCAGCTCCAGACAGGGGTTTACAGAAAACCCACTCACACTGACCAATATCTGCGCTTTGGCTCAAACCACCCCCTTGAACACAAGCTCGGGGTGATCAGGACTCTTCAACACAGAGCCCTACAGGTGCCCACAACTGCAGAGGGAAGGGCTAAAGAATAACAACTTGTACGGAAAGCCCTCACAGTATGTGGGTACCCACGATGGTCCCTGGACAAAGTGCAGAAGTCCCAGAAAACAAAGAGACCAGATAGACAGGAGACAGAGACAAGAAGAAGAGGAGTGTCTCTCCCTTATTTAGCAGGAGTAGGGGAAAAACTACAGATGATCTTCAGACAGCACAAAATCCCAGTTTACTTTAAACCGGTTAACACCTTGAGACAGAAATTAGTTCACCCTAAGGACAGGATCCCTAGTTACAAACAGACCAATGTAGTGTATTCTATCAGATGTCAGGAAAACTGTAATGAACACTACATAGGTGAGACTAAGCAACCTTTACACAAAAGGCTATACCAGCACCACATTAATTCAGCCCCATTTCTCCACAAAACAAACTCAGCGTGAGAGAATCACTTTGAAAAACCAATCAGGGACAATGTTAGGATATTTTTTTGCAGCTTATTTGACTTAATGTCATTCAGAGGATTTAATAGAACCTAATTTTTTCTTGAGGATGTTAGATCTTTCACAATAGTGAATGTTGCTGTGATTTTATTGAGAGGAAAGTACACCTCATAATATACCAAAAACACGTTTGTAAAGGCAGAATTATTTATTTATTTTTAAATTGTATACATTTCAACAACAGAAGGTTTTAAAAGTGCCTTTTGATTGCAGATTAAATTCTGTTATTAAATCAGTCCTCACAAGGGCAGGCAGTAAGGTCCATAGGTATTTGGACAGTGATGATTTTTGTGATTTCGTCTCTGAACACCGCTACTGTGGAGTCTATATGACACGGTCAACATGTGTTTTGAAGAGTACAATTTCAGCTTAGCTACAAATGATTCAGAAATCATTTTGGAATTACAGCCAATTTTGGGTTACAGTCCCTCCATTTTCAGAAGTCAGGTAATAGGATGAATGAAATAAAAGTATTATTTTTCATGCAAATGATCATTTTTATAGCAATCTTTCTTTAGGCAAGTGACTCGTAAATGTTCTTGTGTCCAGCCACTCAGTTGTCTAAAGAGAACCTAGCTGCCTGATGACTTCTAATACAAATAATAGTAATATTTAGTTTGTCCAATTAATTATGGTGCCAAAATAACTGTAACCATTAATGGCTGTTTTTGTTGGTGACTTTGAATTAAAGCCGAAGGTCTACTCTTCGGTCACATCTTGATTGTGTCGTTTCGATTCCACTGTGGCCCTTAGTCCCCTCGTGGGCGACTTGCATGGCAGCAGCCTGACATTGGGGTGAATGTGAGGCATTAATGTGTAAAGCGCTTTGAGCATCTGATGCAGATGGTAAAGCGCTATATAAATGCAGTCCATTTATGAGACAGCTTTGGCTTTCTTCGGCGGGGTAGAACCCACGTTTCTATTGCTTCGACTGTTGTTTGGACTCCAGTTTAAAGTGATGGGACCAGGATCGTCCATAGTCACAAATTGTTGCATGAATTTATTCAGATTTATACTTTTTTTCACTAGTGTGTTATACAGTTTTGCCAAAGTTACTTTGAAGAGTTACTTTTTTACTTTATACAATTACTTCATTAGCAGCTAGTGATGACTTTTAACTAATAAGTAATGTAACTAATAAAGTAACTGGTAATCTAACTTGGTTACTCTTAAGATTGAGTACTCAGAAAAGTAAATAATAGTTATTTTTCTGAGTACTAAATCTTGAGCTGCCGACAAGTTGTCCGCAGCTGAGATTCACTATTGCAAAATGATTGAAATGCTCAATGAACCAATTACTTCAGCGTAGATCATTTTTGAAAGGGCAAAATACTCAATGAAACAAATTCTTCTAAAAATACAGTTTATATGTTCCAGAAACATTAACTGCTTCAAAAAATTACTATTTTGAATGAAACAAAATAAACTACTTCAGAAATTCATATTCAGAGTACTTGAAAGACTAAAAGAACCAATTGCTTGCAACCAAGTTTACAAAATAACCAGTCACATGTGGAATAATGATCAAATATTTTTGTATATTACGAAAACCTTTATTTAAACAACTTCCTTTGTTATACACTTACAAAAACTGGAAGCTTCTTTTGCTTACTAGGAAAACCTAGTTCTGTGAAGTGGATAAAAGATTTGGATGAACCTTTCCCTAACCCTAAGACCACCTCTCCATAAAATTGAACTGAAATCAGTGCATCAATATTGCACACTCTCGAATGACTAAATTATCCTCTGCCTGAGTCAAAACACTATTCAAGATGTGTTGTTGCCAATACTTAAGAGTAAAAAAAAAAACAAACAAAAAAATGAAAACAAACACTTGAAGTTGTGGTGAAAGCATCCCTTATTAGAAAGCTGTCACATGATTTTTAAGAGTGACTTCTGCTTAACACTTTCAAGCAATTACTGCCCAACTTCTAAAACTATTCACAAGAACACACAAAGCACCAAAACATGAAGTGCTTTTTTCCACTGAATACAATGTCATGAACTCATATATTGCATTTAAGAGGAAGGAGAAGGGGGGGTGGGGGCAAAGTTGACTGGTAGTTTATAACAGAGTACACAATGTGGTGTTTAAGCAGTACAGACATCAACATTAATGCCACTGTGCAAGCAAAAAACAAATGTTTTCGCACAATTCTCGCAAGAGCGAAAAAAAAAATTCACACAGAGTGGCAATGAGTGCTCAGCATATGGTTGTGAGAAAATTAAAATTTTTGTAAAAGCGCAAAAAAACAAAAAAAAAGAGGAACTTTAACTGGCCCCACCTTCTCCAGTGAAGTGGTGGCCAAAAGGTTAGAGATGTGGCTGTATGAACAGGTCATCAGTTTGGTTCTCTGTTGCTCCCACTTTGCAGTGGAGTACCTTGCATGCCAGCACCCCTAACATCAGTGGGGTCATCAACCGTTTAACACTAAGCACCAGGATCAGATGGAAAAAGCACTATAGATATATAGTCCCCTTTACCATTGGACTGTACAGGAAGTTGCTTTGGCATGCTGCTCAAATAAAATGACATTTGATGTTATCTTGACCTGCAGCAATGTTATTTGCTATTTTGTGATATTTCATTTGTCATAATAATAAAAATAGCCAAAAAAAAAAAAAAAAAATCTCCAGATCTAATTACATGAAGAATCAGCAGTGGTTTAGCACTCAGGTTATTTTGACTGAATCATTCTGCTTTATGTGCTCTAGTCTGTCACTATACAGCAACACCAAAGAGTTGTCTGTTAACACTAAGCAGGGCCCTGACCTGGGGCCTGGACAGGGGCCTGGCTGGCCGCCTGCTCCTGTTCACTAATCTTTGCCCGTTGGAGTCAGGAGGCTGGCACACTGATCAGAGGGAGGAGATGGACGCTCTGGCAGAACAAAGTAAAGAATTATTTTTACACCGTACACTACGGCACACTGTAACTGTGCATTGTTTTGACAAAATGAGAGCATCAACATTGAACAAACTAAGCAATGCATAGTGTGGACAGTGAGACATTATGCTATTAAAATGCCTTTAATGAAAATATGGAAAAAGCAGACACACTGTACTTGTATTAAACTTTTGATACTGGAAAAAGGGAACAAAAAAAAACCCCCATCACTCCTGCAATGTTTTCTTGAGTTTTCCCTAATTCAGTGTTTAATAATTTGAAAATGTTCTTGTGCCTAACACATAAAGTCAAATGGGTATAAAAATGACTAGTTATTTGTGCTATAGCAAAGGGAATAGATTGTCATTTCTGTTTTAATTACTTGTTATCACTCCCATTTTACAGAAGGTGCCTCAGTCTAACTGTATTCGGACACTGTATTTCAAAAACGGTGTGGCAAGGTCACGGGCAAGTTTTTAGGGGGAGGTGGTCCTTAGGTCAAGAAACAGTTTATCAAATTTTGACGGTGACCCAAATTTGGCTTAATTGTTAATCTTTTTCTGTAAGTTTTTTTTTTTGGCTGGGAGGGAGAAGCCCTTCTGACTGCCTTCCTCTGTCTGTTGTGGTGGGTAACCGTGGTTGACCATTACTACCCCATATTAGCCTATACTTTCAGATTAAATGGTAAACATTCTATCTGAAAACCTGATTTATTGCCGTAAAACTAGAATGTTCACTCCTGTGTGACAGCGAAGTTTAAAAACTGGGGTCTGTAGGGCCTCTGTGGCATCATTACTAAGGCTGAGACTAATTTGGACTGGTAGCTGGCTAAATGTAGATGTTTGTAACATCATACTGTACATGTACTTTTTCAACTCTGTGGAAAGAGAAAAAAAGGGCAAGAAAAAGAAAATTTTCAATTAGATCCACAGCGGTGTAAAATCTTCCCTGACATGAAGATCACGCTGTCACCAAACATCCTCAAAATCCATCCTCTAACTTTTATGTTATATTATGTAGACAGTGTGGTCACAAAGTGTCCACCTGCTGGTCTCTGGCTGACGGGTGTGTACGTATTATTATTATTTTTTTTAGCAGAGCGTTGTTGTCATCAATTATATGTCCACTAAACCTGGTAGGAACATTTCATGGGCGAGTGTGTCCAGATACATTTTTGAAGGAGATGGGACGAGGGTCAAAGTAATTAAACATACAAAGAAAATAAATAAATAAATAAATAAAAGAAAAATTCAGGATATCTGCAAACCAAAAGGGCTGTAAACAACGTTAAGATTAAATAAAATCAGCAAACCATGTGTCAAAGTTTGAGTGATGTTATGACATCAAGAAAAAAAAAGAATAATTATATAATTTTCTGAAAATTTATTCTAGGATGCCAACACACAACTAACAGAACCAGAGAGGAGATTCAAAGCTAAAATCAACCAGCTAATTGTTTGTCATTATGCGGCATAAGTGACGTCAAGAAACAATATTAACTCCAAAATAATAAACTATAATGCACATACGCCTTGCATCAATACTGTAGTTACCAGAGCATAGCGTGTGTACAAACTTCATCAAGTACTATGATGTCCCGAATGAGGAGAGAATATTTTTACAGCAGTGATGCATACTAACCGTGTTTGGCTTTCACGGTTAAGAAGGTAGCTGGAGACGAGGAGGATACAGGAGTCAAAGATACTCGCCTGCAAAAAAAAAAAAAAAAAAAAATCATCACCAAATAAAAACATTATTCATCAAATCATTTAAAACATCTTCCTAATGTAGATGTATGTTGTGTAGGAGTTAATTTAACCAATTGCAGCGATGACACAAACATTTCTAACCACAGACACAAAGCAGTCGGCGTGTCACTGTGCACGAGGAGTCTGTTGGAATAATCATTATTCACAGTCAGCGGGGATCCAACAAGTTCCTCAGTGTGTATAAACATATGTTGTCTGCTGCATGCTAATGTACAGTAGTGTCAGAATAATAGTAGTGCTTATGTGACTAAAAAGATTAATCCAGGTTTTGAGTATATTGCTTATTGTTACATGGGAAACAAGGTACCAGTAGATTCTCACAAATCCAAAGACCAAGCATTCATGATGCACACTCTTAAGGCTATGAAATTAGGCTATTAGTAAAAAAAAAAAGTAGAAAAGGGGGTGTTCACAATAATAGTAGTGTGGCATTCAGTCAGTGAGCTTTTTAACATTCCTTGAATCACTAAACTAGTATTTAGTTGTTATAACCACAGTTTTTCATGATTTTTCACATCTGCGAGGCATTAATTTTGTTGGTTTGGAACCAAGATTTTGCTCCTTTACTAGTGTGCTTGGGGGTCATTGTCTTGTTGAAACACCCATTTCAAGGGCATGTCCTCTTCAGCATAGGCAACATGACCTCTTCAAGTATTTTGAAATATCCAAACTGATCATGATACCTGGTATGCGATATATAGGCCCAACACCATAGTAGGAGAAACATGCCCATATCATGATGCTTGCACTACCATGCTTCACTGTCTTCACTGTGAACTGTGGCTTGAATTCAGAGTTTGGGGGTCGTCTCACAAACTGTCTGCGACCCTTGGACCCAAAAAGAACAATTTTACTCTCATCAGTCCACAAAATATTCCATTTCTCTTTAGGCCAGTTGATGTGTTCTTTGGCAAATTGTAACCTCTTCTGCACGTCTTTTATTTAACAGAGGGACTTTGGGGGGGATTCTTGCAAATAAATTAGCTTCACACAGGCGTCTTCTAACTGTCACAGCACTTACAGGTAACTCCAGACTGTCTTTGATCATCCTGGAGCTGATCAATGGGTGAGCCTTTGCCATTCTGCTTATTCTTCTATCCATTTTGATGGTTGTTTTCAGTTTTCTTCCACGCGTCTGTTTTTTTGTCCATTTTAAAGCATTGGAGATCATTGTAGATGAACAGCCTATAATTTTTTGCACCTGCGTATACCTTTTCCCCTCTCCAATCAACTTTTTAATCAAACTACGCTGTTCTTGTGAACAATGTCTTGAATGTCCCATTTTCCTCAGGCTTTCAAAGAGAAAAGCATGTTCAACAGGTGCTGGTTTCATCCTTAAATAGGGGACACCTGATTCACACCTTGTTCCACAAAATTGACAAACTCACTGACTGAATGCCACACTACTATTATTGTGAACACCCCCTTTTCTACTTTTTTTTTTTTACTAATAGCCCAATTTCATAGCCTTAAGAGTGTGCATATCATGAATGCTTGGTCTTGTTTGATTTGTGAGAATCTACTGGTACCTTGTTTCCCATGTAACAATAAGAAATATACTGAAAACCTGGATTAATCTTTTTTTAGTCACATAGCACTATTATTCTGAACACTACTGTAGTAGTAAGTGTGTATACTGTTTTGCAAAATAATCAGCTGAGAAACTACAACCATCAAAGGTGAGTGAGGGAGGGAGGGGCAGACTGTGGGTCACCCTGATTCCAGTAAACACACATTTGAATAGTTTTTCATAATTTAAACTTCATCCAAATGAACCAGCACACCACCTACAGGGCATCACTATGAATTATGAAGTCCCACAACATACTAAAAAGGCAGTATGTGGTGTATCACAAAATTATTGTATATTTCAACTGATCAACAGTTTATGGCAATGATGATGTAAAACTGATGAGTATTTTCTAGTTACAGCTTCTCAAATATGAGGATTTTCATATTTCTTTGCTTTATGTAATTGGTTCTGCCAAGCAGTCATGTTTATAACCCCAATTATTTGTTGATTATTTCTCAGGAGTACACACACACACACACACACAAAGTGTGTCCTGGAAATTCAGACACAGGAGATGATATTGGAAATGTAAAATAAGCGAATAATAAAAGCAGGAAACAGCTGTTTTGTTTGAAAAGTTGATTACAGATGCAACCGTGTAGTAATTTACATTTTATAACTTTACAGATTATAAGAAAATCATTAATAGAAAAGCTTACAATGTGTGGTAAAGGTTCACACCTTTGTGTGTATGAAAATATACTCAAGCTATGTCATGTTCTCTACTATTGGCAAAAAAAAATTCACTCAGGTACTCAAGAAACAACTGCATACTTAACTGAAATTTTGGATTCTGACAGATGCAGGAGAGGACCAGAAACCTGTTTTAGAACATAATTTACAGTTATTTTATACTGGTATAAATAAGAATGGGACATGTCCAAGATTGCTCAGGCAGGTGCATTTAAAACTGGGCTTGCTTTTTTTTTTTCTTTATGTCTTGCTGCCATTTACAGGGTCCTGGTAGCCAAAACTTTACATCATTTTTCAAACAATATATCACCAATTATTTAGCTCCAGTTTCTGATGCAAGAGTTTTGTATTTTCTGTTTTGGATCATGACACTGAAGGCATCCCTATGTGGACAGTGAGTGAACTTAAGCCATGAGAGATTGTCATCTTGATTTTGGAAACGGGATGGAAATTTTTCATCAAATTAACATTCACAGATAAAATAATTGACTTAAAATTGAATAAATAAGACGATAATGAAAATAAATAATTGTAGGTGTCAGCAGATGGTTAGCACTGTTGCTTCAGAGCAAGAGACTGCATCATCATCTATGGCCACAAGATGACACCATCTTCACACATGACCATCTGCTCTGTGTACTGATGGTCCTGTGATTCTCACTCCTGAGCAGAAGGTAGCAGTAATGAATCATTAAACTGGATGCAAACTGTTGTAAAATAAGAAGAGCTGAATGGCAATATGTTATGCCACAGAGGAATGAAATGAAATTAATAAATCGAGCTCTCAAACTGAAAGTCCACCGCCCCCTTGAATAAATAGAGGGCCTAATCTTCATTCTCCTCAGCACTATCTATTTGTGCATTCTGGGAGAGCCAGAACAGCAACAAGGAGGACAAATAGGCTAAGGTCAGGGTAACTATGCATTAAAAATGTATAGGAAGGTTAAAATGTTCAGTTACATTTAATAAGGGAAATGTGCACATGTGGTGTTTGTGTTTAAAATAAATGCATCAAATTCATGTTGCTTTTTCTTGAGTGAAGCAGGAGCAACATGTTTCAAAAATAAATGTGACATAGATTGGTACAATTAGCTTTTTTTTTATTATTATTATTATTTTTTTTTTAACATTTTCATGACTGAAAAAACCCATGGGCTTTTTGAACAGATAAGACTAATACTCTGTTGCGTCACGCAGTCTGGAAAATGCAGTAACTCAAATACAAGTTGCCTGATGTATCTCTGGTTCTCAGATGACCCTCATTCTTTTAAAAGCCTCTTCTCTGCAATCTTCAAACATTTTTAAAAGGCAGAAAACTCCTGTGACAAACTTAACAGCAGCAATATAACCCAAAAGGTTCAGATCCTTTCAATCTGCTGGAAACAGAAAGCGGGGACAAAGCCTGTACCCGGGATTTGTCAGCACGCAGAATGTAGAATCTGCTCATTTATACCTTTATTTACCTTGGGGTGGGGCCCATGTAGGAGTGTGTAGTCTTGGGAGTAGAGGATCCAGAGGTATTAGCACTGTTTAGGACTTTAGGGGTGGGAGTGAGTGGGGTGAGGCGTGGCTGGGTGGAGGTAAGGGGTGTAGTCTTGGGAGTAGAGGATCCAGGGATATTATCACTATTTAGGACTTTAGGGGTGGTGGGAGTGAGTGGGTGAGGCGTGGCTGGGTGGAGGTAAGGGGTGTAGTCTTGGGAGTAGAGGATCCAGGGATATTATCACTATTTAGGACTTTAGGGGTGGTGGGAGTGAGTGGGGTGAGGCGTGGCTGGGAAACTGAGGACTTGTTAGGGGTGACCTGGGGCTGAGAAATAGAAGGTGGAGTCTGAGGTGTTGAAGATATGGTCTTATGGGTAATAGGCTTCCCCCAGCCCTCCAGAGTGTTGAGGGTGATCCTACGAGGCTGAGGTTTAGTCTTAACAGTGGGGGTCTTCTCCTGTGGAGACGTGATGGGGGAGGTGGGACCAGAGGGGACTTCTTTGCCACTGCCAATTTGGGATGTGGGAATCAGGGTTGTGTTTGGTGGCTGGGATGCAGGTGAGGAGTTTTTGGAGGCTGCAGATTTCCTGCCCCTTTTCTCAACAGTACTGGTTGGAGTGAACACCTCCAAGGTGGGGGGCTCCTTCAAGGGAGTGCCCAGCTCACCAGGAGCAAAAGACAGGAAGGAACAGTAGCCGTCTGTGGAAGACACAGCCAGGAAAGAACCATCCCGGGACCTACAGCAGATAGAACAGCAACCAAACATTAATATCTGAATCATTTAACACAGGGGTTTTCAAAGTGTGGGAGAGTGAGCTCCCCCATCAGAGAACAAATGAACAGCCCCCCCCAAGCGATACACATACAAACAATTTCTTTTTACACATCTTAAACACATTTTTAAAGTATTTGTGTGTTTTTAAGGAACTGTCTACGCATTTACACATTTTACAACCTTTGTAAACATTTTAAACATGCTTTTAAAGAACTTTCTATTCTTTCACACATTTTACACCTTTCAAAAATTTTAAACATGTTTTTACAGAACTTTCTATTCTTCTATTTTTATCTTTTGTCATATTTTAAACATCATTTTTCTAAACATTTAAACATCTCCGTTTTTAAACGATCTGAACCCAAGTGGCGTTCAGTTGTTGGACTTCTGTGCTAGTCACAGTTTGTCCATCACGAACACCATGTTCGAGCACAAGGGGTGTCCATAAGTGCACGTGGCACCAGGACACCCTGAGCCGAAGGTCGATGATCGACTTTGTAGTCATATCATACACACGTACGCACGCACCACTTTTAATATATAGAAAGGTGGTGGCCAAGATGATGACACCATCAAGGCAATAAAAACCTAACATTCCACATTTAGAGCTTCTTTGTCCTTCTGAGATTCTAAAAGTTTCTCCAAAGAAAGCTGACTTGCACAGTTGCTGTCTACATTCACAAACTTGAAATGAATCTACCTTTGGAGTAAGCTGTGTGACCCTTGACACTTTAGGTTTGGTTAGGCGAAGCTTGGCATTTTGGGACTCTGGCCTTGACCTCTGAACTTTGCTTTGACTCGCATCTCTCTTCCCTCTTCACCGGTGACAGGGTGGCTGGCGCTCTGGTTCTCAGCGCTCTGTGCTGGGACTCTTCTGCTCCAAAGTTCTGCCCCATTTGTGATACAGAGCGGGTCAAGCAGATATCCACACTCTCCTCCTCTTTCTTCAGGCCTGCCATGGGCCCCCCTGTTGGTCTACAGAAGCTAAACAGAAAGCCAGAGTCCAGTAACTTGATGGGGGGTTTGCTCTGGCGCTTCCCCAAGTCCGGAGATGAAGGATCGGAGAAAGATCCGACAACTGGCAGAGGTTCTAGAGGCTCTTCTTTAATGGCTTTGTACAAAGGGTGGCTGTAGAGGGACGGCGGAGGTGTGTGGTCTAATATTTGGAGCTCGCCAGATTCCTGATCCTTAATTCTCAGTCTACCGTCTGTGGCCTTCGGCCCCTGGCTCCCTGACTTCTTCCTCTCCACACTGGTCTTACACTTCATTTTCCCCACCTCCCTTGTAGCGTACCGTCTGAGTTTGTTTTTGTTGCTGACCGGCAGCGGTTGTAGCGCAGTGTTCTAACATTCTCCACGCCAACCTTGTTTCTGGCCCGTGATGTCAGTGAGGATAGAGGCTTACGCGGTGTGTGACCATGTTGATGCTTGATGGAAAAGGGCGACCTGAGATCGAGCAATCAGCTGGTTCTACTTTGATTGTGACTTTGTTCCTCAGAGTTTTGGTGCTTCCACGGTGCAGAGGCTGCTGCGCAGGAATTTGAGCACTATCACCCTTCCTCACCGAGCGTCTCATGTCCTTCCCCCTGAAGGACAGCCTGGATGGAGGCTGGAGTATGTCTGGTAACCCTCCCTTACTTCTCATGCTCCTGTCGCTTGGCGGGATGTGTCGCAGGATGATGCTTCGCCTTTTTGCCGTAATCTGCTCCGTGCTGCCTGCACCAGCGGTTTTGGCTTTCACAGTCCTGCTGAGGAAGCGAGTGGTTACGGGACTGCAAAGAGGCAGCGCCAGTGGTACATCTCCATATGCTACCCCTGGTGTAGCGAGGCGTGGTTTACGTCGCTTTGTCAGTGAATAGTTGTTGGCTTTCAACTTCCTCAGCCGTTTCTTCTGTCTCCAGCCAATCAGGTCTTCTGGTCTGGGGCAGCAGAGCAGTCCGCTGTAGCCCCAGGACATTCATCAACTTGTACTTCTCCTGTGCTCGGGCATAATCCTCTTCATCCTCTCCAACCTGATTGACTTCTTGCTTCACCCTGTTAGGGCTACACACAGCTCCAGGCCTTGATCGAACGCTGCGTGAAAGCCGGGTGACGGTGTGAGGTCTCTCTTTCGACGAGGGGTCTCCGGCATGGGCAGCAACCTCTGAACTTCCTGTGAAGCCCCAGGAGTGGAGCGAAGAAGCCGGGTATTTGATGGCATTAAAGGTGGGTAATTCTGTGAGCGTGGGGATGCCACAGAATTTTGGGAGATGGTAGCTTTCTTGGAGGAGGGAGATTTGAAATCCATGAGCTTCATCCTGTGTGAGGGACTCACAGGAAGCCCATTATGGCCTTGGGGTGTCAGCGTGTTACGCAAACTATGCCTTGGACTTTGTTTTAACGGTGGATCAGAAGTATCTAGCATTATTTCTGACTGAAACTGTTTGTGTGCTTTATCCTCCAACGTCCTCTTTCTTTTTGCCTTCCCTCTGTTGATGGTGAAGATCACGACTTGAACTTTCCATCCTGGTAGACAGCTGTGACTGCCGTTCTTGCTCCTTCATGAGTGCAGAACAGGCTTCCACTGCCGGCCACATACCAAGGTGACGGGCCATGGTGATGACTTCAGGTAAATCCTCCTGATGAACGGACAGAGTGGAAGAGTAGGAGAAATCTAGCAGAGACAGAAGGCTCTCCTCTCTGAAACCTGCAAAGTAAAATACATTTTTTTAATTCAGTGTGTACAACCCCGATTCATCAATTGGACAGCGACAACATAATTATGGAAGAACACACGTAAACCCAAAGAAGAGACCATGTCAATATCAAGTATGAGGTATTTTCTATGAATGTATACATCTCATCCTGTTTCAGTTTTTCATTCACCATACTTGTGTTTAATTCCCCTGAAAATGTCTTTCAAGAACAATTTAAAAGTCAAACTGGATGGATTTATGAACAGCATCGTTTCTGTTCAGTTGGTATTAGAACTGTCAGACAGTGAAGGTTGACAACCTTTTTGCTGCTTCTCTATTAACAGTTATTACCTTCACTAATCAGACAGTGTTTTAGTGTTTCACCAATATCTATTTGTTGGTTGTTGGTAGAATTACCTAAAAACTTTGGCGAGACTGTTCAGTCTGACATGGAAAGTAAACCATTACCATCTGGTAAAATGTTACTTTATCCAGTCACCCTGTAAAGTGGACGTTGTTGCCTTTATCAGCATTTCTCAACCTCGGCAAGTGTTTCCTTCTCGCTCTCTGAAAAAAAATGGAGTACGAGGAGAACACTGATAGTGATGGGACCTTTCACTGCTTAACACTTTTGAAAATCTGAGGTGACAATGGAGCATTTAAAAATGGTTTCTTCTTGTATTTTTACTGAGAGAATCTTGTTCGAGGTTAGCTTATCCTGTATGTTTGGCAATCCTGTATGCACTGGAAAGTAGGATGCAGTGCGATCAGGTGGCAGGCATTAGTTTCACCTTAAAGTCACAAAAGTGTACCTCAAAGCTCAGTTTTAGGACCCATTTTGTTCACAATTTACATTACTGATCAGTGTGCAAACCTATCAATGCCTATAAAATCTTTATGAAGATGAGGCTGTAATTTATTTGTTGTTCAAACTCATTTACACAGGCACTTGAATTTCTGCAAGTCCACCTTTGATGCCGTGCAGACCCGTCTAGAGAAATTGAAACTATTCTTCAATGTTTGAAAAATCTTAAATGTTTTTTTTCCCCCAAATTCACCCATTTCCTCAGAATATACCATTAATCAAAACTGCTCAAGGTAAAACTCTTGAGCTAGCAGAGGTCGAAATAGTACATGCTAGTTTGTCCACATATTATTGAGCAGTGCATGTAATTTTATACTGCACTAGCACTGGTGCAAATATCTTTATCCAAGTTTTATCAACTATAAGCACCAGTAGAATGAACCAATAAAAGAATAAATAAGGAAAAAAAACAATTTCCAGTGTGTTGTCTTTGTCTTCCCTGCATTTTATGACTCTCACACACGGAGCGAGTTGCTGTGGTCTATTTGTTGTGTTCGCGTGCATACATGTAAACAAAGAAAAGAAAAAAAACTGCCTGCCGCCGCGGTTCCTCTCTCTCTCAGCCCTCAAACTGTGTCATCATTGTGTTATAAACCAGTCACCATTTGCTTTATTATACATCTGTATAGTAAATAAAATTATCTTCACGGACGATTTGTTTGCGCGTGCACGTAAAAAAAACTGGCTGCCGCTGCGGTTCCTTTACAGAACCCGGGAGAGGTCACTTAAAGTGATATTTTTTCTGGCCATGATAATTTGTGTGCACGTTTTCCTTTAATTGAGCCCACAAATTAAAACATGCACGTTTTCCTGGCCGTGATAACTCGTGCGCACGTTTTTCTTTAATTGAGCCCTCGACTTAAAACATGCACGTTTTCCTTTCGTTCAAAATGAACTCCATAACATGAGTTAAATTGTTATACTCATGAGGGGGAGATGCTTCGCCCTCAGCATCCTTTTTAATGTGCTTAAACTCCAGATATTATCATGCTGGGCAGCTGGCGTTATCTGTATGTCCTTGTGTGCCCAAACCATGATATACCCTGACCAGATCCATTTCTAATGGGGAAATGTATTCCACTGTCTCCTGGTTTGTTGGCTAATAGCCAACATTTATGTGTCAAGACAATATTGAGTGCACATTTCATAAATTGTGGCCACGTTTAAGCAGATTGTGCCCTTGTTTTACTCAAACGATGCTTAAAAGGTACGCACAATATCATAAAACGAGCACACATTCTCTCCACATGCAAAACATTTTGCGATGTCACTTCCAGGGCTCCGTAGTGCCTCGCTCTCTCTCCCCTCAAACTCTGTCATAATTGTGTTATAAACCAGTCACCATTTGTTTTATTATACATCTATGTAGTTAATAAATAAAATGATCTTCACGGACGATTCATTCGCACGCGCACATGAAAAAAAAAAAAAAAAAAAAAAAACGTCTGCTGCTGCTGCTCTCCACTCAAATTCTCCCCAGAGAGGAAGAGTCTGACACATCAGGAGGAGGAGTTTTAAGGTTGATATAAGACTGACTTTTGGTTGTGCAAGTAACTTTGTTACTAGCACCAGTGCAAGTAGGTAAAAAAAAAAAAAATGCATTTCGACCCCTGGCTAGTCACAGCTACAAGTATTCGAGATTAATTATTGTCACAGAGCTTTCTTTTAAAGTTCATCTTATACATTTGATCTCCAAATTAAGGGTGAAGCTCAGTTTCTTTTATAGAAAAAAGTCACGTTTCTCCCTCGGAGCTCAGAAGCTTCAGATAGACTATGGTGATGTTGTGTATATGTGTGCTTCAATCAGTCGACTCTGGTGTATCAATGTGCTCTGAGATTCATCATTGGTTGTAGCCATCTTACCCACTGTGAGTTGTATGCCAATGCTGGCATGCCTTCCTGGAATGTAAGGTGATATACACACTGGACACTGGTTTACAAAGCTCTTATTGGGTTGGTTCCTACTTACTGATCCAGTTTCTTTTCGGAAAACCAAAAGCAGTTATGCTCTACGCTCAAATTATGTATTTTTTTGTACCCCGTGTTCCAACAGAAACAGGAAAGAAGTCTTACTTTTTCTTGCCTCTTTGGAATGTCCTGCAATCTGAACTGAAATTGTCAGGGTTAAGTTCTCTGAACACTTTCCGCTGTATTTTATGAAACCAACAATGGAAATCTTTTGAACATTGTCTGCGTTTTAAATCATAAACGGTCATTTTTTAAACTAATGTATTGTTACTATGACTGAAAGACTGTGTTTCATTTGTTAATTGCTTCTATTTTATATATTTTAATTGTTGTCTTGTTGCTTATCTTGTCTATTATGTGTTTTTATATGGTTAAATAAAGGTTTCATAATGGAGTAGATGCATGAAATCTCACAAGAACATGCGGCATGTAAGTAAGATGGCTCTGCGGACTAATGAACAACAATGGGACATCAGCGCCATGTGAAAAAGCTGTTTAAGTCATCTGATCTATTTGTGACAATTTACATATTGTTAAAAGTATTTATACCTTTATTTCAGGAGCAGGCATATCTTTAAGGTGGCATTAATAGACATTTTTACAGGATACAGATCATTTTAAAGATTACATGTGTAATGTATGTCATTTAAGGCTAAATTAGTGTTTTGGTAAGTAGGTGCATGCTGAAACAAAGAAGAGGCAGCACCTTGTTTCGCAAACCCTCCTGCCTGGTTCTCACAGAACCCCGACTTGAACATTGTTCATCTCTCCCTGCTGTAGTCACAGCAAATTAACTACTCAGGTGTGTTCAGACATTCAGAAGGTGGTAGTCATCAGACTTAGCCAATCAGGTATCAGTAGAGCGTAGAGAGATCAGTGGTCCCTGAGGATCAGCACTAAGAAATGCTGGCTGAAAGTGTAATCATGTTGATCTTGTCAGACAATCACAAAGTAGTGATTTGATTAAGTGCTGCTGTGCACAGGTGTCGTGCACAACTATTTTAAATGATTACTAGTCAAACTGATCAAATCTAAACAACAAAAAAAAGTATGTAAATGAAAGTAAATAAACAGTATGTTTGGGTTCAGTGAAGCACAAGAGTAGTGCTGATTAAGAGGAAGGTTTTGGGCTGAGACACCAAAATTCAAGTGTTTGAATTCTGAAAGCAAAGAAAACTGAGCATGAGGGCATCTTGAGGCAACACTGAAATGCCTTTTAAATATTGTGTTGTGTGAACACCGTTACTTAGCTAAACAAATATAGCTGTTAAAAAGATAAGCTAGTAACTTCTGTTAAATATAACTCTTATTCTACGCTATTATGCTAACTAGTAGAGAAGGACAGATGAAATGTTTGTTTGTCTGCCTGTCACAACATACATGATATTTCAAGAAGAAATGGACAGGTTCTTATGACATTTGCTGTGGAAATGATCCAGTGGTGGTGGTGGGGGTATAAACTACTTCTACACTTATTTGGAGACACTTCAGAGATAAAAATTCAAAGAAAACTGAGACCCCACACTGTGATGTTTTCTTAGCATCTGTTTGGACTCTGGCAGTGGACTTTGGTCTTACCAGTGAGATCGATGTCTGGCTTGCTGCTGGAGTCCGTCTCTGTAAAGATTTCCTGGAAGTGGTCGCTGACGGCTGCCAGGACAGCTTTGTGGGCCGTGTACGATTTCCCGCTGGTCCTTAAGGTAATGTCACAGAAAAGCCCCGCCTCCCGCTGACTTCTCAATTTGCTCAATACATCAGCACTGTGTGACGACACAGTCTTTGACACACATGTTCTGCCGCCCAATTCCTGAGACACAGAAATGTGTGAACAGAGTAATCCCAATCAAGTGTGACATAAATTGTGCAATTTACAGGGCGGGAGACACAAAACGAACAGCACTTACATTTGATTTCTTGATATGTTGGTTCCGGCATTCCTGACAACACAGGACAAAGTCTCTGATCTGGAAGTACATCCCTGTGAT
The DNA here is from genome assembly GCF_902500255.1 of Thalassophryne amazonica. NCBI lineage: Eukaryota > Metazoa > Chordata > Actinopteri > Batrachoidiformes > Batrachoididae > Thalassophryne > Thalassophryne amazonica. The sequence goes on from NC_047116.1 coordinate 22,266,737, forward strand.
GAAAACAATGGATTATGGTAACACCATAAACAACAGGTAAAACAAAAGAAAACAAGGGCCATATTTGAGTCTTCATTGACGTCAGTGTAAAAGCTGTTTTGTTGTTGATTCAATCATTAGTGCGTGGCTGTACTCAAAAGTGACCACAAAGAGAAAATGAGTTCTCTCCTCAGACGCAGATAAGATGACATGGGGACAAGTCAGAACTCGGTTTCTGTTTTCCTTCATTATCTCCTTAGGATGTTTGAACTTTTGTTTACTAGCAGTATTACACAAAACTAAAGAATGTGTTTTAATGAACATGTGGCTGTTGAAAGATGAAAAGTCCACAAAATTTAGACAATGACCTCAATACAGATCCAGCAATCCATTACCACGTGTAACACTTTTGAGATAAGGCATTCTGATATTCCAATTTAAAGCTTTAGGGTTCATTTTTTCTAAATCAAGAGATTCTGAAATATTTTCCCAGACAGACAAGTGTGATAGATGTCATAGCTCCCTTTGCCATTTAAGTCATATATTCTTCCTTTGTCCTAACCTGCATAATTTTTTTTTTTGGTATTATGTCAAAAGTTCTTGGAATCACTCTGCATCCATGCCCACTGGTAGCTATATTTGGGATCCCTGATAGTTCTGTTTCATTAACCCCAAACAGAAGGATAGTGTAGCGTTTGTATCTTTGTTAGCGAGACGGACCATTTTTTTTTTGTTGGAAATCAGCGAACTGTCCCTCTATCTCACAATGGTTAAAAGAAACCATGTTTTTTTTTTTTATAAAACTGGAGAAAATTAAATATACAATGAGAGGCTCTATTGGGATGTTTTTCCATAAAGAAAAACCTTTATTTCGTATTTAAGGAACTACAGGTGTTGCCAGACTGAACTTACATCTGTCACTGTTCACCACTGTTCTTTATGGAGTTCTGTAGCTGTTCCGACTGAGCCAGGGGTAGGGGTGAGGTGGGTGTGTTGTGTGTGTGGTTTGTAGTTTTTGTTTTTTGGGTGGGGAGTGCGGGGGGGACACCAAGTGGATGAGTGCCTACAACTTCCTCTGGACAGGATGTCAACCTACTACAGGTTATCTCCCCAGACAATCCCAGCGCTTGTTAGCTTATCCTTACACAAAATAACACAGGCAGTGTGGATCACACACTGGTAGTCCAAACCCCATCCCACAAATTTTTGAAAGCAGTACCCAAAAATACAGGTGCTGGTCATATAATTAGAATATCATGAAAAAGTTGATTTATTTCAGTAATTCCATTCAAAGAGTGAAACTTGTATATTAATTCATTACACACAGACCAATATATTTCAAATGTTTATTTCTTTTAATTTTGATGATTATAACTGACAACTAATGAAAATCCCAAATTCAGCATCACAGAAAATTAGAATATTACTTATGACCAATACAAAAAAAAAAAAAAAAGGATTTCTAGAAATGCTGGCCAACTGAAAAGTATGAGCATGTACAGCACTCAATATGTACTTGGGGCTCCTTTTGCCTGAGTTACTGCAGCAATGCGGCACGGCATGGAGTCAATCAGTCTGTGGAACTGCTCAGGTGGTATGAGCGCCCAGATTGCTCTGATAGTGGCATTCAGCTCTTCTGCATTGTTGGGTCTGGCGTGTCGCATCTTCCTCTTTAATATACCCCATATATTTTCTATGGGGTTAAGGTCAGGCAAGTTTTTGGCCAATTAAGAACAGGGATACCATGATGATTAAACCAGGTACTGGTAGCTTTGGCACTATGTGCAGGTGCCAAGTCCTGTTGGAAAATGAAATCTGCATCTCCATAAAGTTGGTCAGCAGCAGGAAGCATGAAGTGCTCTACAACTTCCTGGTAGACGGCTGCGTTGACCTTGGACCTCAGAAAACACAGTGGACCAACACCAGCAGATGACATGGCCCCAAACCATCACTGACTGTGGAAACTTTACACTGGACCTCAAGCAACATGGATTCTGTGCCTCTTTCTTCCTCCAGACTCTGGGACCTTGATTTCCAAAGGAAATACAAATTTACTTTCATCAGAGAACATAACTTTGGACCACTCAGCAGCAGTCCAGTCCTTTATGTCTTTAGCCCAGGCAAGACATCAAGTCAGCAGTTTTCCCCATGATTGTGTAGCCTACAGAAGTAGACTGAGAGATCAGTTAATGGCCTTTGCAGATGTTTTGAGTTAATTAGCTGATTAGAGTGTGCCACCAGGTGTCTTCAATATTGAACCTTTTTACAATATTCAATTTTTTTGAGATACTGAATTTGGAGTTTTCATTAGTTGTCAGTTATAATCATCAAAATTAAAAGAAATAAACATCTGAAATATATCAGTCTGTGTGTAATGAATGAATAGAATATACAAGTTTCACTTTTTGAATAGAATTACTGAAATAAGTCAACTTTTTCATGATATTCTAATTATATGACCAGCACCTGTACAACTGGGTCAGACTGTAACAAAGAGCCAGAACTGGCAGCTTGTTGAGCAACGGCAGTTGTGTACATTATTACAACTGTTGCCCAGACGAGTAATTGAGGAAATTGCTGGGACCTCTAGGAAAATATGACGTCTAAATCTGAAACATGCACACTGGACAATTTTGTCATTTTGCGCTGACAACTTGATATACGAGGTCTGTTAGAAAAGTATCCGACCTTTTTATTTTTTTCAAAAACTATATGGATTTGAATCATGTGCGCTTGCATCAGACAAGCTTGAACCTTCGTGCGCATGCGCGAGTTTTTTCACGCCTGTCGGTTGCATCATTCGCCTGTGGGCAGGCTTTGAGTGAGCATTGGTCCACCCCCCTCGTCAGATTTTTATTGTCAGTGAAATGGCTGAGAGGCTGCCGCTTTGCTCCATGAATTTTTTTTCAGAAACTGTTAGAGACAGCCAGTTGGAAACCATTCGAAAGATTCAGATGGATTTCAGTGAAGATTCTGTCGGTATCACACGGATTAAGGACCATTAAAACTGGATTAAAAATGGCCCACGGCGGCGGAGGGCGCACCGCGCCCTGAGCGGCCATCGACAGGCTAGAATGAGCAGATCACTTCCAAATTTAAGGCTCTGTTGATGCAGGACATCGTGTGACTAGCAGAGAAGTTTCAGAAGAGGTCGGGATCAGCACATTCCACTGTTAAAGGAGATTTTGTAATGAAAAATGTGCGGACGGATTCGCGCATCGGGACGCAGCTGCTCACAGCCGCTGGACAAACAACACCTCCGTGTTGGAAGTCTCACAGGACAAGTTGGAACATGCCCAGCTGTTAAACAATTTCTCGGATACTCACTCGACTGAAAAACCATCAAAAGCCATCTGAATCTTCTGAATGGTTTCCAACACAGAGGTGTTTTTTTGTTGCGCGCAATGAGCGGCTCCGTGCCGACGCGCGAAATCCTCTGCACGTCTTTCATTACAAAATCTCCTGTAACAGTGGAATGTGCCACAAAAGTGCTATGTCCAGCTCTCTTGCCATTTCTGTGGTAGTCACACGATGTCCCGAATCAACACAGCGTTCAGTTTAGAAATGATCTGGTCGTTCCAGCCCGTCGATGGCCGCTCGGTGAGCCGACAGAATCTTCACCGAAATCCATCCATATACATATATGTATATGGATGGATGTATACGTATACATATATACATACATATACACATACACATACAACCCCTGGCAAAAATTATGGAATCACCGGCCTCGGAGGATGTTCATTCAGTTGTTTAATTTTGTAGAAAAAAAGCAGTTCACAGACATGACACAAAACTAAAGTCATTTCAAATGGCAACTTTCTGGCTTTAAGAAACACTATAAGAAATCATGGAAAAAAAATCGTGGCAGTCAGTAACGGTTACTTTTTTAGACCAAGCAGAGGGAAAAAAAAATGGAATCACTCAATTCTGAGGAATAAATTATGGAATCACCCTGTAAATTTTCATCCCCAAAACTAACACCTGCATCAAATCAGATCTGCTTGTTAGTCTGCATCTAAAAAAGGAGTGATCACACCTTGGAGAGCTGTTGCACCAAGTGGACCGACATGAATCATGGCTCCAACACGAGAGATGTCAATTGAAACAAAGGAGAGAATTATCAAACTCTTAAGAGGGTAAATCATCACGCAATGTTGCAAAAGATGTTGGTTGTTCACAGTCAGCTGTGTCTAAACTCTGGACCAAATACAAACAACATGGGAAGGTTGTTAAAGGCAAACATACTGGTAGACCAAGGAAGACATCAAAGCGTCAAGACAGAAAACTTAAAGCAATATGTCTCAAAAATCGAAAATGCACAACAAAACAAATGAGGAATGAATGGGAGGAACCTGGAGTCAACGTCTGTGACCGAACTGTAAGAAACCGCCTAAAGGAAATTGGATTTACATACAGAAAAGCTAAACGAAAGCCATCATTAACACAAACAGAAAAAAACAAGGTTACAATGGGCTAAGGAAAAGCAATCGTGGACTGTGGATGACTGGATGAAAGTCATATTCAGTGATGAATCTTGAATCTGCATTGGGCAAGATGATGATGCTGGAACTTTTGTTTGGTGCCGTTCCAATGAGATTTATAAAGATGACTGCCTGAAGAGAACATGTAAATTTCCACAGTCTTTGATGATATGGGGCTGCATGTCAGGTAAAGGCACTGGGGAGATGGCTGTCATTACATCATCAATAAATGCACAAGTTTACGTTGATATTTTGGACACTTTTCTTATCCCATCAATTGAAAGGATGTTTGGGGATGATGAAATCATTTTTCAAGATGATAATGCATCTTGCCATAGAGCAAAAACTGTGAAAACATTCCTTGCAAAAAGACACATAGGGTCAATGTCATGGCCTGCAAATAGTCCGGATCTTAATCCAATTGAAAATCTTTGATGGAAGTTGAAGAAAATGGTCCATGACAAGGCTCCAACCTGCAAAGCTGATCTGGCAACAGCAATCAGAGAAAGTTGGAGCCAGATTGATGAAGAGTACTGTTTGTCACTCATTAAGTCCATGCCTCAGAGACTGCAAGCTGTTATAAAAGCCAGAGGTGGTGCAACAAAATACTAGTGATGTGTTGGAGCGTTCTTTTGTTTTTCATGATTCCATATTTTTTTCCCCTCTGCTTGGTCTAAAAAAGTAACCGTTACAGACTGCCACAATTTTTTTTCCTGATTCTTATAGTGTTTCTTAAAGCCAGAAAGTTGCCATTTGAAATGACTTTAGTTTTGTGTCATGTCTGTGATCTGCTTTTTTTCTACAAAATTAAACAACTGAATGAACATCCTCCGAGGCCGGTGATTCCATAATTTTTGCCAGGGGTTGTATATACATACATACACATACATACACACACACACACACACACACACACACTCATAACAACAAATACCAAAAAAGAAAATCAATTTTCAAAAGAACATTTTTCTAATATCATGCAGCCCTGATGGCCATGAGCTTTGGGTAGTGACTGAAAGAACAAGGCTGCAGATACAAGCAGCAGAATAAAGGTTCCTCTGTGGGTATGTGGTTTTACACTCAGGGACAGGGTGAAAATCTCAAATATCCAGGAGCAGCAGCTGTACTTCAAATCGAAAAGAGCCAGCTGAGGTGGTTTGGGCATCTCGTGAGGATGCAGAAAATGAATAAACAAACTGATATTCAATTAATCAATTATGATATACACTTGACAAGTGCTTTTCCTCATCAATTCAACAATAAATATAAAATACCAGGCTATAGAACAAGTCAACTTAAAGGACATGTTGCATATTATTTTATGTCCCAGTTAGCAACACAACATGAAAGTATTAATGATTGTAAATCTATTCACGCACATGCAGTAAGAATTAGTGTCGCTAATGTATTTTATTGCTAATTATCCCTCTCGCTCGGCGAATCAGCAGGTGCATTTCCGGAAAACATCTTACTCTGCATTTCTTGGTATGTGACATACATTTTAGCAAACACAGAAACATTATGATGGCAGACAAAGAGTGAAACGAATGCTGTTACGTCTGATAATGAAGCTTCTGAGCTTTCATTTTAAAGTGATGGCTCAGATTTATCAGATATGGTCAGGAATGTTGCCCTGACATGTGGTAGCGAATTTGATGATGATGACGTTAGAGCTACAGCAGGGTCTGCTGAAATACTGCCATACCATTTGCAGCCATAGCTGCTGGCAATGATAGTGTGGGAAATACAAAATGATGAGAAATCACAAGTAATTAATTTTGTATAACATATAATGTACACTGTTTAGGCCTATACTAACAGCAGATACAGATGGGGACAAAATTATTAGCCCCCTGTGAAAGTTAATATTTTAATTTCATTGAAGGTCTTCCAAAATTTCCTGTGATTTTTTTTTTTTTTTTTTTTTGGTAAACACAGCAAGGAAATTTCAACACATTTCTCAAGTTTTATTTTGGATGGTTACAGTTGTTTTACTGTGCATACGAAATATTATTTCACAAAGAGCGAAAAGCTTGAGGGTCAAAATTAATAATTATTACAACTGCCAAGGATGTAATAAAATCACCTGTGTTTATTTGTCTGTCTGTTAGCAGGATTACGTCAAAACTACTGCACAGATTTCAATGAAATTTTTAACAGATACATATTAGGCCATGGAAGACTCCATTAAGTTTTGGAGGTGATCTGGATCCGGATCGAGATTCTGGATCATGTTTCACTTTATACAGTCTTTGAAGGATTACATCAAAACTACTTCTCTGGTTCTCACCAAATTTTCACCACAGATAGACATTAGGGTATGGAGGAAGACTATTAAATTTTGGATCTGGATCCGGATTGGCAAATATCAGAAATCTCTGATTGTTCTTGTTTTTATACTGCATGTACACTGGAAGATAACAGTTACATCTTGATTTTACAAGCTTTGACGGGCAAGCTTTGACAGTGACTGTGCCAGCTGGGACCTATTTGATGGTGTGGACCTGGACAGCTGGCGATTGTGCATGTGATCCATGAGTGACGACTTCATTGATGGTTTGGAATTTACATATTTAATCTTGGAAATCATTCTGCAAGTGGGTGGGTGCCCTGTTGAGTTTTTTTTTTCCTTTTGTATTTTGTTCTCCTTAGTGGAGCTGGTAGGCTTTGTTTATTTTACTCCGAGGCTGTCAGATTTTGGATCTTGATGTCTGTGGAGTCTGCTGTCTGTACTGGAGGAGCACATTGCTTTAACTCCATTATAGCGCCCACTGTGTACATGCACACCGGACTCTCCAGTGTTTCAGGCTGCCTGATCACGCAGATGTTTCTTAGATTTTTCACAGTTATATCAATGACAACACTTATAAGCGTGCACAAAGCTTAGCCTCTAGCAGACCATTTTTGACAGGCTATGTTCATGACTAATAAACATGCACACACACAATAAGTCTTCTCACAGTAGAGAGCGACTGCTGCTTTTACCGTGACTGCATCAAAATTAGCAGTTATCACAACATGACATCACACATATGCAAACTCTGCAATTAATCTGCAGCTCCGTTCTCAAAGTTAGCAGCTACATTCTATTTAGCAACGCGCTGGGACATTTCCTCAAAGCTACATAAACGCTGTCGGAAAAATGAGCACCCACGAGTACTTTGTTTTCGGCAGTCTCCGTAGCTGTTTGTTGTGAATGCCGTATACTTTGAGACCGGTCACGGAAGTGCACAAAATAATCCCAGTGTATCATTGGATGGTGACCAACGGCCTAAATCTAAGTTGTTATGATTTCTTTGCGAGATGTCCTTTACGAATTCTTTTGTGGCTGCAATTACTGGTTTCATGAGCAACTTCAGGTTTAGCCAATCAGTGTCTACTGCCAGTGATGTTTATCCAGTGCCATTTTAACTCCTGTACAGTTCATATTATCTTGAGGACAAAAATCAGTATCTTCATTCAGTCCAACAACACTCCGAAATGTCCCCTTTCAAAACTCAAAAGAAGACTGGCCTGTAGCACAGACTGTTTGATACATGGCATAACCAGTGTACTGCCCAAACATTAACAAATAACATGTATAGTGCACAACATTCTGTCTGTGCAGGCTGCCATTAATATTATATTAAATCTCTTTAATTTTGCAAGAATCAAGTTTCTATAGCTTCTAAAGTAATAGACAGTGAAGCACTGATTAGACAAAAACAACTAAACTCACTACTCTGATCACAACAACTGATGTTGGTACGTGAATTTCTTTTCACCCCAACATGACCAGAAGCACCTGCTTTAACCTCAGATCCAATGAGAACTACTCCTGTACCTGTGTAATGCCTGGGTCACACGGCAAGATTTTAAAACTGTCTGTAGGTTTTCGATATCCAAGAGACCAAACACATGCCGATCAAAAAAAAAAAAAAAATCATAGATACAACAGTTTTGGTCGTACAGTGTGTGTGGTGTGCAGGCACATGGTAAAGACAACACAACACACACGAACAGATTTCACTCACTAACATTCCCAGGTCAGACAGGAAATGTCGCAAAACCTCCTGAGATCAAACGAGACTTCGGAGGTAAACAATTCTGGGTTCCCCTCCATGTTTACAGGCATAAGCAATTAAATTACTCAGAGACCTTAAATTTTATTTGAGCCAAAAGAACGAAAACACTCATTTTGACCTGTGACCACCTCATCTCTACAAAGTAGCCTTCTATGTGCTACAGGTACACGATATGGGTAGAGAGTGAAGTCACCCCACTGTGAACTCGCCCCAGGTGAAGTCACCGTTGCATATTAAAATTTATAAGCTTAGTTTGAGAGCTCGTTTGCACAGTGTTTTAACAATGGAGGGAATGTTCAGGGTAGCCTAACTGCTATCCTTCACAGGTCCTCCTATAGTTTCAACAGTGCGTGTTTATTCTTCACAGTTTGGGTAACACTGACACTCCTGATTGCATAATGTTTCCATCTTTCAAAAGTTTCAAATAACCGTTTGGGCCTAGCTATCCATGCTTTTTTTTTTCTAAATAATTAAGAATGACTAGTTTAAAATTAGGGACCTGCCAGTGTGATGTATAGAACTGGGCAGTGCTCCCTGCTTCTCCAGTCAATGGGCTTTTTACCTGACAATTACATTTCCCTACCTTAACATCATCTCACGAACAAAACTTGAACAGTGCATTATGTCACTGGTGTGTATAAATAATGTATTACATCAACATATAACTGAAATATTGCATTACTGGAGTAGGGTGACTTTACTCAAAACACAGTGGGGTGACTTCACCTGGGGCAAGTTTGCAGAGGGGTGACTTCACTATTATCCACTGATATGTGGGCGTCCCCTTGGCCGTTTTTTTTTTTTTCCTTTGCTGTTCCTGGGGTAAACACTGAAGTACCTATGTGCTGGATATTGCATAGCAAAATGCTTAACCTGCGAAAACTGATGATTTTCATGATCAATTCTGCTTATCGGCCTGAGTCTATGTTTAAAAAAAAAAAAAATCACATCTGTGTTATCTGTTGTTACAGGCAGACTTTGAGGTCATGTCTGACATAGCTACATTAAATTTTGTAACTCTGACTCCTCTGGAAAAACATGATGGTACACTGGCATTGGTAAGAGGAATTTGAAGCGTATGATTCCAATGTGCTGAGAAGTTAGGAATTGGTTCTCCTTTCCTTGTATTTAAAAACACACCACCACCAGCAGCAGCATACCTTGGTCAATTCTCCATAGCAGGGCAGATTTATGTAAAATATTGTGTGCTTTATGGTAAACGGCACATCTTGCCGATGTTGATTAAATGCTACAAGCTGAATCCATTCCAACCACAACTGCATTGAATTAAAAAAAAAGGGGTGGGGGCTTTAGCATAAAACGCACAATCAGTGAAATTTTACATATATCTGCCCCACTACCGGGGTCCTCTCTAATTTCAGCATCAAATTCCATTCTAAAGTCCAGCCCTGGGGAACAGTTCATGTCCAAAAATACGTTTTTGTCCACCAACTCTGGATCAAAGCACACCTATGGTTAAATACGTACAATCTGACAGCAACTTGAATTTTTTGCGTGCTTCTTGAATCCCGAACACCCACCTTCGATCCTGTTTGCTGTGTCCTGTGAAGAAGTGAGGATCTACCTTCCCACCAGTAGTTCTCAGCCACACATTTGTAGGTCTCCTCCAGGGACAGGTGGCGCTGGCCGGGTCGCCTCCGGTGGAAGGTGGAGATTGCGTCACATCTCCGATCTTCATCCAAAACCTCCCTGTAGTTTACGAAACCTTTCTCCAGCTTTTTGCGGTACAACACCCCGTCTATCACCTCAAAGTTGGCAGTTCCACACCCTTTGGAGTGCCCGACCGAATCCCCAAATCTCCTCCTGTCTGCAGACCTCTCTGCCGGTCCGAGGTCCGACCAAAGTCTGGACGAGCAAAACGTGTCTGTGCTGCCGTAAGGGGCGTTGCTGTGAGCCATTGGAAAACGGATCAGAACGGAAAGCGTTCAGTTTTCTAAAATAAGGCGAGTTTCACTTTGACAAATCGCCTCTCTAGCAAAAGTTAGTCCCGACAGAAAGTCCACGTGGAGACGATGACAAACTAGCCGCTTAAATTACACCAACAATATCCCCATTTAACGGCAACACCTCCTCACCGAGCCGTCACACGGGTCATCATCACGCAACATCTTCGAAATAATCACCAGAGTTGGGCAACAATCTTCTGCTACTACTTAAAAATTATTTACTCCGCTGTCCGTCCGAGTGGAGATAATAAATTCAGGAGCGGCGGGTTTGGGCGCCAGCCTCCCCCGGCTCCTCCTCAGCCCTCCTTCGGGGTGCTTCAGGGGTCGGCAGCGGCCTCCGGAGCCAAACGACGGCAGGCGGCTTCACCTCCGGCGTTAACTTGAGATCTATTTCCGCCAACTCGAGTCGGAAGCAACATGATGACGCAGCTAGCAACTCGGCAGCATCGCCGCTCGAGCCACCGAAAAGCGAGCTTTAGCTCCGCCACCAGCGCCAAGTATTGGCCAAAAAAATCACCTCCAGATGCCGTCCAAAGCGGGCCAACGAGCTCCTACCGAGCACATGACACACTTCATACCGCTGTGGTTGACGCAAATCCCGTCATATCATCGTAAAAATCCGGTCTTTTTTAAACTCGTAACCTTGTTTGTTGCTAATCAGCAGCCAAACAGCGGCGCGTCCTCCCCGCCTTCACACAAAGACCATTAGCAGAAGCTTTAAAGAGCCTCCGCCACGCGGAATCTGATTGGTTGGAATGGCTGTCAATCCGCTTGCTTTTCACCTTCTTCGAACATCAAGGTTGGTTGCTCGCACGCGATGCCTAATTTACCTGACTTGCTGTACAAGTTAAAGATCCACCCCGTGTGTTCTAATCTGTTCCAGCATTTATTTTACTCATATTCAGTCACTAAGAAATATTCAAAAATAATAAACCAATATTATCTTAACCGCCATTGTTGCCTAGAGGGATACAAGTGACCTGAAATGCTACGTGATATTTCTCAGCCTGAAATTTAATGGCAACACAACTACGAAAATTCAGTCATTGTATTTATTTATTTAGATAAATATTTTATTTAGGTAATTTTCATAGATGAGTAGGGAAAAAATTATCAGCAAACTGAAGTGTTAATTAGATATGGTGTCAAACAGGGGCCAGATATGGCCCGGTACAGGTTAAGGTCTCTACCAAAGGATTTAAGCTTATTTTTAAATATGTCCCATGACATCAAATGTGGTTTGTACATTAATGGAAGCAGCTGTGAAATGCAATCTTTGATTCTATGCAGATGATTCTGCTTTACACGTGTCTGTGCAAGATGTAAATGTTACTGATGAATAATCGGGTGGTTGATTGACAATAAATTGTCTCTCCATTTAGCAAAACCGAATCATTTTTCTTTGGTTTTAAATTAAAAGTCAACCAAATCCAGTTTTGATACTGAAAGTAATGGTGGTATCCATAACAATGAGTCTAAAATGACAGTTGTCATGGATAATTGCATCAGGTAAGAATATGGCAGTTAAGGAGATTCATAAAGTATGAGAGGTGATTGAAATTTTTGAATCCAACCAATAAGAAACCACAACTGAATTAATGTAATGTTTTATTTTTCCAACATAATCCCCATGAAAGTCCATACACTTTTCCATGTTGCTGCAATACCTTAATACCGTTCTCACAGAAGGTCTTATCATGGAGCTCAAGGAAGTCATCCACTATACATATGATATCATTATCAGTATTATAGCTCCACCAAAAAAACCTCTTCATGTCTTGAAATAGATGGAAGTCCGAAGGAGCCAAATCAGGGGAATAAGGTGGGCGCGGAACAAGTTTGAAGAACACATTCTTGAATGTCAACCATTGCGATGACCGACGTGTGGACCGGAATGTCGTGCTGGTGAACCACAACACCTAGTTGGAGCATTCCACACCGCTTCCACTTTTTCTCCCACAGCTGTTGCAAAAGGGAAGCATAATAGGCCCCAAAGATGATCTGTTCCTTCTGTTGCTAGTCTACCATTATGATGCTGTCAGCATCCCAGAAGACAGAAGCCATGACCTATCCAGCAGATGAGCAAGTGTAGTGTTCAGAATAATAGTAGTGCTATGTGACTAAAAAGATTAATCCAGGTTTTGAGTATATTTCTTATTGTTACATGGGAAACAAGGTACCAGTAGATTCATACAAATCCAACAAGCCCAAGCATTCATGATATGGTAGAGCATTCATGATATGCACACTCTTAAGACTATGAAATTGGGCTATTAGTAAAAAAAAAAAAAGTAGAAAATGGGGTGTTCACAATAATAGTAGCATCTGCTGTTGACACTACAAACTCAAACTATATGTTCAAACTGCTTTTTTAGCAATCCTGTGAATCACTAAACTAGTATTTAGTTGTATAACCAGTTTTTTATGATTTCTTCACATCTGCGAGGCATTAATTTTGTTGGTTTGGAACCAAGATTTTGCTCATTTACTAGTGTGCTTGTGGTCATTGTCTTGTTGAAACACCCATTTCAGGGCATGTCCTCTTCAGCATAAGGCAACATGACCTCTTCAAGTATTTTTGACATATCCAAACTGATCCATGATACCTGGTATGCGATATTTAGGCCAAATACCATAGGAGAAACATGCCCATATCATGATGCTTGCACCATTATGCTTCACTGTCTTCACTGTGAACTGTGGCTTGAATTCAGAGTTTGGGGGTCGTCTCATAAACTGTCTGCGGCCCTTGGACCCAAAAAGAACAATTTTACTCTCATCAGTCCACAAAATATTCCTCCATTTCTCTTTAGGCCAGTTGATGTGTTCTTTGGCCAATTGTAACCTCTTCTGCACATCTTTTATTTAACAGAGGGACCTTGTGGGGGATTCTTGCAAATAATTAGCTTCACACAGGCGTCTTCTAACTGTCACAGCACTTACAGGTAACTCCAGACTGTCTCTGATCATCCTGGAGCTGATCAATGGGTGAGCCTTTGCCATTCTGGTTATTCTTCTATCCATTTTGATGGTTGTTTTCTGTTTTCTTCACTTGTCTGTTTTTTGTTTTTTTTTGTCCATTTTGAAGCATTGGAGATCATTGTAGATGAACAGCCTATAATTTTTTGCACCTGCGTATAAGTTTTCTCCTCTCCAATCAACTTTTTAATCAAACTACGCTGTTCTTCTGAACAATGTCTTGAACATCCCATTTACCTCAGGCTTTCAAAGAGAAAAGCATGTTCAACAGGTGCTGGCTTCATCCTTAAATAGGAGACACCTGATTCACACCTATTTGTTCCACAAAATTGACAAACTCACTTGACTGAATGCCACACTACTGTTATTGTGAACACCCCCTTTTCTACTTTTTTTTTTTACTAATAGCCCAATTCATAGCCTTAAGCGTGTGCATATCATGAATGCTTGGTCTTGTTGGATTTGTGAGAATCTACTGAATCTACTGGTACCTTGTTTCCCATGTAACAATAAGAAATATACTAAAAACCTGGATTAATCTTTTTAGTCACATAGCACTACTATTATTCTGAACACTACTGTATATGCTGATGCTGAATGTTAGAAAGGATCATGTCAAGTTCTGGAGGCCGCAGATCCTACTGATGGTTTCTAACCCTCGCAGCAGTGTTGGCCTCATCACCTTCATCAGCGACATCAAGAAGAGCAGCCTCTATGTGCTGGGCCATGTCCAGCTGGGAGATCTCAGTAAGGATGTTAAACTGGGGCTATCTCAGTTCATCCACCAGAAATACACGTCAGACGCAGCTGACATTCATCAGCGTGTCAGGAATATTTCCACTCAAAAATAATGTTTCTGTGTAGGCTCTCAGTTGTCCAGGTGGTTTCCATAGTAGAGAAGCTTGAATCTTCGACTGGACTGGGTTTGCTTGATGCGAGGACGTTTCGCTTCAATTCACAGAAACTTCCTCAGCTAAAATTCTTGCTCTGGTAGTCTGACTTCTGTCTTGACTCTTGTAGAGAAGAAAATACAGAAGCCAACACAAGCTGGAGTTTTTTTAAACCTAACCAGACCCCTCCTACCGAGAGGCCGACTGCTATAGGCTAGTGACTAAACAATAGCTCTAATTAGCACCTATTGTGCTCTAGTTAGCACCCTCCTAATGATAGGACGGAAGCTTCTCCTGATGGCTCCCTTGACGACTCTCCTGATGACGTGAATGACACATTACCATGAACAAAAGACTGAAACTGCTTTGACCTGAGTACCCCATTGTAAACAGGGGACAAAGCATGTCTCAGACCCCCTCCCCGGTTAAGGCTGGGTTTCAACTGTTTCACAAAGAATGCTTCCTTGACACCTCTCTCAAACCATTTCTTCTCTCTGGCTAAGATTTTAACTTCCTTGTCCTCAAATGTGTGGTTAGTGTCTTTCAGGTGGAGATGAACTGCAGACTGAGGTCCATTTGCGCCCTCTCTGCGGTGCTGGTATAGCCTTTTGTGTAAGGTTGCTTAGTCTCACCTATGTAGTGTTCATTACAGTTTTCCTGACATCTGATAGAATACACTACATTGCTCTGTTTGTAACTAGGGATCCTGTCCTTAGGGTGAACTAATTTCTGTCTCAAGGTGTTAACCGGTTTACAGTAAACTGGGATTTTGTGCTGTCTGAAGATCCTCTGTAGTTTTTCCCCTACTCCTGCTAAATAAGGGAGAGACACTCTTCTTCTTGTCTCCGTCTTCTGTCTATCTGGTCTCTTTGTTTTCTGGGACTTCTGCACTTTGTCCAGGGACCATCGTGGGTACCCACATACTGTGAGGGCTTTCCGTACAAGTTGTTGTTCTTTAGCCCTTCCCTCTGCAGTTGTGGGCACCTGTAGGGCTCTGTGTTGAAGAGTCCTGATCACCCCGAGCTTGTGTTCAAGGGGGTGGTTTGAGCCAAAGAGCAGATATTGGTCAGTGTAAGTGGGTTTTCTGTAAACCCCTGTCTGGAGCTGCCTGTTCTCTCCAATCGTAACATCACAGTCCAAGAAGGCTAAATGGTTGTTTCTGGCATCCTCACGTGTGAACTTGATATTGGAATCCACCGAGTTGATGTGTTCTGTAAAGTCCTCTCCTGTTGCTTGATTTTAACCCATGTGTCATCGACATATCTGAACCAGTGACTGGGAGAGATGCCTGTGAAAGACGTCAAGGCTGTCTTCTCCACTCGCTCCATGTACAGATTGGTCACAATGGGGGATACCGGAGACCCCATCGCACAACCATGAATCTGCCTGTAGTAATTCCCCCTAAACAAGAAATACGTGGTGTTAAGACAAATCTCCAAGAGTTGGCTGATGTGGTCTGGTGTGAGTTTGGTCCTTTCAAGTAGAGACACATCCTCCAGCAGTCTCTGCCTCACAGCTGAGATGGCCTCAGCGGTGGGGATGCAGGTGAACAACGATGTCACATCAAATGACACCATAGTTTCATTAAGGCCATCCACCGAGTTGATGTGTTCTGTAAAGTCCTCAACTTTACAGAACACATCAACTCGGTGGATTCCAATATCAAGTTCACACGTGAGGATGCCAGAAACAACCATTTAGCCTTCTTGGACTGTGATGTTACGATTGGAGAGAACAGGCAGCTCCAGACAGGGGTTTACAGAAAACCCACTCACACTGACCAATATCTGCGCTTTGGCTCAAACCACCCCCTTGAACACAAGCTCGGGGTGATCAGGACTCTTCAACACAGAGCCCTACAGGTGCCCACAACTGCAGAGGGAAGGGCTAAAGAATAACAACTTGTACGGAAAGCCCTCACAGTATGTGGGTACCCACGATGGTCCCTGGACAAAGTGCAGAAGTCCCAGAAAACAAAGAGACCAGATAGACAGGAGACAGAGACAAGAAGAAGAGGAGTGTCTCTCCCTTATTTAGCAGGAGTAGGGGAAAAACTACAGATGATCTTCAGACAGCACAAAATCCCAGTTTACTTTAAACCGGTTAACACCTTGAGACAGAAATTAGTTCACCCTAAGGACAGGATCCCTAGTTACAAACAGACCAATGTAGTGTATTCTATCAGATGTCAGGAAAACTGTAATGAACACTACATAGGTGAGACTAAGCAACCTTTACACAAAAGGCTATACCAGCACCACATTAATTCAGCCCCATTTCTCCACAAAACAAACTCAGCGTGAGAGAATCACTTTGAAAAACCAATCAGGGACAATGTTAGGATATTTTTTTGCAGCTTATTTGACTTAATGTCATTCAGAGGATTTAATAGAACCTAATTTTTTCTTGAGGATGTTAGATCTTTCACAATAGTGAATGTTGCTGTGATTTTATTGAGAGGAAAGTACACCTCATAATATACCAAAACACGTTTGTAAAGGCAGAATTATTTATTTATTTTTAAATTGTATACATTTCAACAACAGAAGGTTTTAAAAGTGCCTTTTGATTGCAGATTAAATTCTGTTATTAAATCAGTCCTCACAAGGGCAGGCAGTAAGGTCCATAGGTATTTGGACAGTGATGATTTTTGTGATTTCGTCTCTGAACACCGCTACTGTGGAGTCTATATGACACGGTCAACATGTGTTTGAAGAGTACAATTTCAGCTTAGCTACAAATGATTCAGAAATCATTTTGGAATTACAGCCAATTTTGGTTACAGTCCCTCCATTTTCAGAAGTCAGGTATAGGATGAATGAAATAAAAGTATTATTTTCATGCAAATGATCATTTTTATAGCAATCTTTCTTTAGGCAAGTGACTCGTAAATGTTCTTGTGTCCAGCCACTCAGTTGTCTAAAGAGAACCTAGCTGCCTGATGACTTCTAATACAAATATAGTAATATTTAGTTGTCCAATTAATTATGGTGCCAAAATAACTGTAACCATTAATGGCTGTTTTTGTTGGTGACTTTGAATTAAAGCCGAAGGTCTACTCTTCGGTCACATCTTGATTGTGTCGTTTCGATTCCACTGTGGCCTTAGTCCCCTCGTGGGCGACTTGCATGGCAGCAGCCTGACATTGGGTGAATGTGAGGCATTAATGTGTAAAGCGCTTTGAGCATCTGATGCAGATGGTAAAGCGCTATATAAATGCAGTCCATTTATGAGACAGCTTTGGCTTTCTTCGGCGGGTAGAACCCACGTTTCTATTGCTTCGACTGTTGTTTGGACTCCAGTTTAAAGTGATGGGACCAGGATCGTCCATAGTCACAAATTGTTGCATGAATTTATTCAGATTTATACTTTTTTTCACTAGTGTGTTATACAGTTTTGCCAAAGTTACTTTGAAGAGTTACTTTTTTACTTTATACAATTACTTCATTAGCAGCTAGTGATGACTTTAACTAATAAGTAATGTACTAATAAAGTAACTGGTAATCTAACTTGGTTACTCTTAAGATTGAGTACTCAGAAAAGTAAATAATAGTTATTTTTCTGAGTACTAAATCTTGAGCTGCCGACAAGTTGTCCGCAGCTGAGATTCACTATTGCAAAATGATTGAAATGCTCAATGAACCAATTACTTCAGCGTAGATCATTTTTGAAAGGGCAAAATACTCAATGAAACAAATTCTTCTAAAAATACAGTTTATATGTTCCAGAAACATTAACTGCTTCAAAAAATTACTATTTTGAATGAAACAAAATAAACTACTTCAGAAATTCATATTCAGAGTACTTGAAAGACTAAAAGAACCAATTGCTTGCAACCAAGTTTACAAAATAACCAGTCACATGTGGAATAATGATCAAATATTTTTGTATATTACGAAAACCTTTATTTAAACAACTTCCTTTGTTATACACTTACAAAAACTGGAAGCTTCTTTTGCTTACTAGGAAAACCTAGTTCTGTGAAGTGGATAAAAGATTTGGATGAACCTTTCCCTAACCCTAAGACCACCTCTCCATAAAATTGAACTGAAATCAGTGCATCAATATTGCACACTCTCGAATGACTAAATTATCCTCTGCCTGAGTCAAAACACTATTCAAGATGTGTTGTTGCCAATACTTAAGAGTAAAAAAAAAAACAAACAAAAAATGAAAACAAACACTTGAAGTTGTGGTGAAAGCATCCCTTATTAGAAAGCTGTCACATGATTTTTAAGAGTGACTTCTGCTTAACACTTTCAAGCAATTACTGCCCAACTTCTAAAACTATTCACAAGAACACACAAAGCACCAAAACATGAAGTGCTTTTTTCCACTGAATACAATGTCATGAACTCATATATTGCATTTAAGAGGAAGGAGAAGGGGGGGTGGGGGCAAAGTTGACTGGTAGTTTATAACAGAGTACACAATGTGGTGTTTAAGCAGTACAGACATCAACATTAATGCCACTGTGCAAGCAAAAAACAAATGTTTTCGCACAATTCTCGCAAGAGCGAAAAAAAAATTCACACAGAGTGGCAATGAGTGCTCAGCATATGGTTGTGAGAAAATTAAAATTTTTGTAAAGCGCAAAAAACAAAAAAAGAGGAACTTTAACTGGCCCCACCTTCTCCAGTGAAGTGGTGGCCAAAAGGTTAGAGATGTGGCTGTATGAACAGGTCATCAGTTGGTTCTCTGTTGCTCCCACTTTGCAGTGGAGTACCTTGCATGCCAGCACCCCTAACATCAGTGGGGTCATCAACCGTTTAACACTAAGCACCAGGATCAGATGGAAAAAGCACTATAGATATATAGTCCCCTTTACCATTGGACTGTACAGGAAGTTGCTTTGGCATGCTGCTCAAATAAAATGACATTTGATGTTATCTTGACCTGCAGCAATGTTATTTGCTATTTTGTGATATTTCATTTGTCATAATAATAAAAATAGCCAAAAAAAAAAAAAAAAATCTCCAGATCTAATTACATGAAGAATCAGCAGTGGTTTAGCACTCAGGTTATTTTGACTGAATCATTCTGCTTTATGTGCTCTAGTCTGTCACTATACAGCAACACCAAAGAGTTGTCTGTTAACACTAAGCAGGGCCCTGACCTGGGGCCTGGACAGGGGCCTGGCTGGCCGCCTGCTCCTGTTCACTAATCTTTGCCCGTTTGGAGTCAGGAGGCTGGCACACTGGATCAGAGGGAGGAGATGGACGCTCTGGCAGAACAAAGTAAAGAATTATTTTTACACCGTACACTACGGCACACTGTAACTGTGCATTTGTTTGACAAAATGAGAGCATCAACATTGAACAACTAAGCAATGCATAGTGTGGACAGTGAGACATTATGCTATTAAAATGCCTTTAATGAAAATATGGAAAAAGCAGACACACTGTACTTGTATTAAACTTTTGATACTGGAAAAAGGGAACAAAAAAAAAACCCCATCACTCCTGCAATGTTTTCTTGAGTTTTCCCTAATTCAGTGTTTAATAATTTGAAAATGTTCTTGTGCCTAACACATAAAGTCAAATGGGTATAAAAATGACTAGTTATTTGTGCTATAGCAAAGGGAATAGATTGTCATTTCTGTTTTAATTTACTTGTTATCACTCCCATTTTACAGAAGGTGCCTCAGTCTAACTGTATTCGGACACTGTATTTCAAAAACGGTGTGGCAAGGTCACGGCAAGTTTTTAGGGGGAGGTGGTCCTTAGGTCAAGAAACAGTTTATCAAATTTTGACGGTGACCCAAATTTGGCTTAATTGTTAATCTTTTTCTGTAACTTTTTTTTTTTTGGCTGGGAGGGAGAAGCCCTTTCTGACTGCCTTCCTCTGTCTGTTGGTGGGGGTAACCGTGGTTGACCATTACTACCCCAATATTAGCCTATACTTTCAGATTAAATGGTAAACATTTCTATTCTGAAACCTGATTTATTGCCGTAAAACTAGAATGTTCACTCCTGTGTGACAGCGAAGTTTAAACTGGGGTCTGTAGGCCTCTGTGGCATCATTACGAAGGCTGAGACTAAATTTGGACTGGTAGCGGGCTAAATGTAGATGTTTGTAACATCATACTGTACATGTACTTTTTCAACTCTGTGGAAAGAGGAAAAAAAGGGCAAGAAAAAGAAAACATTTTCAATTAGATCCACAGCGGTGTAAAAATCTTCCCTGACATGAAGATCACGCTGTCACCAAACATCCTCAAAATCCATCCTCTAACTTTTATGTTATATTATGTAGACAGGTGTGGTCACAAAGTGTCCACCTGCTGGTCTCTGGCTGACGGGTGTGTACGTATTATTATTATTTTTTTTAGCAGAGCGTTGTTGTCATCAATTATATGTCCACTAAACCTGGTAGGAACATTTCATGGGCGAGTGTGTCCAGATACATTTTTGAAGGAGATGGGACGAGGGTCAAAGTAATTAAACATACAAAGAAAATAAATAAATAAATAAATAAAAGAAAAATTCAGGATATCTGCAAACCAAAAGGGCTGTAAACAACGTTAAGATTAAATAAAATCAGCAAACCATGTGTCAAAGTTTGAGTGATGTTATGACATCAAGAAAAAAAAAGAATAATTATATAATTTTCTGAAAATTTATTCTAGGATGCCAACACACAACTAACAGAACCAGAGAGGAGATTCAAAGCTAAAATCAACCAGCTAATTGTTTGTCATTATGCGGCATAAGTGACGTCAAGAAACAATATTAACTCCAAAATAATAAACTATAATGCACATACGCCTTGCATCAATACTGTAGTTACCAGAGCATAGCTTGTGTGTACAAACTTCATCAAGTACTATGATGTCCCGAATGAGGAGAGAATATTTTTACAGCAGTGATGCATACTAACCGTGTTTGGCTTTCACGGTTAAGAAGGTAGCTGGAGACGAGGAGGATACAGGAGTCAAAGATACTCGCCTGCAAAAAAAAAAAAAAAAAAAAAATCATCACCAAATAAAAACATTATTCATCAAATCATTTAAAACATCTTCCTAATGTAGATGTATGTTGTGTAGGAGTTAATTTAACCAATTGCAGCGATGACACAAACATTTCTAACCACAGACACAAAGCAGTCGGCGTGTCACTGTGCACGAGGAGTCTGTTGGAATAATCATTATTCACAGTCAGCGGGGATCCAACAAGTTCCTCAGTGTGTATAAACATATGTTGTCTGCTGCATGCTAATGTACAGTAGTGTTCAGAATAATAGTAGTGCTATGTGACTAAAAAGATTAATCCAGGTTTTGAGTATATTTCTTATTGTTACATGGGAAACAAGGTACCAGTAGATTCTCACAAATCCAACAAGACCAAGCATTCATGATATGCACACTCTTAAGGCTATGAAATTAGGCTATTAGTAAAAAAAAAAAGTAGAAAAGGGGGTGTTCACAATAATAGTAGTGTGGCATTCAGTCAGTGAGCTTTTTTAACAATCCTGTGAATCACTAAACTAGTATTTAGTTGTATAACCACAGTTTTTCATGATTTTTTCACATCTGCGAGGCATTAATTTTGTTGGTTTGGAACCAAGATTTTGCTCCTTTACTAGTGTGCTTGGGGTCATTGTCTTGTTGAAACACCCATTTCAAGGGCATGTCCTCTTCAGCATAAGGCAACATGACCTCTTCAAGTATTTTGAAATATCCAAACTGATCCATGATACCTGGTATGCGATATATAGGCCCA
The DNA here is from genome assembly GCF_902500255.1 of Thalassophryne amazonica. Lineage (NCBI taxonomy): Eukaryota > Metazoa > Chordata > Actinopteri > Batrachoidiformes > Batrachoididae > Thalassophryne > Thalassophryne amazonica. The sequence continues at coordinate 22,288,824 of NC_047116.1, forward strand.
ACACCATAGTAGGAGAAACATGCCCATATCATGATGCTTGCACTACCATGCTTCACTGTCTTCACTGTGAACTGTGGCTTGAATTCAGAGTTTGGGGGTCGTCTCACAAACTGTCTGCGACCCTTGGACCCAAAAGAACAATTTTACTCTCATCAGTCCACAAAATATTCCATTCTCTTTAGGCCAGTTGATGTGTTCTTTGGCAAATTGTAACCTCTTCTGCACGTCTTTTATTTAACAGAGGGACTTTGGGGGGGATTCTTGCAAATAAATTAGCTTCACACAGGCGTCTTCTAACTGTCACAGCACTTACAGGTAACTCCAGACTGTCTTTGATCATCCTGGAGCTGATCAATGGGTGAGCCTTTGCCATTCTGCTTATTCTTCTATCCATTTTGATGGTTGTTTTCAGTTTTCTTCCACGCGTCTGTTTTTTTTGTCCATTTTAAAGCATTGGAGATCATTGTAGATGAACAGCCTATAATTTTTGCACCTGCGTATACCTTTTCCCCTCTCCCAATCAACTTTTTAATCAAACTACGCTGTTCTTGTGAACAATGTCTTGAATGTCCCATTTTCCTCAGGCTTTCAAAGAGAAAAGCATGTTCAACAGGTGCTGGTTTCATCCTTAAATAGGGGACACCTGATTCACACCTTGTTCCACAAAATTGACAAACTCACTGACTGAATGCCACACTACTATTATTGTGAACACCCCCTTTTCTACTTTTTTTTTTTTTACTAATAGCCCAATTTCATAGCCTTAAGAGTGTGCATATCATGAATGCTTGGTCTTGTTTGATTTGTGAGAATCTACTGGTACCTTGTTTCCCATGTAACAATAAGAAATATACTGAAAACCTGGATTAATCTTTTTTTAGTCACATAGCACTATTATTCTGAACACTACGTAGTAGTAAGTGTGTATACTGTTTTGCAAAATAATCAGCTGAGAAACTACAACCATCAAAGGTGAGTGAGGGAGGGAGGGGCAGACTGTGGGTCACCCTGATTCCAGTAAACACACATTTGAATAGTTTTTCATAATTTAAACTTCATCCAAATGAACCAGCACACCACCTACAGGGCATCACTATGAATTATGAAGTCCCACAACATACTAAAAAGGCAGTATGTGGTGTATCACAAAATTATTGTATATTTCAACTGATCAACAGTTTATGGCAATGATGATGTAAAACTGATGAGTATTTTCTAGTTACAGCTTCTCAAATATGAGGATTTTCATATTTCTTTGCTTTATGTAATTGGTTCTGCCAAGCAGTCATGTTTATAACCCCAATTATTTGTTGATTATTTCTCAGGAGTACACACACACACACACACACACACAAAGTGTGTCCTGGAAATTCAGACACAGGAGATGATATTGGAAATGTAAAATAAGCGAATAATAAAGCAGGAAACAGCTGTTTTGTTTGAAAAGTTGATTACAGATGCAACCGTGTAGTAATTTACATTTTATAACTTTACAGATTATAAGAAAATCATTAATAGAAAAGCTTACAATGTGTGGTAAAGGTTCACACCTTTGTGTGTATGAAAATATACTCAAGCTATGTCATGTTCTCTACTATTGGCAAAAAAAAATTCACTCAGGTACTCAAGAAACAACTGCATACTTAACTGAAATTTTGGATTCTGACAGATGCAGGAGAGGACCAGAAACCTGTTTTAGAACATAATTTACAGTTATTTTATACTGGTATAAATAAGAATGGGACATGTCCAAGATTGCTCAGGCAGGTGCATTTAAAACTGGGCTTGCTTTTTTTTTTTCTTTATGTCTTGCTGCCATTTACAGGGTCCTGGTAGCCAAAACTTTACATCATTTTTCAAACAATATATCACCAATTATTTAGCTCCAGTTTCTGATGCAAGAGTTTTGTATTTTCTGTTTTGGATCATGACACTGAAGGCATCCCTATGTGGACAGTGAGTGAACTTAAGCCATGAGAGATTGTCATCTTGATTTTGGAAACGGGATGGAAATTTTTCATCAAATTAACATTCACAGATAAAATAATTGACTTAAAATTGAATAAATAAGACGATAATGAAAATAAATAATTGTAGGTGTCAGCAGATGGTTAGCACTGTTGCTTCAGAGCAAGAGACTGCATCATCATCTATGGCCACAAGATGACACCATCTTCACACATGACCATCTGCTCTGTGTACTGATGGTCCTGTGATTCTCACTCTGAGCAGAAGGTAGCAGTAATGAATCATTAAACTGGATGCAAACTGTTGTAAAATAAGAAGAGCTGAATGGCAATATTTATGCCACAGAGGAATGAAATGAAATTAATAAATCGAGCTCTCAAACTGAAAGTCCACCGCCCCCTTGAATAAATAGAGGGCCTAATCTTCATTCTCCTCAGCACTATCTATTTGTGCATTCTGGGAGAGCCAGAACAGCAACAAGGAGGACAAATAGGCTAAGGTCAGGGTAACTATGCATTAAAAATGTATAGGAAGGTTAAAATGTTCAGTTACATTTAATAAGGGAAAACGTGCACATGTGGTGTTTGTGTTTAAAATAAATGCATCAAATTCATGTTGCTTTTTCTTGAGTGAAGCAGGAGCAACATGTTTCAAAAATAAATGTGACATAGATTGGTACAATTAGCTTTTTTTTTATTATTATTATTATTTTTTTTTTAACATTTCATGACTGAAAAAACCCATGGGCTTTTTGAACAGATAAGACTATACTCTGTTGCGTCACGCAGTCTGGAAAATGCAGTAACTCAAATACAAGTTGCCTGATGTATCTCTGGTTCTCAGATGACCCTCATTCTTTTAAAAGCCTCTTCTCTGCAATCTTCAAACATTTTTAAAAGGCAGAAAACTCCTGTGACAAACTTAACAGCAGCAATATAACCCAAAAGGTTCAGATCCTTTCAATCTGCTGGAAACAGAAAGCGGGGACAAAGCCTGTACCCGGGATTTGTCAGCACGCAGAATGTAGAATCTGCTCATTTATACCTTTATTTACCTTGGGGTGGGGCCCATGTAGGAGTGTGTAGTCTTGGGAGTAGAGGATCCAGAGGTATTAGCACTGTTTAGGACTTTAGGGGTGGTGGGAGTGAGTGGGGTGAGGCGTGGCTGGGTGGAGGTAAGGGGTGTAGTCTTGGGAGTAGAGGATCCAGGGATATTATCACTATTTAGGACTTTAGGGGTGGTGGGAGTGAGTGGGGTGAGGCGTGGCTGGGTGGAGGTAAGGGGTGTAGTCTTGGGAGTAGAGGATCCAGGGATATTATCACTATTTAGGACTTTAGGGGTGGTGGGAGTGAGTGGGGTGAGGCGTGGCTGGGAAACTGAGGACTTGTTAGGGGTGACCTGGGGCTGAGAAATAGAAGGTGGAGTCTGAGGTGTTGAAGATATGGTCTTATGGGTAATAGGCTTCCCCCAGCCCTCCAGAGTGTTGAGGGTGATCCTACGAGGCTGAGGTTTAGTCTTAACAGTGGGGGTCTTCTCCTGTGGAGACGTGATGGGGGAGGTGGGACCAGAGGGGACTTCTTTGCCACTGCCAATTTGGGATGTGGGAATCAGGGTTGTGTTTGGTGGCTGGGATGCAGGTGAGGAGTTTTTGGAGGCTGCAGATTTCCTGCCCCTTTTCTCAACAGTACTGGTTGGAGTGAACACCTCCAAGGTGGGGGGCTCCTTCAAGGGAGTGCCCAGCTCACCAGGAGCAAAAGACAGGAAGGAACAGTAGCCGTCTGTGGAAGACACAGCCAGGAAAGAACCATCCCGGGACCTACAGCAGATAGAACAGCAACCAAACATTAATATCTGAATCATTTAACACAGGGGTTTCAAAGTGTGGGAGAGTGAGCTCCCCCATCAGAGAACAAATGAACAGCCCCCCCCAAGCGATACACATACAAACAATTTCTTTTACACATCTTAAACACATTTTAAAGTATTTGTGTGTTTTTAAGGAACTGTCTACGCATTTACACATTTTACAACCTTTGTAAACATTTTAAACATGCTTTTAAAGAACTTTCTATTCTTTCACACATTTTACACCTTTCAAAAATTTTAAACATGTTTTTACAGAACTTTCTATTCTTCTATTTTTATCTTTTGTCATATTTTAAACATCATTTTTCTAAACATTTAAACATCTCCGTTTTTAAACGATCTGAACCCAAGTGGCGTTCAGTTGTTGGACTTCTGTGCTAGTCACAGTTTGTCCATCACGAACACCATGTTCGAGCACAAGGGGTGTCCATAAGTGCACGTGGCACCAGGACACCCTGAGCCGAAGGTCGATGATCGACTTTGTAGTCATATCATCTGACCTTCGGCCACGTGTCTCAGACACTCGAGTGAAGAGGGGGGCAGAGCTGTCGACTGATCACCACCTGGTGGTGAGTTGGATCCGCTGGGAGGGTAGGAAGCCGGTCAGACCTGGCAGGCCCAAACATATCATGAGGGTCTGCTGGGAACGACTGGCGGAACCCTCTGTCAGCGAGGTCTTCAACTCCCACCTCCGGGAGCGCTTCTCCCAGATCCCGGGGAAGGTTGGAGACATGGAGTCCGAGTGGACCATGTTCTCCACCTCCATTGTCAATGCGGCTGCTCGTAGCTGTGGTCGCAAGGTCTCTGGTGCCTGTCGCGGCGGCAATCCCCGAACCCGGTGGTGGACGCCGGAAGTAAGGGATGCTGTCAAGCTGAAGAAGGAGTCCTACTTATCTTTGTTGGTAGGTGGGACCCCAGAGGCAGCTGACAGGTACCGGCAGGCCAAGCGTGCCGCAGCCCGTGTGGTCGCAGAGGCAAAAACTCGGGTCTGGAAGGAGTTCGGGGAGGCTATGGAGGAGGACTATCGGTCGGCCTCGAGGAGATTCTGGCAAACCGTCCGATACCTCAGGAGGCGGAAGCAGCTCTCCACCAGCACTGCTTACGGTGCGGGTGGGGAGCTGTTGACCCTGACTGGGGATGTTGTCGGGCAGTGGAAGGAGTACTTCGAGGATCTCCTTAATCCCATCGTCACGTCTTCCGAAGAGGAAGCAGAGACTGGGGACTCAGAGGCGGACTCATCCATTACCCAGGCTGAAGTCACCGAGGTGGTTAGAAAGCTCTTCAGTGGCAAGGCTCCTGGGGTGGATGAAATCCGTCCTGACTACCTTAAGTATCTGGATGTTGTGGGGCTGTCTTGGCTGACACGCCTCTGCAACATCGCGTGACGATTGGGGACAATGCCTCTGGATTGGCAGACCGGGGTGGTGGTCCCTCTGTTTAAGAAGGGGGACCTGAGGGTGTGTTCCAACTATAGGGGGATCACACTCCTCAGCCTCCCCGGTAAGGTCTATTCCAGAGTACTGGAGAGGAGAATCCAACCGATGGTCGAACTTCGGATTCAGGAGGAGCAGTGTGGTTTTCGTCCTGGTAGCGGCACACCGGACCAGCTCTACACGCTCCATCGGGTGCTCGAGGGTTCATGGGAGTTCGCCCAACCAGTCCACATGTGTTTTGTGGATCTGGAGAAGGCGTTCGACCGTGTCCCTCGGGGCACCCTGTGGGGAGTGCTCTGGGAGTACGGGGTCCGGGGTCCTTTGCTAAGGGCTATCCGGTCCCTGTACGACCGCAACAGGAGCTTGGTTCGCATTGCCGGTAGTAAGTCCAACCTGTGCACGTTGGCCTCCGCCAGGGCTGCCCTTTGTCACCGGTTCTGTTCATTATTTTTATGGACAGAATTTCTAGGCACAGCCAGGGTGTAGAGGGGGTCTGGTTTGGGAACCACAGAATCTCGTCTCTGCTGTTTGCGGACGATGTGGTTCTGTTGGCTTCGTCAAATCAGGACCTTCAGCGTGCACTGGGGTGGTTTGCAGCCGCGTGTGAAGCGTCCGGGATGAAAATCAGCACCTCCAAATCCGAGGCCATGGTTCTCGACCGGAAAAAGGTGCTTTGCCCTCTTCAGGTCGGTGGAGTGTCCTTGCCTCAAGTGGAGGAGTTTAAGTATCTCTGGGTCTTGTTCACGAGTGAGGGACGGATGGAGCGTGAGATCGATAGACGGATCGGTGCAGCATCTGCAGTGATGCGGTCGCTGTATCGGACCGTCGTGGTGAAGAGAGAGCTGAGTAGGGGGGCAAAGCTCTCGATTTACCGATCGATCTACGTTCCGATCCTCACCTATGGTCATGAGATTTGGCTCATGACCGAAAGAATGAGATCGCGAGTACAAGCGGCCGAGATGAGTTTCCTCCGCAGGGTGGCTGGGCGCTCCCTTAGAGATAGGGCGAGGAGCTCGGCTGGCTTGGGAACGTCTTGGGGTTCCCCCGGAGGAGCTGGGGGAGGTGTGAGTGGATCGGGAGGTCTGGGCGGCTTTGCTTGAGCTGCTGCCCCCGCGACCGGACTCCGGATAAAGCGGAAGAAAATGGATGGATGGATGTTTTTAAACGTCTTTGGCATAACTAACACCCTTTAACATAAATAATAAGAGATGGGTATTGATAAGATTTTATCGATATTGATACCATTTTCGATTCCCTTATCAATACCACTGTGAATTTTCTGTGTACTAAAAGTAGGCTTTACAGGTTTTCTATGTCAACAACATTTGACTGACTCTTAAAGTAAATAAATGTGAAATTGGTCACTGGATCCTTGATCTCTAGACATAAGTAGAAATAAACAAAATCTGTAGTTTTTCTCAAAATCATTTCTTTTCAGACATTAATGCACAAATTTAACTCCATACCTCTGAGCTGAGCTCTTATAGCCAGCTGTGCTGCAAGTCAACATCAATTTAATTCGTAAAGAACGCATGACGTCTCATTTTGGGAGGAAAAAACGTTTTAGTCTGCCTCTGTTACAACGTTTGGAAAGGTGTTATTTGATTTAAATGGCGATTCACTTTGAAGTTATTAATTCTAACCGGACTCTCTCGGCAGAGCGGTGCAGTGTTTGAAGCTGTGCAAACGGAACGGAGAACGTGCCATTTCTAGCCCCCAACTCTTTACCCTCTCAAAATTCCTCCAGCATGTCTTCCCTTTCTTAAACTTCTGTGCTCCATCATTGTACATTATAATAAGGTTACACTCTTACTCGTACATCCACTTGACTGGTTTGTATGTGCCCTGCCAAAATAATGTCCCTGCTATTCTTTAACGTGCAGGGTCATGTGACATTCTGACAATATCCTGCTATTGTTTGCACAGCAAACATCATCACCACATTCAGTTTTGGGCCAGTGACTGATTTGTTTTTTTTCCACCAGCCATTAGTCAGTGTTAACAAGTCTCTTCTTTGAGCACTTACACACCAGACAGATGAACACACACACACACACACACACACACACACACACACACACACACACACACACACACACACACACACACACACACACACACACACACACACACACACACACACACACACACACACACACACACACACACACACACACACACACACACACACACACACACACTTCCTTTTTCTCTAGTATTATGTCATATGAGAAATCCTGTTCCAAAAACTATAAATAAGGAAACATGTGGGTACATTACCAGCAAAGGAGCTCCAAATTAAATGAAAATCACATTTTTCCAAACCATACAGGTGCATCTAATCTTTTTTTAAAATATCATGAATTACTTCAATGTTTTTGTCAGTTACTACAGAAAGTGAAAATTTTCTTGAGTCACAATCTCTCAGTTTGGTTCACTACACAACCACAATCATGGCAAAGACTGGTGACTTGACAGTTGTCCAAGAGGACACTGACACCCTTCACAAGGAGGGTAAGCCACAGAAGGTCGTTGCTGAAAGTGCCGGCCGTTTGTAGAGTGCTGGATCAAAGCATATTCATAGAAAGTTGATTTGAGGGGAAAATATGGTAGGAAAAGATACATTACCCTGACCTCCAGTAATACTGTGAGAAATCTTGGAGTCATTTTTGATCAGGATATGTCCTTCAATGCGCATATTAAGCAAATATGTAGGACAGCTTTTTTGCATTTGCGCAATATCTCTAAAATTAGAAAGGTCTTGTCTCAGAGTGATGCTGAAAAGCTAATTCATGCATTCATTTCTTCTAGGCTGGACTATTGTAATTCATTATCAGGTTGTCCTAAAAGTTCCCTGAAAAGCCTTCAGTTAATTCAAAATGCTGCAGCTAGAGTACTGACAGGGACTAGAAGGAGAGAGCATATTTCACCCATATTGGCCTCTCTTCATTGGCTCCCTGTTAATTCCAGAATAGAATTTAAAATTCTTCTTCTTACTTATAATGTTTTGAATAATCAGGTCCCATCTTATCTTAGGGACCTCATAGTACCATATCACCCCAATAGAGCGCTTCGCTCTCAGACTGCAGGCTTACTTGTAGTTCCTAGGGTTTGTAAGAGTAGAATGGGAGGCAGAGCCTTCAGCTTTCAGGCTCCTCTCCTGTGGAACCAGCTCCCAATTCGGATCAGGGAGACAGACACCCTCTCTACTTTTAAGATTAAGCTTAAAACTTTCCTTTTTGCTAAAGCTTATAGTTAGGGCTGGATCGGGTGACCCTGAACCATCCCTTAGTTATGCTGCTATAGACTTAGACTGCTGGGGAGTTCCCATGATGCACTGTTTCTTTTTATTCACCTCTTTTTGCTCTGTATGCACCACTCTGCATTTAATCATTAGTGATTGATCTCTGCTCTCTTCCACAGCATGTCTTTTTCCTGATTCTCTCCCCTCAGCCCCAATCAGTCCCAGCAGAAGACTGCCCCTCCCTGAGCCTGGTTCTGCTGGAGGTTTCTTCCTGTTAAAAGGGAGTTTTTCCTTCCCACTGTCGCCAAGTGCTTGCTCATAGGGGGTCGTTTTGACCGTTGGGGTTTTTCTGTAATTATTGTATGGCTTTTGCCTTGCAATATAAAGCGCCTTGGGGCAACCGTTTGTTGTGATTTGGCGCTATATAAATAAAATTGATTTGATTTGATGTCCCCAACATATACACATTAATAAAACTGTTTTAAATGGGTTAGGGTTAGAACTGTTAACTGGTAATTTGAGATAATGTTCAACAAATGTAAAAAGCTATTTGTTCATGCACTCATTTCACCCCAGTGTTCTACTGTTTTTTAAGTACTACAGGACAACAGAAGAAAACTCGAGGTCACCATGTGAGATCACTGAGCGTGTGGTAGTGGATGCTGGACACCAGGCCGAACGGAAGTGTCTGCTGCGTGTCATATAAGAAGATGGAGTCCTCGGATGCCACGGCAAACACCATACGATACGGCAACTGGAACAAATTAGGAAGACTTTGGATGGAACCATCTGTGGAATGCAAAAAAAAATAAATAAATAAGAAAAGAGTACAAGTGATAAAAAGACTTTAAAGAAATTTTTCTTACCTTCTCCTTTTTTGGTCCTCAGCTCAAAGTACACGGGGCAGCAGCGCACAGCCAGCGTGGATTTATTTGGACACGGCAAATGAGCAATGGGCCTAAAATAAAGATTTTTTTTTTCCCCCACCTCCTTAATCAGACATCAATTTTTCTCCAGCATCAGTAGATAAATGTGTCAATGCCAAAACACATTAGTATGGTTACCTTTTGAGGGCCTTCCTGGAAAAAATAAAAGTAGTATTCATGATGTTTTCTCCCACCTCGACACAACCCGCTGTGGGGGAAAAAAGAAAATTAGCCTATGACAGGAAGAATAACCAGATTACTTTTAACAGTTACTCTTTAATATGACAATACAGTTGTATGCAAAGGTTTGGGCACCCCTGATGATTTTCATGATTTTCCTTTATAAATCATTGGTTGTCTGGATCAGAAATTTCAGTTAAATATATCACGTAGCAGACAAACACTGATATTTGAGAAGTGAAATGAAGTTCCTAGTATTTACAGAAAGTGTGCAATAATTATTTAAACAAAATTAGGCAGCTGCATAAATTTGGGCACCCTTGTCATTCTATTGATTTGAATACGTTTAGCACTAATTATTGGAACACAAAATTGGTTTGGCAAGCTCACTGACCCTTGACCTCCTTACCAGGTGAATTCAATCATGAGAAAGGGTATTTAAGGTGGCCATTTGCAAATATTTCTCCTCTTTGCATGTCTTTAATGAGTGGCAACATGGGACCCTCTAAATCAGTGGTTTTCAAACTGTGAGGCACGCTCCGCCTGGGGGGGCACGAGGGATGAGTATCATGAACCGGTTCTTTTTGAGAATCATTAAGAAATGATTCGATCCACCGACATCAATAGCCTTTTTTGCTTAATGATTCCCTTATCGATCCTTCAGAGCGGCCGTTGTTTTTGAGGGTGTTTAATCGGGAAAATAATCATTTCTTTACGTTGATTACAGACCCTGGAGCAGGTCTGTAATCAACCGCTTCTGTAATGGCTCCACTTTGAAGCTTGAAACAGTGAAGCAGTGCTCCGATCCGCTGCTTCATTGCTTTGCTGCTTTCAGAAGTGACAAGTCCACTTCTTAACCTATCTCAAAGCCATTTAAAGATGTCAATCGTGAATCACTTTTGTGTGGATTAAAGTCACTAACTGGGACTCTTGTCTTGTTGCAGGTGAGAAACGAGAATCGTTCTCTGTTCCATTCGCACAGCTTCAAACACTGCGCCACTCTCTGCTGAGGCAGAGTCCGGTCAGAATTAATAACTTCCAAAGCAAATCACCATTTAAATCAAATAACACCTCTTTCCAAACGTAACACAGACAGACAAAAACGTTTTTTTTTCCCCTCTCAAAATGACACATCCTGTATTCTTTATAAATGAGACTGATGTTGCAGCACAGCTGGCTGTAAGAGCTCAGCTCAGAGGTATGGAGTTTGTGCCATTAAGTTAGACTTTTGCCGTTTTGGAATAAGGTGCTGTGGACTGATGAAAATAAAATTGAGTTATTTGGACACAACATGCGGCGGTATGCATGGCTGAAAAAGAACACAGCATTCCAAGAAAAACACTTGCTACCTACAGTAAAATATGGAGGTGGTTCCATCACGCTGTGTGGCCAGTAGTGGGAATCTTGTTAAAAGTGAGGGTCACATGGATTCCAGTCAATATCAGCAGATTCTTGAGAACAATGTTCATGAATCAGTGACAAAGCTGAAGTTGCACTGGGGCTGGGTCTTTCAACAAGATGACCTTAAACACTGCTCAAAATCTACTAAGGCATTCATGCAGAGGAACAAGTACAATGTTCTGGAATGGCCATCTCAGTCCCCAGACCTGAATATTATTGAAAATTTGTGGTGTGATTTTAAGCGGGCTGTCCATGCTTGGAAAAAACCAAACCTGAGATGTTTTGTAAAGAAGAATGGTCCAAAATACCTTCAACCAGAATCCAGACTCTCACTGGAAGCTATAGGAAGCATTTAGAGTCTCTTATTTCTGCAAAAGGAGGATGTACTAAATATTGATGTAAATTTTTTTTTTCTGTTGGGGTGCCCATATTTATGCACCTGCCTAATTTTGTTTAAAGAATTATTGCACACTTTCTGTAAAGCCCATAAACTTAAATTCACTTCTCAAATATCACTGTGTTTGTCTGCTATGATATATTTAACTGAAATTGTTGATCCAAACAACCAATGATTTATTTATAAAGGAAAATCATGGAAATCATCAGGGATGCCCAAACTTTTACATTCCACTGTCTTGTATTTCCTCAGATAGGCTCGTGCACATACCTGGAGCAAGCAGGAACGACCCGTCTGGTGTGAATGACAGACGGCGAAAGAATGACCTCATACTGTCATCATGGAACATTCGATACTGCTTCACCTAACGGCATGCACATAAGAAAGCACTTACATGGCAGCAGTGTACAGATTCTCAAAATCAGGGTTGGGATGTTTTAGAGGCATCACGATTAAAACCTGACAAAAAAATTCTGATTACAAACAATATAATCACATTAGAATACTTAAATATCATAAAATTCTCTGACAAGAATGGTAATGAACAACATAGGATATGCAGTACAAGTCAAAAGACACTTCCCATTCAATGGAAAGGGGAAGTGTGTCTGAACTTTTGACTTGCAGTGTATAGGAACTCTACACTATCCAGTATGTGGAAAAAAAAACAACAAACAATGTGACAAAAAGGTGGTAAAGTTATCCAAAAGTCTTCTCCACAAGGTTGTCATACCTACCTTGAAAGAGGTCGCAAGGAGGCTACATCAAGAGGTGTAAACCAGTCTACAACTAGAGCACAAACCTCCAACACTAGCTTCCAATAACACAAAATTTTAAATTGGAAAAAAATTTCAAGGTCAAAGTCCTGTTAGAAGTGGCTTTTCATAAGCTAAATTAGATGTGGTCAAATGTCAGGAGTATGTATTTAGTTCATGCACTGGAATAGAAGCTTTTTGTGGTGTTGTCAGGTTTTTTTTTTCAGCTTTTGAATTCTTTTTCCAGATAATTTTTCCTACAGTCTGTGAAAAACAAACTCATCCAGTGGTAGATGTATGTGGTACATTTGTTAAAATCGGTTTAATCCTAAAATGACTGTAGCCTACAGTGTAGCACTAGGCACAGTGCTACACTGACATGGAGACTCAGTCTATAGATGACCTAAAATTTTGTCTAATTTGGCTGTGGAGAGAACTTAAATGAGACCTCAAATCCAACCATCAAGTCCCACAAAAAGCCCAATACTGACCTCTCCCTCTGCATTCGGTGTCGTGCTCATTTTACTGACACAGAAGGCCTTCTTCTTGGTGTGAGTGTTGTACACGCACATCACTCTGAGGGAGAGCAAAGCAAAACTTCTTAAGGTTGAAATTATTTATTCATTTGAGTCTTCATTGACCGATGCACACTAAGATAAAAGTATTACACCATCAACATTAAAGCAGAAGGGTTCTGTTAAGTGTGACATCACTCCAAGGTGCTCCAAGCTTTGATATATACATACTGTATACGAGGTATATTCAAAAAGCATCTGACCTTTTTATATACTACAGAAACAAATTAAGTGTGTGAGTTGCCATATGGTGGGGAGGTGTAGGGAACCTTCTTGCGCATGTGATTTTTTTTACATGATGTCCTTCCCTACTTTCCAGTTGCTTCTCATGTGACCTCTGTCAAATCAAAAATGTCATATCACAGTGTTTTCGCAACGTGCCATTTCTGAGAAACTGTTCCAAATATTGTAAACCACTGGAACTGTATGGCTCAGAGCAATATGTGTCATCAATGCCGGCATGTTATTCTTCCTTCTTCAACTTGTGCGTTGAAGAGGGAAGAAAAAAACAAACAAACAAAACAACAACAAAAAAAACGTGCATGCCATGATGTCACATTTGGCCCATGGGGCCATTATTGTAGCAAAAGTATATTTTGATCTGTGCGTGTGTAACCACATCCACAAATGTATAAAAAAAAATTTGTGTGTGTATTTCAATTTGTGCATGTAACCAGATGTACAGATGTGTAGAAAAAAAAAAAAAAAATCTGTGTTTGTGTATCCAGATCTACAAATATGTAAAAAAAAAAAAAATCTGTGTGTGCGTGCAAAAGTATTTGCAAATGTGTATTTCGATGTATATAAAGCTGTTTCTGTGATACAAAGCTTGTTGTAACCATCTGTCATGTTTTTCAATTGCACAAAAAGTGATACCACATTAACTCATTGAGTGCCAGCCATTTTCAAGGTTCAGAACATCCCAGTGCCAGGATTTCTTCAGCATTTGAGTGTTTTTTCAAGACCCATAGAAAACTGAGTTCTATGTCCATGTCAACAACAAACATACCACAAGAAGAGAAAAGAGAAGAAAAGAAAGTGGCTCGATGACGCGTCTTTGGCGCGGGGCGTTACTATCGGAAAAGACGCGTTTTAGAGTCAATGGCATCGAGTGAGTTAAACAGAGCTAAAAGCATCAAAATCAGACCAACAGGTGGCGCTCTCTTCAGGCAAGACTGCACAATAAATCTTCTTCTTTGTCTTTCGGCTGTTCCCGTTAGGGGTCGCCACAGCAGATCAATCGTTTCCATCTCACCCTGTCCTCTGTATCTTCCTCTGTCACACCAACCACCTGCATGTCCTCTCTCAGCACATCCATGAACCTCCTCTTTGGTCTCCCTCTTCTCCTCCTGCCTGGTGGCTCCATCCTCAGCATCCTTCTCCCTATATACACTGGGTCCCTCCTCTGCACATGTCCAAACCATCTCAATCTCGCCTCTCTGACTGTCTCCAAACCGTCCCACCTGAGCTGTCCCTCTGATATGTTCATTCCTAATCTTGTCCATTCTTGTCACTCCCAAAGAGAATCTCAACATCTTCAGCTCTGCCACCTCCAGCTCTGCCTCCTGTCTTTTTGTTAGTGCCACTGTCTCTAAACCATACAACATAGCTGGTCTCACTACTGTCTTGTAAACGTTCCCCTTCACCCTTGCTGATATTCTTCGGTCACAAATCACTCCTGCCACCTTTCTCCACCCACTCCACCCTGCCTGCACTCTCTTCTTCACCTCTCTACCACACTCTCCATTACTTTGAACAGTTGACCCCAAATATTTAAACTCATCTACTTTCACCACTTCTACTTCTTGTAACTGCACTATTCCACTGGGCTCCCTCTCATTCACACACATGTACTCAGTCTTGCTTCTACTGACTTTCATTCCCCTTCTCTCCAAAGCATATCTCCACTTCTCCAGACTAGACTCAACTTGCTCTCTACTCTCACTACAGATCACAATGTCATCTGCAAACATCATAGTCCATGGGGACTCTTGTCTGATCTCATCCGTCAACCTGTCCATCACCACTGCAAACAAGAAAGGACTCAGAGCTGATCCTTGGTGTAATCTCACTTCCACCTTGAAGGAGTCTGTCATTCCGACTGCGCATCTCACTGCTGTCACACTATTCTTGTACATGCCCTGCACTACCCTAACATACTTCTCTGCCACTCCAGACTTCCTCATACAATACCACAACTCTTCTCTTGGCACCCTATCATAAGCTTTTTCTAAGTCCACAAACACACAATGTAACTCTTTCTGTCCTTCTCTGTACTTTTCCAACAGTATTCTCAGAGCAAACATTGCATCTGTAGTGCTCTTTCTTGGCATGAAACCATATTGCTGCTCACAGATCTTCACCTGTTTTCTAAGCCTAGCTTCTACTACTCTTTCCCATAACTTCATGCTGTGGCTGATCAGCTTTATGCCTCTGTAGTTACTGCAGCTCTGCACATCACCCTTGTTCTTGAAAATAGGAACCAGCACACTTCATCTCCACTCCTCAGGCATGTTCTCACTTTCCAAGATTTTATTAAACAATCTGGTTAGAAACTCTACTGCCATCTCTCCTAGACATTTCCATGCCTCCACTGGAATGTCATCTGGACCGACTGCCTTTCCACTCTTCATCCTCTTCATAGCAGCCCTCACTTCTTCCTTGCTAATCTCTTGTATTTCCTGATTTACTCTCACCACATCATCCAGCCTTTTCTCTCGCTCATTTTCTTTATTCATCAACTCTGCAAAATATTCCCTCCACCTTCTCAGCACACACTCCTCACTTGTCAGCACATTACCATGTGCATCTTTTACCACCCTAACCTGCTGCACATCCTTTCTTTTTCTTTCTTTCTTCTTTCTTTTTAATATTTATTTCATTCATTTAAAAGAAAAACAGAAAAGCAAAAAACAAAAGCACCACAATACCAGAATGAAAAGGAGCAGAAAGAAGAACAAGTCTTATGATTTCTGCCCCTTTTAACAATACAATCTTTCAATATACAGCATCATAGTCAACATTATT
Source organism: Thalassophryne amazonica (assembly GCF_902500255.1). Lineage (NCBI taxonomy): Eukaryota > Metazoa > Chordata > Actinopteri > Batrachoidiformes > Batrachoididae > Thalassophryne > Thalassophryne amazonica. The sequence continues at coordinate 22,304,596 of NC_047116.1, forward strand.
TAACAGATTGCATTTCTTTAACTTGTCACATACCACTGACCCATTTCATAATTATGACCATTAATTAATAGATTACATCACTGACAGGTTACATTTAAACTTAAGACACTCCAAACATTATTAACAGTTTACTTTTTTTTTTTTTGACTTTCTTGCAGCCCACTGACTTACTTCATAGTTTCATACTTACTTAATACATCTAATTTAATATGTTTTTTAAATAATTTAAGCGACCTTAATTCTTTAATTTCTTTATTAAGATTGTTCCATAATTTGACACCATTTACTGCAATACTCCTTTCCTTTACTTTGGTTCTAAATCTTGGTTTTTTAAAGACTTCTATTCCTTTCAATTTATAACTACTTACTCTTTTTTCAAACATATTTTGAATGTTTGTTGGTAAAGTATTTTTATTAACTTTCTAGCTCTGTCCCTTTGTCTGGCCAATCGGTACAAGTCCTTTTCTCCTTCCTTACTATTCAACTTCTTGTACAGCTCGCAATATGCCTTTTCCTTTGCTTTTGCCACTTCTCTTTTCGCCTTACGTCGCATCTCCTTGTACTCCTGTCTACTTTCTTCATCTCTCTGACTATCCCAAAACTTTTTCGCCAACCTCTTTCTCCTTATGCTTTCCTGGACCTCTTCATTCCACCACCAAGTCTCCTTGTCTTCCTTCCACTGTCCAGATGTCATACCCAGTACTGTCCTAGCTGTCTCCCTCACCACATCTGCAGTACTTTTCCAGTTGTCCAAAATTGCTTCCCCTCCAACCAGTGCTTCTCTCACCTGCTCGCTAAATTTCACACAACAGTCTTCCTCCTTCAGCTTCCACCATCTGATCCTTTGTTGAGCTCTCACTCTCTTCTTCTTCTTTACCTCTAAAGTCATTCTACAAACAACCATCCTGTGCTGTCTAGTGACACTCTCTCCTGCTACCACCTTACAGTCTGTGATTTCTTTTAGCTTGCATCTCCTATAAAGAATGTAGTCCACCTGTGTGCACCTTCCTCCACTCTTATATGTTACCCTGTGCTCCTCCCTTTTCTTAAAGTAGGTATTCACCACAGCCATTTCCATCCTTTTTGCAAAATCAACTACCATCTGTGCAATAGCACCGGTGGCGGACGTTGTTAACCCGGGCCGCGACCGATCCGGTATGGGAATTCGATTCTGAGTCTGCATAGTTGGGTTGGCTTGTTTTACGCCGGATGCCCTTCCTGACGCAACCCTCCTCATTTATCCGGGCTTGGGACCGGCACTCAGAATGTACTGGCTGCACACCCCATGTGGCTGAGTTAAGACTGCACAATAAATACATTTTAAAAATGCATTCAGACCTCTCCACTCACGGGTCTTCACTTCATACTTCACTATTTTTTCAAAGTTGTGCCAAATCAACATACAGATCCATATAGCTGCCACTATGACAACAAAAAGGGGAGCAGTCAAAATAAATAACTAGATTGTGTTTTACCTGTCACAGCTAAGAGTGGCAATATACTGGCCCACAGGGTCCCAGGCCACACCCTGCACGTAGCTCTTATGTCCGTTGAAAATATGCAGCTTCTGTCCTAAACACAAATATAGATTTACAGTCAACACAGAGGAGCTAATTTATGTTCAACCCTCAATCTACAGCATGTTAAATGGACATTTCTGAAATAATCTACAAATATTTATCACACATGGATCACTAAATTAGAGACTACACAGAGAAACTGCAGATATTTATATGCGACAGCAAACCTTTGTTGATGTCCCACATGATTGCAGTGTTGTCAACAGATCCAGAAACCAGAAAGTTTCCATCCCGAGTCCAGCAGATGTCGTATACATCCTCAATATGTCCCCTAAAAACAAAACCAACAACACATTATATAAAAAAACGTAAACAACATACACAAAGAAAATATAGCAATGTTGAGTTTTTAATCCAGGTGCAAGAAGATACTGAAAAAGATTTTGGATGTAAATAAATTTACGACAATAACAGCAGTGGGATAAATGAGAAACAGCACAGAAAACAAAGGTTGGAACACTGTAAAATTTAAAGGAATATTTTCAACCAGTTCAAAGCAAACTGATTTTATTTGGGTATACAAACTATAATGCTGGCCAGAAAAACACTAAAACAAAGGTGGAGCAAGTACCACTTCCTGCATCATTGAGACTGACAAGAAATTGCAACTCAAATTCAGAAATTAAAATGAATGAATGAATTAATTAATTTTAAGGCAAATAGATTTAGGTTTCTAAAGACAATAATTAGGCTACTTTGAGAATCATTTCAAGTGGGAACACATAGATTTTTGTTGCAAATGCACAGTTTGGTGCAGCTCTACATGGACTTCCAGTTCTGGATGCTTTGGTAGACATTAATCACAAGACACAAAGTTTACAAAGCCTTGATTTAGTGTCTGACTCTGGATGCCCCCCCCCCCTTATTTCTTACATTACATTTTCTTACAGAGAAAGCTTGACTACACCCATTTTGGCATCCCTTCACTGGCTTCCTGTCCCAGTGAGATCAGATTTTAAGGTTCTGCTACTAGTCAATAAAATTGTCCATGGACTAGCACCTCCCTACCTAGCCGACCTAATTAAACCTTACGTACCGGCCCGGGCTTTGCGTTCTCAGGGTGCAGGACTACGTGTGTCCTTAGGGTGAATAAAAAGTCTGCGGGTGATAGAGCTTTCTCTTATCGTGCCCCTGTTCTGTGGAATGATCTTCCTGTGTCAATAAAACAGTCACATTCTGTGGAGACTTTCAAGTCCAGCCTTAAGATGCACTTATTTTCCCTTTCATATGGCTAGCATACTGGTATAGTTTTGTTTTACGCTTTTTACTCATTTAATTAATTTTATTAGGAAACGGAGCGTCCCGTGGCCTCAACTTTACCTAAATTCTGGGTCTGTTAGTGAAGCTTAGAGCTAGTGGCCTGCGTTCACCTTAGTATTTCCTGTTTTTCTTGTTGTTTAATGCTGGCAAATTATACTGTATTTCTTGTCTTTCTGATGCCTGATTCTGTTTTTTTCTCTCTGTTTAAGGTGCAGCTCCAGGCAGGGATAGGTGTAGTATTTGTGTTGAAGACCCTCCTGTCCTGTGTGTTCCTGTATATTCGTTTGGTGAATTGTTCTGTAATTTGTGTCTGTAGCATGGCCTAAGCAGAGGGTCACCCCTTTGAGTCTGGTTTGCTTGAGGTTTCTTCCTCAGATGGAGTTTTAACTTAACACTGTTGCACTGGGGGTTAGTAAGGTTAGACCTTACTTGTGTGAAGCACCGAGTTGCAACTCTGTTGTGATTTGGCACTATATAAATAAAACTAAAATGAAAATTGAAATTGAATTGACATTAACTGGCTTTTCAGGAATGGGACTGCCACATTACTGCCAAGACAGTCAATAATCCAATTCAACAAGGAGGTAAGAACGTGAAGAAAGTGTAGAAAAATTTCAAGGCTGCTTCAAGTTCTGTCCATGTTGGTTTTAGGAAGGTGAAAATGTTAAAGTGGTCTCCATAGTAATAACCAAGCGTGCACATAACTGATGCTCACCTGAAAACAATTATGTGCAGCAGCGAAGACAGAGAAGGGTGTCTCTGGAGGAAAATGACACCAGATTGGAGAAAACGTACTTCCCTCTGTAGTTTCTGCTGTATATCATTTATTTTTAGCACAGACGAGCACCATGAGGTGCAACTATGTGCACGCTCAGGAATAATCATATCACCAAAGTAAAAACATATACAACCAATAAATACAAATAGCATTAAATATAATCACACCCTAATTATAGGCAACAGAGAACATATATATACCAAGTAGTACAATTAACCTTAAAAAGTTCAACAGCACACAGTCCAGGCACACAAAGCAAGTCCATATCCTGAGACCGCAATACACGAGAAGGCACATAAGGCTTCACAAGTTCTGTGAGATAGGTAGGTGCAAGACCATTTAAGGCCTTACAAGTCCCCAACAGAACCTTCGAGTTTGCTCTTAAACTCACAGGAACCCAGTGAAAGGAAGCCAAAACAGGTGTGGTGTAAATAAATTTCCTAGTTTCCATGTCCTACTGATGGTCTGCAAAGAAGGGAGGGGAAACCATGAAAGCCAGGTCTGGAGGTTTTCTTTCCAACTGATCGCTTTAGCAGGTGAACTGTCTGCTGAGCTTTTTGCTGTACACGTTTGCCTCTCCTTACGTCAGAGACAATGGGCACTACAACCACTAGGTTTCTGACTTGATGGTATGAAAACTGCTGGAGATAAATGTCCACTATGGCAACTGCTTTTTCCTACCTGAGCATCTTGGCCACAGTCCAGCTCTCCTTGTTCAGCTGAGTTTCATCATCATCTTGGAACACGGTAGGTTGCTCAATCTCCTTGCTCTCATTGAGCTTCCACAACAGAAGTGCAGCATCTGTACCAAATCGGGATGTTTTTGAAAATGTCATCCCCATTACTTTTAAATAATAACGCTTTACATTTTTATCTAAACACAAGGTTTCACCAAATATTTTTAGGTTAGGTTATGTGCAGTAATACCGTCTCCTCCAGAGGCAAGCAGCTCTCCTTTGGGGCAGAAGCGAACGACATTTACAGCCTTGGTGTGTCGAGCCAGATTAGACAGAAACTCCACCTCCGCCTTCCCATTTGAACCCATGCTGACCCGCCACAGCTGCACCAGAACAAGCAGTCATCAAACACTCTGAGAACAGCTGTAATGCCAACTTGAAAATAACTTTAAGTCAAACAAAATGTTAGACTTTCATAAACAAATGCATGTTGTGTTTTGCAGTGAACTTTATGAATATCAGACATAGGCTTTGGAAATTAAACTGAGAACCTCATCTTTATTTTCTGTACCAGCTTACTCCAATCAAAGGTCATGATGGGCGGGGCGGGGGTGTGAGACTGGAGCCAATTGCAGCATTCATAGGGAATGAGGCGAGGTACAAACTGGACAGCATGTCAGTCTGTCACAGAGCCAAATATAAATGGACAAACACATTCACACCTAAGGTCAATTTAGAGTCACCAATTAACCTAACCTGCATGTCTTTGAAAGCCAGAGCAGCCGGAGGGAACACAGGCTGAACATACAAACGCCACACAAGAAGGACCAGGTGGGAAGTAATCCCACAACGTTCTTGCTGCGAGGCAATGGTGCTAACCACTAAGCCACCAAGAACCTCAATTCAAAAACCACACATATGTTGACATTTATTGTCTTCAGGGGAGCTCCAATTTTAGATCTTTTCTTTATCAGAATGACATGACCCACAGTGCTTTGTGCTTCTTCCGTTTTCCCTACAGTGGCAATCAATCAGTAGATTGTGGTGAAAGTAAACCACGTTTATATCATGTAACCACGGGCAAAACAGGCAGTGGCTATTTGAACGTAGCTGTATTCATATAGTGAAATTCTATTAGTACGTAGTGTCTCTCATTGCTTAATATGGGTCACGTGCTCATAAGTATGGATAAAAAAAATTAGACTGCTGATCTTGCAATTAGAAAAAAAATCTTGTAATTACTAAAGAGCAGGATCTTGTAATTATCAGAGCTTCATCACATAATTGAGATCAGGTCTAATTTATTTATTTATATAGCTTCCGTACTTCCAATCCCTCAGTAAAGAAGCAGGATAAGGTTAGCTGATGATAACACTGTAATCGATGACAAAGTGTGGATTTTCACCTATGGTGTTCCTGGATGAATGTCCAGGTGTCTCAACCCCCTCCAGACTTCCAGCTTTTACTCACAGCCCCACCGACCACCGAGGGAAAAAGAGGGGCTCATTACCAGCTGGGCGAATGCCAGTCTGAGTGCCCTGCGCCCCGCCTCCCTGGAGGATTTTCATTCATCCAGGAACACCCTAGGGGAAATTCCACACTTTGTGTGCACATAGAAATGGTGTGTGATCACAGTGCAGTGTCGGTGATTACAAATTGGTCGATTTTTGATTATGACCTGGGAATTCTCACGCTTGTCTTTACTGAGGGACCGGAAGTATGGAAGCCCATTCTATGGAAGCTATTAAAAATAAATAAGTAAACAGTCTGATACACCTGATCTCATAATTAGGAGATCTCGTAATTATGAGACCTTTTCTCGTAATTACAAATTACGAGAGCCTTTCTTGTAATTACGAGATCAACGGTCTAATTATTATTATTATTATTTATCCAGTGAATGCAATACACTTACGTATTTGCACCACAACCACTAATCCTAACTACATACAAACAGAATTTGATATTATTCATACGGCTATGTACGAATAGCCGAGTAAATCAGAAAAGACACGCACATCCAGGATGTATGTATGTATGTATATATATATATATATATATAAAGCACGCTGGATCAAAAACCCAGATCAATACCAAAAAATCCGCTCAACCTGAACACTCCCATGCAAAAAGCTTTTTAGGTACAAATAGTAGTGACGTTTTGAGCTCAGCGATCACTACTATCATGAAAACTGGAAAAACTTTTGTAAAATTAAGAATAAAATTATCTCCAAAAGAAATACAGTATATTGCCAATACTGAAATGAGGTTTCCTTAAAATGATAAATTATGAAACATCATTCCATACTTATGAATTCATATAAAATGCATACTAGGGCTGTAATGTAGATATTACATTCCCATTGGGGAAAAAAAAAAAACATCTTCTGGGCCAAGCTTAATATTTCTACACTCCAATAAGAATATGTTTTTAATCAAATGGTGGGGTTTTTTTTCAACTTTGTTTTTCCATTTTAAACACAGCACATGCTTATTTATTGGGAACTGAATAAAATACAGTTACCAAAACATATTAAAGAAAAATACTAGCTCATTGTTAAGATTTATACTTTTTTGTAGTCACGTATTTTTTCGACAGTCCCTTGATTTTTGGTTGGACGAATAACCATCTCCAATAAAATACCATGGCCACTGAGAGACTGTTCATAATGGTTATTTCCCAGTGGTTGCTGGAAAGGCATGTAAAAATAATCTGTATTCATTCAACTTCCCCTCAAAACTCACTCTGACAGCTGTGTCGACTCCAGCTGTGGCCAACCGATGAGTCCGTCCATCCAAGCCGTGCTGGAAGTCCAGACTGTAGACTGGTTCCTTGTTGTGCCAGGCAATCTCACACGTAACCACCTTCATGCTTACAAATAATCATATTGTGCAATAAATTGATTTCAAGCATGAGCAAATCTAATCTCAAACACAAATGCCAAAGTTCTAACTCCACAACTTTTCTCTTGTTAATTGTGCACTAACGTCGAAACGTTTCGTGACATTTCAGAGTAACCCAAATGCCTACTTTAAAAAGTTTTAACAAATAATCTTAGCGCGAGCAACAGACACAGAATGCTAACGATGTTAGCTAACAGCGGCACGCTATCAAATTAAGATGAATGAGCTAAAAGTATGAACACAGATCGAGGAGGGAGCGTGGCATGTGTAAATATAAGACAGTGTTATGTAACGCGCTATCCTTACAAATGAACAAATTGTGTAATAACGATATTACGAAGGCCACTCGGACGACAAAATACATTACCTCGTCCCTGTTGTAATTTCTGATTTCCCGCGTTTAACTTCGCATATTACATCACCCCTCACACTGCAGTGATTGGACAGAAAGACGGAAGAGGCGGCTACATGTGTGCAATATTTTTCTAAATAAAATGCTAATATATGCGAACAACTAAAATGACCAAAATCGGGTTAAAATAAAAAAAATTAAAGGTGAAAAAACCTTTTCTCAACCAATAATTACTCTTTTTTTTGCAAGATCAAAATCCTAAAATTTTGTCATTACAACCAAAAAAAAAACAAAAAAATCACCTGGCTTGTTCTTGGGATCACGTAAGACTAAAAATTCTGCAATTAAAAATTTCACCTCCTATTTAAAAAAATATGATTTCCAAGTGTACTTAGTTTATCTATTTAATATTCTCTATTTAATGTTCTATTTAATCTGTATCTTGATGAACTGTCAACTAGGCTCAAAGCATGTAAAACTGGTTGTTGCTGGAAACATGGTTCTGAATCATCTAATGTATGCAGATGATTTAGTAGTCTTTAGTCCAAGCACTGCTGGTTTACAGGAGTTACTAAACATTTGCTCAGCTTATGGGGGGGAGCATGACATCAAATACAATGCAGCTAAGAGCTTGATAATGATCTGTAGGACCAAAGAGGACAGACATATGAAATATCCTGATTTTTATGTCAAATATTGTATTGAGTATGACATGTAAAATCAAGTATCTTGGGCACATCGTCACTGCAGACATGACAGACGATGATGATGTCTATAGACAATGCAGAATGCTGTATGCTCAGGCAAATACACTTGTGTAAAATTGGCTCCTGTACTGATGAGGTAAAGCTGACATTGTTTAAATCGTACTGTACATCCCTGTATACGGCTCACCTCTGGACTAACTATAGAAAAGCCAGTCTGCAAAGGTTGCAGGTGGCCTACAATGATGCCTTGCGTGTGCTTTTGAGGAGGCCATGATGGACTAGTGCTACAGAGATGTTTGTCTCTACACGAGTGAACACCTTACAGGCTGTATTAAGGACTTTGATGTACAGTTTTATTTGTAGACTCAACAAGTCGGACAATGAAATCATAGTGGCACTCACAAATATGCAATTCAGCTCCATACGATTCCAGTCAAGCATGTGGAAACACTGGTATGGCTGTCTTTTGAAACTGTGATTAATTATTGTTTCTTCTCTGTTTTGTCTGTCTTTTAAAATGGACTATGAGTCTGGAATAAAGTTTGAATTGAATATCTAATAAAACAGAAATCTTAGAATTATTGTACTTGTTACAATTATTTTCATTTACAGTTGCATCAACAAAAAACATTCCTCCAATCATCGTGCATGAATAAAACAGACACCGAAATTTTTATGCAAAATTTTAATTGATATACAAATGATTCTGCACTATGTACATGCAAAAAAAAAGCAACGTTAATTATAACGCATTTGTAAACTGTTATAGGGATATTTTTGTGGGGTGGTGAATTTTAATTTAATAAAAAAAAATTAATGAAATGCACCGCAAAAGTTTTATTTAGAAGCTACTGTACATTGCATATAACTCACCATTTCATGATGTCTTCAGCAAGATACAAAGCATGAAGAGATTTTAGAAACATCAATCTCAGGCAAAAAAAAAAAAGAAAAAAAAAAGACATTTGTGTTTTCAGGAACAGAGTATTGACATTTATGTATCATGTTATATTGGTCTGTTAGACTCTGTAATTGGTAGTTGTACTTTTAGCATATACTTTTTTTGTCCTGCCAAAGTGCACAGTGGAACGAAAACCTGCAGAAGTTTCCATTATTTACCATCCAGTATGATACTTGGAATAATTATTACAAGGACATCAAATTTATTACAGGGACACCAAATTCTAATCACCAGGATGTACTGCAACAATGGACATTAAATCACAAAAGACAATCATGGGAAAAAAGTATCTAAATATAAATGACATATTTTGGATATTTGGTCAAAAAAACTAAACAAAACAGCCAAACCTTAGTATAAACATACAAAAATATCAGCATTTTGAGCAGTTTCTAAAACATGTTTTCTATGAAGACAAATCTTAAAAAAGAAAAAAATACAAATACATGTCACTTTTGCAACTTAGTCTTGTAGTTCTGTTCTCTTCTTTTTGTTCTCTGCAATCCTCGCCAACATCAGATTCAACACAAACTCTTACTATCATTATCATCCTCATTATTATTATTGAGGCAGATGGCACTGAGCCAGGTTCTGCTTGAGATTTCTTCCTGTTAAAAGGAAAGGGTTTTTGTGTTTAGTTTTTTGCTACTATCACCATGTGCTTTTTGATGTGTGAATGCTGGGTCTGTGTAAAGTATACACCATTTGTGACATACTAGAAGTCGTGGGTTTTATTTATTTATTTTTACACTAGTTTGGGAGGTGATGTGACTTTTATATAAAAAAAAAATAGAGGTGTAATGGTACACCAAACCAGAGCGTAAGTGACGCAGAGCTCACCCGGTTTAACTTTCTGGATTATTTCCTCACATTACGCAGTTCAACAATGACATACCTGAAATACAATTCTTTACCAATAATTAAGTTTTCTAAGAGTCATTTGAGCATTTACACAATTATATAAATACTCTTTCAAATAAAATCTGAACTACCAGGTGCAATGTTTATAACAGCATATATGTACTGCTGTAAACCACACAATTCTCAAACATGCCCTATTTTGGGTGAATTCCAGTGTTTTCACCACCAAAAGGCCATATGTTGCCTCCAATTAAATAAAAAAAAAAAATCAAATTCTGCAAGGAAGAATTGTAAACACTGCCTTGATAAAGCAAACAAAACCATCGCAATCAAAATACATCAATAATTGAAGGAGAAAAACAATTTTCTATGAACTGTGAATGGATGCTGGACGATGCACGACTGACGTCATCATGACACAAACTCTTTGGATCTTTGGTCCAGATGAGCTAAAATGATTGATTGGTACATTTTCAGTACAGTGGTAAGATGAAACATTAAAGATATTTAGTCCATATTATTTTTGGCTAGTATGTGACTGAATAGTTTTTCCAGTTTGTTCCAAAATGTTTTTCTTTGCATTATTGTGAAACATTTCAAAAATGAATGTGACCTATACTCTGGAAAATGCGGTAATATGTACAGTATCAGCATATGCTATGTAGAAAGAGACCTGAAACGATGCGTTTTGTAATTTAACACTCAACGAATAAAAGCGAATTATTTTCATCAAACATCCCATAGCTGCTCAGCAGGTTTCTGACAACTACGAAAACCCAACTGATCTTACATTCAGCTGGTTTAAATCAAATTTCAACCACTTTTCCATTAGTCTGATAAACTACAAAAGTAGTTTAAACCACTTGTAGATTTGTGTAAATGCATTAATCACAATATTGCCAGTTTAAGGCTGAAAGCTGCTTTAAGTGTAAAATAAGACATCTTGTTTCAAGAAGTTCAAAGCATTTTTGAAGCAGTTTAACATATTCTGTTGCCCTTGATGTAGAATATTTTAAAACCAGTTTATCTGGAAACAGAAAAGAGCCACAACATTCTAACCAGTCCAAAGTTGACATTTTACTTCATAAATGAAGTTGTAAAAAAAAAGTCATTTGTCAAAATGGTTGATTTTTTCTCATGATCAATCAAATATTTAACAGTTGGCAAAAACAAAAACAAAACAACAACCCATGACTTATTTGGAAATTTAAGCAATTTTGTGCATCACAATACTGTAGATCAGGGGTGGGCAACTTGTTCCAGAAAGTGCCAAGAGGGTGCAGGTTTTCTTTGCAGCCACTGATTCCACCTGGTGATTTCACTGATTAACTGATTCCATCTGCTCAAAGTGATAATCAGTGAAACCACCTGGTGGAGTCAGTGGCTGCAAAGAAAACCTGCGCCCTCTTGGTCCTTTCTGGAACAAGTTGCCCACACCTGCTGTAGATGTTCTATTGCTTTTTCTCCATGTGTGGCTCCACAACTCCCTTGCTCTGGTAAGTTAAAATAAAAAAAATAAAAAAATAACAACAATTGCATGTAGCAAAAACTGTGCACACACATGCCAGTACTAAATAAATAAGACAAACACACATAAGTATTACTGACAGCTACCATGGGACAACAAAATGTCTGATCTGATGATTTATTCATTCATTTGCTGTTCAGCTGCTGAGGAAGACTCATTAGAAAGTAGAACCTGTTCCAGGATCTCGTCAATGACGCTACACTTATAATTCACTTGGTCCAGGGCCAGAGCAGGCACGTAGGAGACGAGGAGACGTCCAACATTATGCCGCAGCTCGATCAAACTGAGGCGGGGGGAAACAAAAAGGAAAATTAGATAATTTCAAACACGATTTTAAAAAGGACATTTTATATCAATCCAACCTTCTAAATGAGTCTGAGCTGGGACCCGGCTCTTCTGCATCTTGTGGAGCTGTTGGCATCGTTGTTTCACTGGCGCCATGAGAAGTCGTGGCTCGTTCCTCTGCATCCTCCTCCTGCTCCTTCTCCTCCTGCTGCTGCTGCTGTTTTTGCTGCAGCTGCTGCTGCAAGCTCAGTGTCAGCTCATCACACTTTAATTCCAGGTTTTCTTTTTCCTCCTGTAGACTCTGCAGCTGGATGCGTTACCAACAGTGACCACCAGGGGGACATGAAAAACAGGAGGGAGAAATGAGCACAAGCAGTTATTTAAAAGTCACCAAAAAATCTGTACAGATTAAATGTTAAAGAAGATGAAAATAAACTGCATCTTAATGCTGTAAAGACAGTTTGACAGTTTTGAATTTGGCAGACACCTTCATGCAAAGTGACTTAACTGTATGTGTCAATGCTCGGAGTGCCCATGAAACCTTAATGTGGGGAACACTTTAGGGTTCGATGTCTTACTCAAGAATAAGTAACTTTAAACTGTCATGATACTGTACACATAAAAAGACTTTTTGGAACCAGAAAGAACAACTCTCCAAACAGCAACCAAGAAAACAAAACAAAAAAAAGTTTGAAATGTAAAGTTACAACCAACGTAAACGAGAAGGGGAAACGTGCAGAGTGGAACACCCGCACCTCACGCTTGGCAAAGATTCTGTGTGATTTGGTTACGCCATAATATGTGGTTCTGTGTGGCCTTGACATTTAATTAATTCCATAACCCTTCCACTATTTGTAATCCGTAGTCTCTAAACTGTTTGAATTGATCATCTGTGACCTCTGGTTTGACCTGTCAAGATCACCCGAGGTCAAACGGCCACCTCCTCACTCAGGGAGAGAAGGAGTAACAGGAAGACAGAGGAGGGGAAGGAGAGGAACAGTAGTAGCCAGTAAATCAGTTTGTCTGGTATTTATATTTGTGTATGTATATTTGCAAAGTTTTTTTTTTTTTCTTTCACTTTTGATACTGTGTGCTTCTTACCCTGCGTGCTGCTATACAATGCTGCTGGAACCTTCAATTTCCCCGAGGGATTCTTCCCAAGGGATCAATAAAGTTCTATCTAATCTAATGTGACTCCCAGTAAGGCCATACAGGACTTCTTACTAGTGTTTAATAGTAACCATAGGTGCATCTTCAAACAATACCTTGAGATAGAAATTTTAATTTCAACATTGGGCTGTCAGTCAAAATGTGGTGCCATTCACATAACGACCATTCCACCTGGTCGTTACTGTGAGTTTCTCTGTGAATTTTCAGACCTTTTGTCTGACTTAGTGCTTAGCTCAGATAAGATAATTATAGTGGGCGATTTTAACATCCACACAGATGCTGAGAATGACAGCCTCAACACTGCATTTAATCTATTATTAGACTTTATTGGCTTTGCTCAAAAAGTAAATGAGTCCACCCACCACTTTAATCATATCTTAGATCTTGTTCTGACTTATGGTATGGAAATAGAAGACTTAACAGTATTCCCTGAAAACTCCCTTCTGTCTGATCATTTCTTAATAACATTTACATTTACTCTGATGGACTACCCAGCAGTAGGGAATAAGTTTCATTACACTAGAAGTCTTTCAGAAAGCGCTGTAACTAGGTTTAAGGATATGATTCCTTCTTTATGTTCTCTAATGCCATATACCAACACAGTGCAGAGTAGCTACCTAAACTCTGTAAGGAAGATAGAGTATCTCGTCAATAGTTTTACATCCTCATTGAAGACAACTTTGGATGCTGTAGCTCCTCTGAAAAAGAGAGCTTTAAATCAGAAGTGTCTGACTCCGTGGTATAACTCGCAAACTCGTAGCTTAAAGCAGATAACCCGTAAGTTGGAGAGGAAATGGCGTCTCACTAATTTAGAAGATCTTCACTTAGCCTGGAAAAAGAGTCTGTTGCTCTATAAAAAAGCCCTCCGTAAAGCTAGGACATCTTTCTACTCATCACTAATTGAAGAAAATAAGAACAACCCCAGGTTTCTTTACAGCACTGTAGTCAGGCTGACAAAGAGTCAGAGCTCTATTGAGCTGAGTATTCCATTAACTTTAACTAGTAATGACTTCATGACTTTCTTTGCTAACAAAATTTTAACTATTAGAGAAAAAATTACTCATAACCATGCCAAAGACGTATCGTTATCTTTGGCTGCTTTCAGTGATGCCGGTATTTGGTTAGACTCTTTCTCTCCGATTGTTCTGTCTGAGTTATTTTCATTAGTTACTTCATCCAAACCATCAACATGTTTATTAGACCCCATTCCTACCAGTGTGCTCAAGGAAGCCCTACCATTATTTAATGCTTCGATCTTAAATATGATCAATCTATCTTTGTTAGTTGGCTATGTACCACAGGCTTTTAAGGTGGCAGTAATTAAACCATTACTTAAAAAGCCATCACTTGACCCAGCTATCTTAGCTAATTATAGGCCAATCTCCAACCTTCCTTTTCTCTCAAAAATTCTTGAAAGGGTAGTTGTAAAACAGCTAACTGATCATCTGCAGAGGAACAGTCTATTTGAAGAGTTTCAGTCAGGTTTTAGAATTCATCATAGTACAGAAACAGCATTAGTGAAGGTTACAAATGATCTTCTTATGGCCTCGTACAGTGGACTCATCTCTGTGCTTGTTCTGTTAGACCTCAGTGCTGCTTTTGATACTGTTGACCATAAAATTTTATTACAGAGATTAGAGCATGCCATAGGTATTAAAGGCACTGCGCTGCGGTGGTTTGAATCATATTTGTCTAATAGATTACAATTTGTTCATGTAAATGGGGAATCGTCTTCACAGACTAAAGTTAATTATGGAGTTCCACAAGGTTCTGTGCTAGGACCAATTTTATTCACTTTATACATGCTTCCCTTAGGCAGTATTATTAGACGGTATTGCTTAAATTTTCATTGTTACGCAGATGATACCCAGCTTTATCTATCCATGAAGCCAGAGGACACACACCAATTAGCTAAACTGCAGGATTGTCTTACAGACATAAAGACATGGATGACCTCTAATTTCCTGCTTTTAAACTCAGATAAAACTGAAGTTATTGTACTTGGCCCCACAAATCTTAGAAACATGGTGTCTAACCAGATCCTTACTCTGGATGGCATTACCCTGACCTCTAGTAATACTGTGAGAAATCTTGGAGTCATTTTTGATCAGGATATGTCATTCAAAGCGCATATTAAACAAATATGTAGGACTGCTTTTTTGCATTTACGCAATATCTCTAAAATCAGAAAGGTCTTGTCTCAGAGTGATGCTGAAAACTAATTCATGCATTTATTTCCTCTAGGCTGGACTATTGTAATTCATTATTATCAGGTTGTCCTAAAAGTTCCCTAAAAAGCCTTCAGTTAATTCAAAATGCTGCAGCTAGAGTACTGACGGGGACTAGAAGGAGAGAGCATATCTCACCCATATTGGCCTCTCTTCATTGGCTTCCTGTTAATTCTAGAATAGAATTTAAAATTCTTCTTACTTATAAGGTTTTGAATAATCAGGTCCCATCTTATCTTAGGGACCTCGTAGTACCATATCACCCCAATAGAGCGCTTTGCTCTCAGACTGCAGGCTTACTTGTAGTTCCTAGGGTTTGTAAGAGTAGAATGGGAGGCAGAGCCTTCAGCTTTCAGGCTCCTCTCCTGTGGAACCAGCTCCCAATTCAGATCAGGGAGACAGACACCCTCTCTATGTTTAAGATTAGGCTTAAAACTTTCCTTTTTGCTAAAGCTTATAGTTAGGGCTGGATCAGGTGACCCTGAACCATCCCTTAGTTATGCTGCTATAGACGTAGACTGCTGGGGGGTTGCCATGATGCACTGTTTCTTTCTCTTTTTGCTCTGTATGCACCACTCTGCATTTAATCATTAGTGATCGATCTCTGCTCCCCTCCACAGCATGTCTTTTTCCTGGTTCTCTCCCTCAGCCCCAACCAGTCCCAGCAGAAGACTGCCCCTCCCTGAGCCTGGTTCTGCTGGAGGTTTCTTCCTGTTAAAAGGGAGTTTTTCCTTCCCACTGTAGCCAAGTGCTTGCTCACAGGGGGTCGTTTTGACTGTTGGGGTTTTACATAATTATTGTATGGCCTTGCCTTACAATATAAAGCGCCTTGGGGCAACTGTTTGTTGTGATTTGGCGCTATATAAAAAAATTGATTGATTGATTGATTCACAGTTTGTGCGAAAATAGTGAGCAATCACTTTCTAGCTGGCTGTGAAATTTGTCTAAGTGCCCCCATGAGTGTGGCATTGCAAAAAGCAACACACACGTGGCGTGTGTATGTATCACATGTGCACATCACTTATGACAGCATAGTGCACACGACTTGTAACATTGCAAACTCAGAGACCACCGCCAGGAGAGATATATAAATAATTAGTACATACACGATTACATAACAAATAACTAAAATGAATGACCACATAACACAGAAACAGAGAGTGACACATTGGTCTGGGTGCTGAATGGACAAGGGGGCGCGTCTGCTAATAGCAGCTGCTGTTGACATCTCTGCTCCTGGACATCCCAGCTGGGGAACACATACAGTGTTTTGAAGGACATGAACTTACAACTGTCCTCCGTGAGATGTGTGTCTCTGCCTGCTGTCCTCATGTGGAAATGCATAAAACATCTTTCGCCTTTGTGCCGGGCTGCAGTGGCCGCACACAGCGCACCTCGGCAGGCTGTGGGCCAGCCCAACACGCGTGTCCGTGCATCATCTAATTTCTCTTTTTTGAAAACATACGTTTATCTGATTTTAAGCATTTCACGCTCCTGTTATGTAGCGCAGTGGTAAGGTTTCCGTCTTCCGGAGCTTTTATAAATTGCAGGTTCGAATCCCGCGAGTGGCATTTTATTTTTTATTTAACTGCAGGGTTCTGTATTGGGTCCCCTCTTATTTATTGTTCATATCAACCCAGTGATATTCACTAATTATACACCAATATCTCATCTATCAGTGTCTGGTGATTGTATTAATTATTTATATACCCACCTGGACATAAGACATAATGACAGTGCACTGTTTCATTCATGTCATTTCATGACTGTACGCCTGTGACCATGGGTCATATACAGAGGCACAGAGAGATCATACTTGTATTATCTGCTCAAAAAGAGGGATTAAATATTGGACACTGCAGTGTTTTTTTAGGATGTGCAGTTTTCATTTTTGTTTCTCCACAGCAGCGCGACATGGTTTCACACATTCCAGTTGGTTTTTTTTATTATATACAGTGAGGAAAATAAGTATTTGAAAACCCTGCGGTTTTGCAAGTTCTCCCACTTAGAAATCATGGAGGGGTCTGAAATTTTCATCTTAGGTGCATGTCCACTGTGAGAGACATAATCTAAAAAAAAAAAAAAAAAAAAATCCGTAAATCACAATGTATGATTTTTTTTAAATAATTTATGTGTGTGAAAACCTGGTGAAAAACTACACGAAACATTTGACCTCTGTAACTGCAAACAAAGGCTATTGTACCAAATATTAACATTGATTTTCACAGGTGTTCAAATACTTATTTGCAGCAGTAACATACAAATAAATTATTAAAACAAATCATACATTGTGACTTACGGATTTTTTTTTTTTTTTTTTTTAGATTATGTCTCTCACAGTGGACATGCACCTAAGATGAAAATTTCAGACCCCTCCATGATTTCTAAGTGGGAAAACCTGCAAAATCGCAGTGTCCAAATACTTATTTTCCTCACTGTATATATATATATATATATATATATATATATATATATATATATATATATATATATATATATATATATATACACACACACACACACACACACACACACACAGTAGTGTTCAGAGTAATAGTAGTGCTATGTGACTAAAAAGATTAATCCAGGTTTTGAGCATATTTCTTATTGTTACATGGGAAACAAGGTACCTGTAGATTCGGTTTATTCTCACAAATCCAACAAGACCAAGCATTCATGATATGCACACTCTTAAGGCTATGAAATTGGGCTATTAGTTAAAAAAAAAAAAGTAGAAAAGGGGGTGTTCACAATAATAGTAGCATCTGCTGTTGACGCTACAAACTCAAAACTATTATGTTCAAAGTGCTTTTTTAGCAATCCTGTGAATCACTAAACTAGTATTTAGTTGTATAACCACAGTTTTTCATGATTTCTTCACATCTGCGAGGCATTAATTTTGTTGGTTTGGAACCAAGATTTTGCTCGTTTACTAGTGTGCTTGGGGTCATTGTCTTGTTGAAACACCCATTTCAAGGGCATGTCCTCTTCAGCATAAGGCAACATGACCTTTTCAAGTATTCTGACATATCCAAACTGATCCATGATACCTGGTATGCGATATATAGGCCCAACACCATAGTAGGAGAAACATGCCCATATCATGATGCTTGCACCACCATGCTTCACTGTCTTCACTGTGAACTGTGGCTTGAATTCAGAGTTTGGGGGTCGTCTCATAAACTGTCTGCGGCCCTTGGACCCAAAAAGAACAATTTTACTCTCATCAGTCCACAAAATATTCCTCCATTTCTCTTTAGGCCAGTTGATGTGTTCTTTGGCAAATTGTAATCTCTTCTGCACATGTCTTTTATTTAACAGAGGGACTTTGCAGGGGATTCTTGCAAATAAATTAGCTTCACACAGGCGTCTTCTAACTGTCACAGCACTTACAGGTAACTCCAGACTGTCTTTGATCATCCTGGAGCTGATCAATGGGTAAGCCTTTGCCATTCTGGTTATTCTTCTATCTATTTTGATGGTTGTTTTCCGTTTTCTTCCACGCGTGTTTTTTTTTTTTTTTTTTTTTTGTCCATTTTAAAGCACTGGAGATCATTGTAGATGAGCAGCCTATAATTTTTTGCACCTGCGTATAAGTTTTCCCCTCTCCAATCAACTTTTTAATCAAACTACGCTGTTCTTCTGAACAATGTCTTGAACGTCCCATTTCCCTCCGGCTTTCAAAGAGAAAAGCATGTTCAACAGGTGCTGGCTTCATCCTTAAATAGGAGACACCTGATTCACACCTGTTTGTTGCACAAAATTGATGAACTCACTGACTGAATGCCACACTACTGTTATTGTGAACACCCCCTTTTCTACTTTTTTTTTTTACTAATAGCCCAATTTCATAACCTTAAGAGTGTGCATATCATGAATGCTTGGTCTTGTTGGATTTGTGAGAATCTACTGGTACCTTGTTTCCCATGTAACAATAAGAAATATATTCAAAACCTGGATTAATCTTTTTAGTCACATAGCACTACTATTATTCTGAACACTACTGTATATTTATTCACTTAAGCAGCGCAATGTGGTTCTACACATTCCAGCTGTTTTTTTTTTTTAATGTTCACATAAGTGGCGCAATGTGGTTCCACACGCTCCAGCTGCTTGTACTGTTTGTGCACACACACAAAATAGTCGCAGCGGGATCATTCATGCCTGCCCGATCATGTGTCCCTCCCGGCGTCAGCTCGATATTTTCAGGGTTCGCTCATTAGGGCTGTTTCTTCGTGATTCGCCCTGATTCTTACTTATTCATGCTATGTGTTAAGCGGCCCTTAGAGGAGTTCAAAATGTACAATTCTTTGTGAAAGTTTTACAGAAAGAAAAAAGTAAGCTACAGTTTTTGCCTATTCTGTTTTTCAGTCTGGACTTAAGTTTTCAGATTTTTTTTTTTTTAATCTGTCTGCGTTTTGTATACAAAATCATGGAAAGATGTATTACTGTCAAAACTGAGTTATTTAATCAAGTAATGCAGTTTGATCCACCTGTCTTGGTTACTGAGCTACATGTCACTTACATTTTTTCTTTATAAACAACTTAAAATGGCCTCATCTTTATTTGTGGGAAATTAAACGTCTGACAAACATAAAACCTTGGGACATCACATGTGCGTAAAGCCTGTAGCACTCACCCGCGAGTACAAAACCTCTTTGTCCTTAATTAGTTCTTCGACTTTCTGATTAGCTTTCTCAAACAGACTTTTGTAGTCTAACCCGAGCTGCTCAGTCTGGGTGGCCTGTGGAGAACACTCCTTCTTGATGGTGTTTTGACACACTGCGCTGTACTTCTCCTGCAGCTGGAGGGTGAGCTGTTTCACCTGCTCTTTCAAGGCATCTCGTTCCTGAGCTGCAGCCTGCATGAGCTCCAGCAGCTGGTCTTGCTGTTCCTGTACCTCATCCATACTCGTGATGAATAATGAATCTGGAATGCCTGCATGTGAAGGTAGGCTGCCCACTTCCAGCCCATTCTGTGCTGTGCGGTTTCCAGTCCCCGTGTGTGTGTCTCCATTCCTCTCTATCTTCACGGCTGCACCACCGTCCCCGTCAGTTAGTCTCAATGAGGTTTTATTTTCATCCTTCACTATGGGCTGTTCAGTCTGAGTGGTGATGTTCCTTGATGACACAGGGAGAACTTGGGAGGGACCTGCTCCTCCAGATGGCGTCACAGTCTGGTTTGCTGTGGCATGGATCTCTGAAGTAACATCCACTGCAGCGTCATCGCTACACTCCATCAATAGTCCATCGCTGGAGTTCCTTTGCTCTGCTTCTGTTTTTATGTTTCTGATTTCAATGCTGGGCTTCGTTGGTACGGGGGTACTTTCATTCTCTAAGATCACGATGTCATCACTATCCTCCTGCTCATGAGTAGTGGTCAGGGGTGATGAAGGGTTCAGTGTGCTCATGAGCGCAGGTGCTGTTCGGTTCAGAGTCCTGCTCTGGATGCCATTCACTCTCGGTCTTTTGGGTGTCATTTGCGGATTAACAGGAGCTATTCTCTTCATCCTCCTGCACACAAAAAGTAAGACTTACCTTTACATTTAGTGAAGCCATTTTCGACTAAAACAAAGCCAGACTGTATGATTTTAAAAGCAGAATCAGAAAAGGTTCAAACTGAATCGTATTTAAGGCTAATTAAGATCAAATGAAGTTAGTCACAATGCAGAATTGTAGCTGTAATCCCAGCTACCATGGTCATAAATAAGTAGGGATGGGTATTGATAAGATTTTAATCGATAGATTCCCCTTATCGATCCGATTCCTTGTCGATTCCCTTATCGATACCGCTTGTGAATTTTCTGTGTACAAAACGTAGGCTTTACAGGTTTTCTATGTCAACAACATTTTATTGAGTCTTAAAGTAAATAAACATGAAAATGGTCACTGGATCCTTAAACTCTGGACATAATAAACTTTACATGGTGGATCCTTGATCTCTGGACATAAATAGAAACAAAATCTGTAGTTTTTGTCAAAAGCATTTCCTTTCAGACATTATTGGCATGAATATTTTTCCCTACATCTGAGCTGAGCTCTTGCAGCTGGCTGCGCTGCATGTCAGGATGTAATTCATAAAGAATGTAGGATGTCTCATTTTGGGAGGAAAAAAAAAAAAACGTTTTAGTCGATTGTAGTTTATTGTCTGTATTACAGCGTTTATAAAGAGGTGTCATTTTATTTCAAGTGGAAATTCATTTTGAAGTTATTAATTCTGACCGGACTCTGTCTCGACAGACAGCAGTGCCTGGAGCTGTGCCAACGGAACGGAGGACAATTCTCGTTTCTTGACTACAAGACAAGAGTCCCAGTTAGTGACTTTAATCCACACAAAAGTGACTCATGATTGACATATTATGGCTTTGAGAAGGTTTAAGAAACTGACTTTCCGCTTCTGAAGAGCAGTGAATCAAAGAACCAACAAGCCAGTGGATCAAAGCACTGCTTCATTGGTTCACACTTCAAAGTGGAGTTGCACTGCAGACACGGTTGATTACAGACCCGATGCAGGGTCTGTAATCAACCTAGAGACATGGTCATTTTCCCGACAAACACCCTCAAAAACAACGGCTGCTCTGAAGGACCAATAAGGGACTCGTTAAGCAAAAAGGCTATTGATGTCGGTGGATCGAATCAATTCTTAACAATATCTGAAAAGAACCGGTTCACGATACGCAACCCTATGAATAATAAAAAAAAGTGTAAATTCATCAGGTTACATTTATTATTTTAAAGTGAAAACAACTGACAGGAGTGCACAAATCAAAGACTCAAACAGTGATGGCAAAACTAAACAGCCAATTTAAAATGTGGCGATGACACAATGAGGATAAAAAGTAAGTCCTTTCGGCTACTCTCTTGTTTTTTTTTTTTTAACTCTGGGTCACCACAGCAGATCCAAGGTGGCTCTCCATGTTGATTTGGCACAAGTTTTATGCTGGATGCCCTTCCTGACGCAACTCCACATTACATGGAGAAATGTGGCAGGAGTGGGGTTTGAATGGGGAACCTTCCGAACTGAAACCAAGCGCACTAACCACTTGGCCACCACCCCTGCAACACAAGGAGGATGGAGGAAAGCAAAAAAGAAGTTACCTCAAAACTGTCCTGACTGCACAAATTATTTTGAAATTCCACCACATTTGGTGAGAGAAAATAAAATATTTGCACATTTTCTTTCAAGACTGCAACTCATTGTATACGTGCTTCAATTGGTGTCTACACCGATTCAGTCTCGAGCTGCAATTACTCCATTATTAATTAATCAACTATTTTGGTATTCAATCATTGTGAGTCAACTTTTTTTTTAATGTCCAATTTCTCTAATTTGAGCTTCTTAAATGTGAATTATTTCTGGTTTCTTTCCTCCTCCGTGACAACAAACCGAATATCTTTGAGTTGTGGACAAAACAAGACATATGAGGATGTCATTGTGGGCTTTGACAAACACTGATATTCACCATTTTATCGATCAAGTGACAAAAATAATTGTTACTTGCTGCTCTATGATGCATTTTTTTGTGTCTCATAGATACAAAGCAGTGTGCAAGTTTTTCTTATATCCCCCCCCCCCCCCCCCCCCCCCACACACACATTGCTTTTAAAATTTTTGGCACTTTATATCCATTTTTGTTGGGGAATTTTCTAAAATTTGTAAATGAAATACTTTTTAATGACAAATAATTTGAATGCAAGGATGAATGTTATTGGCAAACTTGATGGTTATGATCAACCAGCCCTGAAAAATAATCAGTAGGCAAATAATAAAAATAAGACTAATAAGAAATATGATCTACAGACTGATTGCAAAAATAACCACTCGTCGCAGCCGTAATTACATCACAGCATTTTTGTTGCAGTTTTTTGTTTTTATTCATTTTAATGTTTGTTCCTGACTCTGGCAGGCCTGGACCAACCTTGTAAAGTACCGTATCATACCTGGAGAGCTCCTCTGACAGAGAACACACATTTGAAATGACTGGAAGACCATCATTACTGGAGGGGCAGCAAGCTAAAAATAAATAAATAAAACAAACATTTAAAAAAATATTCAAAGCTTTTTAAACTTGCAATGAAAAAGAAAAAAATTACCCCACCATCCTTCTAGTGTTTTCTCAAACACAAGAATTAGTGTTTTCTTATAATTATGATTTAATCTCATAATTATTTTGAATCATCCCATAATTTTAAATCAGCATAGCGTAACATAAATAACATGGCATAATTATGGTGATCATAACAAGAATGATCACTGATTAAAGAATAATTAATAATTGGAGAAATTAAGTTGAGAATATTACTTTAAAAAAATACAAACAAATGTTCATTATTTACCAACTTGTGAAGAGTTCAAGGATGTGATCATGGTTGAATTAACCCTCAGAGGGCCACCTTGTCTCTCGAGGTTAACCTTGGTTGAGGGGGACTGAACCAACTGTGTGACATCCTGTTGAAAAACAATAAAAGTCAGTAAGAAGACTTCAGGTGTAAAAGCTCATTATTATAGCTGAAAACCAAATTCAGTAATATCTGCCAAGTATTCTCTACTCAATATGTCAAATTGCAAACATTGTCTGTGAAGCAACTGTTTCAGAGTTTTGTTTCGCCATTTGCTACCCTTCAAGTCACCATCACTCTTCCTCAAACTTAAAAATGTTATAAAATTGTACAGAAGATTGTCATTAATCTGTACTCAAGGTTCTAGCAATGGAGCAATATCTCCACCTAGTGCGGACACTTACAGTAGTGTTCAGAATAATAGTAGTGCTATTATTAGTGGGCGATTTTAACATCCACACAGATGCTGAGAATGACAGCCTCAACACTGCATTTAATCTATTGTTAGACTCGATTGGCTTTGCTCAAAATGTAAATGAGTCCACCCACCACTTTAATCATACCTTAGATCTTGTTCTGACTTATGGTATGGAAATTGAAGACTTAACAGTATTCCCTGAAAACCCCCTTCTGTCTGATCATTTCTTAATAACATTTACATTTACTCTGATGGACTACCCAGCAGTGGGGAATAAGTTTCATTACAGTAGAAGTCTTTCAGAAAGCGCTGTAACTAGGTTTAAGGATATGATTCCTTCTTTATGTTCTCCAATGCCATATACCAACACAGGGCAGAGTAGCTATCTAAACTCTGTGAGTGACATAGATTATCTCGTCAATAGTTTTATATCCTCTTTGAGGACAACTTTGGATGCTGTAGCTCCTCTGAAAGAGAGAACCTTAAATCAGAAGTGCCTGACTCCGTGGTATAACTCACAAACTCGCAGCTTAAAGCAGATAACCCGTAAATTGGAGAGGAAATGGCGTCTAATTTAGAAGAGCTTCACTTAGCCTGGAAAAAGAGTCTGTTGCTCTATAAAAAAGCCCTCCGTAAAGCTAGGACATGTTACTACTCATCACTAATTGAGGAGAATAGGAGCAACCCCAGGTTTCTTTTCAGCACTGTAGCCAGGCTGACAAAGAGTCACAGCTCTATTGAGCCGAGTATTCCTTTAACTAGTAATGACTTCATAACTTTCTTTGCTAATAAAATTTTAACTACTAGAGAAAAAATTACTCATAACCATCCCAAAGACATATCGTTCTCTTTGGCTGCTTTCAGTGATGCCGGTATTTGGTTAGACTTTCTCTCAGATTGTTCTGAGTTATTTTCATTAGTTACTTCCTCCAAATCATCAACATGTCTATTAGACCCCATTCCTACCAGGCTGCTCAAGGAAGCCCTACCATTAATTAATGCTTCGGTCTTAAATATGATCAATCTATCTTTATTACAACCCCTGGCAAAAATTATGGAATCACCGGCCTCGGAGGATGTTCATTCAGTTGTTTAATTTTGTAGAAAAAAAGCAGATCACAGACATGACACAAAACTAAAGTCATTTCAAATGGCAACTTTCTGGCTTTAAGAAACACTATAAGAAATCAAGAAAAAAAGATTGTGGCAGTCAGTAACGGTTACTTTTTTAGACCAAGGAGAGGAAAAAAATATGGAATCACTCAATTCTGAGGAAAAAATTATGGAATCACCCTGTAAAGTTTCATCCCCCAAATTATCACCTGCATCAAATCAGATCTGCTCATTGACATTGACCCTATGCCATGACATTGACCCTATGTGTCTTTTTGCAAGGAATGTTTTTGCAGTTTTTGCTCTATGGCAAGAAGCATTATCATCTTGAAAAATGATTTCATCATCCCCAAAATCCTTTCAATTGTCCAAATATCAACATAAACTTGTGCATTTATTGATGATGTAATGACAGCCATCTCCCCAGTGCCTTTACCTGACATGCAGCCCATATCATCAATGACTGTGGAAATTTACATGTTCTCTTCAGGCAGTCATCTTTATAAATCTCATTGAAAAGGCACCAAACAAAAGTTCCAGCATCATCACCTTGCCCAATGCAGATTCGAGATTCATCACTGAATATGACTTTCATTCAGTCATCCACAGTCCACAATTGCTTTTCCTTAGACCATTGTAACCTTGTTTTTTCTGTTTAGGTGTTAATGATGGCTTTCGTTTAGCTTTTCTGTATGTAAATCCCATTTCCTTTAGGCGGTTTCTTACAGTTCGGTCACAGACGTTGACTCCAGTTTCCTCCTATTCATTCCTCATCTGTTTTGTTGTACATTTTTCAATTTTTGAGACATATTGCTTTAAGTTTTCTGTCTTGACGCTTTGATGTCTTCCTTGGTCTACCAGTATGTTTGCCTTTAGCAACCTTCCCATGTTGTTTGTATTTGGTTCAGAGTTTAGACACAGCTGACTGTGAACAACCAACATCTTTTGCAACATTGCATGATGATTTACTCTATTTTAAGAGTTTGATAATCCTCTCCTTTGTTTCAATTGACATCTCTCGTGTTGGAGCCATGATTCATGTCAGTCCACTTGGTGCAACAGCTCTCCAAGGTGTGTTCACTCCTTTTTAGATGCAGACTAACGAGCAGATCTGATATGATGCAGGTGTTAGTTTTGGGGATGAAAATTTACAGGGTGATTCCATAATTTTTTCCTCAGAATTGGGTGATTCCATATTTTGTTCCTCTGCTTGGTCTAAAAAAGTAACCGTTACTGACTGCCACAATCTTTTTTTCTTGATTTCTTATAGTGTTTCTTAAAGCCAGAAAGATGCCATTTGAAATTACTTTAGTTTTGTGTCATGTCTGTGATCTGCTTTTTTTCTACAAAAATTAAACAACTGAATGAACATCCTCCGAGGCCGGTGATTCCATAATTTTTGCCAGGGGTTGTAGTTGGCTATGTACCACAGGCTTTTAAGGTGGCAGTAATTAAACCATTACTTAAAAGCCATCACCTGACCCAGCTATCTTAGCTAATTATAGGCCAATCTCCAACCTTCCTTTTCTCTCAAAAATTCTTGAAAGGGTAGTTGTAAAACAGCTAACTGATCATCTGCAGAGGAATGGTCTATTTGAAGAGTTTCAGTCAGGGTTTAGAATTCATCATAGTACAGAAACAGCATTAGTGAGGTTACAAATGATCTTCTTATGGCCTCAGACAGTGGACTCATCTCTGTACTTGTTCTGTTAGACCTCAGTGCTGCTTTTGATACTGTTGACCATAAACTTTTATTACAGAGATTAGGGCATGCTATAGGTATTAAAGGCACTGCGCTGCAGTGGTTTGAATCATATTTATCTAATAGATTACAATTTGTTCATGTAAATGGGGAATCTTCTTCACAGACTAAGGTTAATTATGGAGTTCCACAAGGTTCTGTGCTAGGACCAATTTTATTCACTTTATACATGCTTCCCTTAGGCAGTATTATTAGACAGCATTGCTTAAATTTTCATTGTTACGCAGATGATACCCAGCTTTATCTATCCATGAAGCCAGAGGACACACACCAATTAGTTAAACTGCAGGATTGTCTTACAGACATAAAGACATGGATGACCTCTAATTTCCTGCTTTTAAACTCAGATCAAACTGAAGTTATTGTACTTGGCCCCACAAATCTTAGAAACATGGTGTCTAACCAGATCCTTACTCTGGATGGCATTACCCTGACCTCTAGTAATACTGTGAGAAATCTTGGAGTCATTTTTGATCAGGATATGTCATTCAATGCGTATATTAAACAAATATGTAGGACTGCTTTTTTGCATTTGCGCAATATCTCTAAAATTAGAAAGGTCTTGTCTCAGAGTGATGCTGAAAAACTAATTCATGCATTTATTTCCTCTAGGCTGGACTATTGTAATTCATTATTATCAGGTTGTCCTAAAGGTTCCCTGAAAAGCCTTCAGTTAATTCAAAATGCTGCAGCTAGAGTACTGACAGGGACTAGAAGGAGAGAGCATATTTCACCCATATTAGCTTCTCTTCATTGGCTTCCTGTTAATTCTAGAATAGAATTTAAAATTCTTCTTCTTACTTATAAGGTTTTGAATAATCAGGTCCCATCTTATCTTAGGGACCTCAGTGTACCATATCACCCCAATAGAGCGCTTCGCTCACAGACTGCAGGCTTACTTATAGTTCCTAGGGTTTTTAAGAGTAGAATGGGAGGCAGAGCCTTCAGCTTTCAGGCTCCTCTCCTCTGGAACCAGCTCCCAATTCGGATCAGGGAGACAGACACCCTCTCTACTTTTAAGATTAGGCTTAAAACTTTCCTTTTTGCTAAAGCTTATAGTTAGGGCTGGATCAGGTGACCCTGAACCATCCCTTAGTTATGCTGCTATAGACTTAGACTACTGGGGGGTTCCCATGATGCACTGTGTGTTTCTTTCTCTTTTTGCTCTGTATGCAACACTCTGCATTTAATCATTAGTGATTGATCTCTGCTCCCCTCCACAGCATGTCTTTTTCCTGATTCTCTCCCTCAGCCCCAACCAGCCCCAGCAGAAGACTGCCCCTCCCTGAGCCTGGTTCTGCTGGAGGTTTCTTCCTGTTAAAAGGGAGTTTTTCCTTCCCACTGTTGCCAAGTGCTTGCTCACAGGGGGTCGTTTTGACCGTTGGGGTTTTTCCGTAATTACTGTATGGCTTTGCCTTGCAAGATGAAGCGCATTGGGGCAACTGTTTGTTGTGATTTGGCGCTATATAAATAAAATTGATTTGATTTGAGTAACTAAAAAGATTAATCCAGGTTTCGTATTTCTTATTGTTACATGGGAAACAAGGTACCAGTAGATTCTCACAAATCCAACAAGACCAAGCATTCATGATATGCACACTCTTAAGGCTATGAAATTGGGCTATTATTAAAAAAAAAAAAGTAGAAAAGGGGGTGTTCACAATAATAGTAGCATCTGCTGTTGATGCTACAAACTCAAAACATATGTTCAAACTGCTTTTTTAGCAATCCTGTGAATCACTAAACTAGTATTTAGTTGTATAACCACAGTTTTTCATGATTTCTTCACATCTGCGAGGCATTAATTTTGTTGGTTTGGAACCAAGATTTTGATGGTTTACTAGTGTGCTTGGGGTCATTATCTTGTTGAAACACCCGTTTCAAGGGCATGTCCTCTTCAGCATAAGGCAACATGACCTCTTCAAGTATTTTGACATATCCAAACTGATCCATGATACCTGGTATGCGATATATAGGCCCAACACCATAGTAGGAGAAACATGCCCATATCATGATGCTTGCACCACCATGCTTCACTGTCTTCACTGTAAACTGTGGCTTGAATTCAGAGTTTGGGGATCGTCTCACAAACTGTCTGCGGCCCTTGGACTCAAAAAGAACAATTCTCATCAGTCCACAAAATATTCCTCCATTTCTCTTTCGGCCAGTTGATGCGTTTTTTGGCAACTTGTAACCTCTTCTGCACGTCTTTTATTTAACAGAGGGATTTTGCACGGGATTCTTGCAAATAAATTTGCTTCACACAGGCGTCTTCTAACTGTCACAGCACTTACAGGTAACTCCAGACTGTCTTTGATCATCCTGGAGCTGATCAATGGGTGAGCCTTTGCCATTCTGGTTATTCTTCTATCCATTTTGATGGTTGTTTTCTGTTTTCTTCCATGCGTCTCTGGTTTTTTTGGAGCACTGCAGATCATTATAGATGAACAGCCTATAATTTTTTGCACCTGCGTATAAGTTTTCCCCTCTCCAATCAACTTTTTAATCAAACTACACTGTTCTTCTGAACAATGTCTTGAACATCCCATTTTCCTCAGGCTTTCAAAGAGAAAAGCATGTTCAACAGGTACTGACTTCATCCTTAAATAGGGGACACCTGATTCACACCTGTTTGTTCCACAAAATTGATGAACTCACTGACTGAATGCCACACTACTATTATTGTGAACACCCCCTTTTCTACTTTTTTTTTTTTACTAACAGCCTAATTTCATAGCCTTAACAGTGTGCATACCATGAATGCTTGGTCTTGTTGGATTTGTGAGAATCTAGTGGTACCTTGTTTCCCATGTAACAATAAGAAATATACTCAAAACCTGGATTAATCTTTTTAGTCACATAGCACTACGATTATTCTGAACACTACTGTATGATTAATGCAGGTAAAATAGAATTTTGCCAAGAGCTCTAGTCAAAAGCGGCAGGAAAAAAGGGTAAGTTTTATGTCTCAAATTAAAACTGCTTCCATAATTTCAACAGGTAGGCCATTCTATAAGACTGCTGCACAATGGGCAAAGGCTCCACCAGGTCAGGTCTGGGAGTATGCACTGGTGCTGTGATTTGTGGCATCTACCACACCATAGAATCATGACAACCACCTAAGCAGACAAGTGGTCCATGTCCCAGCTCTCAAAAGTAGCCATCTATCTGCCGAAGCCATGTGAAACGTGGGTGTCCCTTTGGCCTTCTTCAGGCAGTGGGGGTCATCAACACTGAGGCACCAACATGCTGCATTACACGCAGAGAAACGTGCCCCACAGCCTAATTGTTGTAGCTGACGTTCCCTCACAATGCAAGTGATACTTAAGGAGACAAAGATGAATAGTAACAAAAAATAAATAAAATCATTTCACTGGTAACCAAGGATTCTCCAGAGACCTGGTACAATAAATCAATAAAAATTATAAAATAATCTCATTCTTCTTCTTCTTTGTCTTTCGGCTGTTCCCGTTAGGGGTCGCCACAGCAGATCAATCGTTTCCATCTCACTCTGTCCTCTGTATCTTCCTCTGTCACACCAACCACCTGCATGTCCTCCCTCAGCACATCCATAAACCTCCTCTTTGGCCTCCCTCTTCTCCTCCTGCCTGGTGGCTCCATCCTCAGCATCCTTCTCCCTATATACACTGGGTCCCTCCTCTGCACATGTCCAAACCATCTCAATCTCGCCTCTCTGACTTTGTCTCCAAACCGTCCCACCTGAGCTGTCCCTCTGATATGTTCTTTCCTAATCTTGTCCATTCTTGTCACTCCCAAAGAGAATCTCAACATCTTCAGCTCTGCCACCTGCCTTTTTGTTAGTGCCACCGTCTCTAAACCGTATAACATAGCTGGTCTCACTACTGTCTTGTAAACTTTCCTCTTCACTCTTGCTGATATTCTGCGGTCACAAGTCACTCCTACCACCTTTCTCCATCCACTCCACCCTGCCTGCACTCTCTTCTTCACCTCTCTACCACACTCTCCATTACTTTGAACAGTTGACCCCAAATATTTAAAACTCATTACTTCACCACGTCTACTCCTTGTAACTGCACTATTCCACTGGGTTCCCTCCCATTCACACACATGTACTCAGTCTTGCTTCTACTGACTTTCATTCCCCTTCTCTCCAAAAGCATAATCTCCACCTCTCCAGACTAGACTCAACTTGCTCTCTACTCTCACTACAGATCACAATGTCATCTGCAAACATCATAGTCCATGGGGACTCCTGTCTGATCTCATCCATCAACCTGTCCATCACCACTGCAAACAAGAAAGGACTCAGAGCTGATCCTTGGTGTAATCTCACTTCCACCTTGAATGAGTCTGTCATTCCGATTGCGCATCTCACCGCTGTCACACTATTCTTGTACATGTCCTGCACTACCCTAACATACTTCTCTGCCACTCCAGACTTCCTCATACAATACCACAATTCTTCTCTTGGCACCCTATCATAAGCTTTTTCTAAGTCCACAAACACACAATGTAACTCTTTCTGGCCTTCTCTGTACTTCTCCAACAGTATTCACAGAGCAAACATTGCATCTGTAGTGGTCTTTCTCGGCTTGAAACCATATTGCTGCTCACAGATCTTCACCTGTTTTCTAAGCCTAGCTTCTACTACTCTTTACTATAACTTCATGCTGTGGCTGATAAGCTTTATGCCTCTGTAGTTACTGCAGCTCTGCACATCACCCTTGTTCTTGAAAATAGGAACCAGCACACTTTGTCTCCACTCCTCAGGCATCCTCTCACTTTCCAAGATTTTAAAATAATAATCTAATAAAAATAAAATAATCTCATTGCCCCCTCAAATTACTGATTAGTGTCCAAGTGTTACAACTACACGTGCTCTCCCACCTGCTGATTTTTTTCTTCACCCTAGCAACACACAGTACAGTAAGGCATCCTGACAAAGAATAGTTCATGGTGGCACATAAGGCTGAAGTTCAGTATGGAAAGGGTATGTGAAACCATTCAGTATTTTGTGGGTTAGCAACAAAACCTTGAAATCTACCCTCATGTGAACATTTACACAGTGAAAGGAGGCCGACAAATTAAATTTCCTAGATTTGGTCAAAATTCAAGCAGTTCAGATCTAAACCTTTTGAAGAGTTCTTGTTGTACTATGTGGCACTCTAGAGAATGGTACATTCCAGCTATCAATTCTCAGACACAAATGCATGAATCAAAGTCTTAGCATCAGTCACGGAACAGGTCTAATCATAGTCATGTTACAGAAGTGCAAAAAGACATTTCTGGCTACTTGTCAAATGCAAGTCAAAATAAAGAGACCGATCAAAACTCACACCAATATTTAACCCTTTCACTGTGTTCAGTAGTAAAAAACACCAAGAAATAGTGTTAAAATGATCATATAGAAATCTATGTTTACATGCTTAACATGACCAACAATTATCTAAGTCTTCTGTGACTTTAGAAAGGAAAAAAAAGCCATCTCCAGCCAGACATCAAAAATACAGTACTGGTCAAAGGTTTGGACAGACACACTTTCCCAATAAGAAGTGTGTGTCCAAACCTTTGACTGGTACTGTATATGTCTGTGGCTCACTGGCCAAAAATGAATCCAATGGCCAAAAAAAAAAAAAAAAAAGATTTTGTTCTGCAAATATAAAATGTACTTGTCAAACAATTACACTACATATTTCTAATTCATCACACTTCAGAAGCAATAAAAGAAAAACACACACAAAAAAAATCCACATGACTTTCCATTATGAGTTGTGCAAAAAGTCACATGATGCATTGGAAGAACACTGAGTATTTGTACAGAGTCTGCATTTGCAAAACCAAATACATTAATTTCTTAAGGGTGTTCAAACTATAGTGCATTTGTTAATGAATTCTACATCAAGTTTTTTTTTGTTTGGCAAGTCTCTGGCAAGATATTCACTCCATATACAAACAGCAGACATGAATTTCCTTTACAGGATGGTTGGGCACACCCATGTGAAAAGGTGTCCATCTGCTGATTTGTGCATCACACTCTCATCCTGCCTCAATGCCCCCTTTGGATGTGTTCTGTGTATGTCCAATCAGGAGGGGGAAGAGGTCACAGGTTAGACCTGGGACACGTTAACAGGGATTACATTTGACTGTGGAGCAGGTTGTGTGGGTTTCCACCACAACAAAATCCAAGATAAATTGTGGAAAATGAATGGAGCAATGGACTTTAAACAATTAAGGATTTAAGCAAATAAATTAAAAATGCACCTGTGCTTCAGCCATTCAAAACACAAGACTAGCGTGGGTGTCAAACTGTCAGTCAAAAATAATGAATAAATAAAATCGGTCAGGCACAAGATCCCTCCTCAAAACAGGCACAAGCAAAGGCAGAAAAAACTGCAGGGTTTTTCCCGCCAAGCAGCTGCATTTTTACTTACGTTTTGTTTATTCATTTCTTGTTTCTTTCTGTCCTCCCTCTCTCTGTAAAAGAATGCAAATTGATCAATGTAATACAACCCCAGCAACAGGGAAACCACAGTCAAAAAAAATGATAATGACAAAACCACTGATCGCAAACAGAAGGAGCTTAATCACATGAACATGTTGCCGAATAAAAGTAATGATTACAAGTATTTGAGATGAGTGGAGCAGTTGTCGCTGATTAAACTGGGACTCACTGTTGTTTGTACGTCTTGCGGTATGAAGGCTGATCATCATCAGAATCCTCAGGCTCCTCGGGTACATGGCAGCTCCTGAAACCCCAAATAAATACGGATTAAGTTTTACTGAGGATATTGTTAACCACAATGCTCCACTCTCCCACACAACTAAAAGTTCCAACATGTTTGTGCTGTAAAAAAAACCTTCTAAATCCGAAAACATTTTGTCTTCTGTCACATTTTATTTTTCCCCCCCACTGTAGGCTGATTTTTTCACTGCACCTGCAAGTCCTGCACTTCCATGGAAACTACAGAATTATAGCTAGAAGCACACAGATCTTAAAAAAATACATACTATATTTCTTTTTCTGTCCTGTGCTGATAATCTCTCTGTTCTCCCCAGCATCTCCTCCACCCTGCAGTCTAGCTAAAGATTCATTTAATTTTTTAAATAATGCGACTTTCAGTCTCAGGATTTCCAGTTGTACAGAGGAGTGCAGATTTTTGTACAAATTTTTCAGGATCTGAATAATCCAGACCGTTTCTTTTTGGTGAAATTGTAAATGGGACATGTAGAATAAATGCATTTTGATAATACATTTTAACCTTTGACTTTGTTTACATGACAAATGTTTGCTGCACATGAAACAGTATGAAATCTGAAATCACAAGCCAAAATTTTCAATTTTACTATTTATGGCTATGTTAAATGGTGTAATTTTGGCAAGTTTCAAAAGAATACATGCCTTTCAAACCCACCGACAGCTTGTGTGTTTTAAAGGTTAAGGGCAGGGCTAAATAAATGAACACGTTTTGTCCACCATTAACACATTTTCATAAGAAAGAAGAACAAGATTAAAAATAAATACCAACGTCTACACATTACCACATGCTATCCAACTATACTCTCACTCCAGGAATATATGTGTTTCTTAAAGAAATAATTGTGACTGAATATTTTTAATAGATAATCTTGTACCTAACTGAGGATCAGGGTTCATGCGGCAGAACCACTTGTCTGGTAGCCTGCTGAAGTCTATCCCCGTCTGGAAGTTTCCGCCACTGCAAACAGTCATCGCACTGCACCCAGTTTTGATCTGGTCTCTTCCTGTGGACACCAATGGAGACAAATGTCAAAACGCTCACACTGGTTTATACATGCACAAATGAAGGTTAACATGAATGGTGCTGAACTAACATGGTGTCCTCCAGTGGTATGGTGCTGTCTGGATCCTCTCTATTTCTCACATGGCGAATTTCATTCCAGTACTCTTCCAGTTTGATGCACAAACTGGTGATCGTCTTCCTGTATAAAAGATACAAAGTACTTTAGATCGGTAGATTTCTGTTAAGCAGGCACAATGAATGACACTCCTACGCTGAGGAGCTGAAATCCAACACCAGCTGAAAATTAAAATAAAATAAAAAAAAAAAAAAAAAATCTAAGACCAGTTCATTCTGCCACACATGGAATAAAATTTCCAGTGGAATACTCCCCACTCCTAAACTGTGCAACACCCACACCCCATGTTATGTAAATCTTTCATTAAATCAACATAATTAAAAGTGAAACCAGCTTTGTGCCATTACCTGTACTTATCGTTCTCCATGAAATTCTGTTTGTTGTGGGTAGGCTCCAAAAAGTTACACTCTATGACGCCAATAACACCAACACCTTTGTTGTTAGCCTGTATGACAGACAGATTCATAATGTCTGCAGGTTATACACACGTTACAACAGGCTCAGCTGAACACAAGTTCAGCTTGGGCAAGAATGTCATTTAACCATAGCTGGGTGGTTACCACATCTATCATGTCTGTCCTAACAAAAGGTTCACTTAAACCACTATTACCTAAACTGGATTTCTGATCAATTTACCATATGCTCATTGATGGATGATCATCATATTTTAAACCTTTGTTTACATACCCATATATAAAATCCTGATTTGATAAGTGCCACATATCATGATGACTCAAATAAACCTGGGCTTTCTTCAGAAATCATGATACAACACAGACAAAAACCCACCACAAAATTCAGCTGAGTGAAAGACCAAGTTCCCAAGAGGTAAGACATAAAACCTTTGCCAACACGTGTGATACACAAAGATCATCTGGGAATGACAGTCTCACCTTGATCTGGCAGCCCACACGCTCGTAAGCCTTGATGAGTCGATTCTTGTGGTACATCATAACCCCGTATTGGTCTTTGCTTTTGGTGTTATACCCAAAAGTTATAGGAATACGTTTGTTCTAAAATAACATGTAAGGAAATACTCAGCTGGCAAGAGGTCATTTTTAAATATTTTCACCAACATATCCCTAATTGATAGACAGCAATGGAGATGGAAAGAGGAATTGCAAAAATTACGCAATTATTAAATGAACATATTATTCAGTAACTCTTTTGGTAATTGATTAAACCATTTTTGAGTAATTAACAAAAAAAAAGTTCTCCAATTAACGTTTCTTAAATGTGAATATTTTTTTGTTTATTTTACTAGTTTCTTATTCGGCAGTAAACCACATATGTTTAGGCTGTAGACAAAAGACATCTGAACGCACCATTTTGGGCTTTCCAAAAAGCCAACTGATATTTTTTGACATTTGATGGACCTCATAAATAACTGATTAATTTGTAGATTAATTCATTAATTTAGTAAACTTGGTGATTCCAATTAAGGGTCACGGGGGGGGTCAGTGGAGCCCAGCCACTAGGTGAGAGGCGGGGTACACCCTGGACACATACTGTCAATACAGAGTTTCCAATTCCATTTCAACTAACATGCAATGTATAGAGATGGAGATACAGACAGATAGACATATCAATATGTAGAGTTATAAAGTTAGGCAAAAGCTATAAAGATAGAGAGATAGATTTAAAAAACCCAGTAACCAACAAATAAAAACATTTCAAAAATCCTCACACCTCTAGGAGACCTGTAATAAAAGGATACAAGGAAAATGGGCTTGTAGTGGTCCTTTCTGATGTGGGCCAGACTTTTGGCGATGAGCTGAGACTTCACCTTTTGGCCACGTATTATGATTTGCATCCGAGGCTTCAGGTATAAAATACTGCAATATGCCTGTTGCATTACAAACACAACTATCAGTTTACTTGTAAAAGCAAAAGCACAGAAGGCTAAACAAATTAACAGCATCTGCAAATAAATTTATCTGTTACAGTAAAAACAAGTGGCTTCGGTTTACTAAAGCATAATGTTACAATTAAAAACAACTATGCCCAACTATGATTAGCCTCATTAATAGCGAGTGAAGTAGAATGTCTACTATTCCAAATCATCAGATATGCATAATAACATTGCAAAAAGTTGGCAAGGATACAGTGCAGGGCTGTGAAATGAAAATTGTGAAAACAGAGGAAAATTTGCAGGGGGCTGCAAGTTTTCCTCGGTTTTCACAATTTTCTAGGGGATGCTGCCCACCCCCAGGAGCCAAACTAAATTCATTTTTTATCTAATGATACATTTTCAGCATCTCCTTGAAGAACAAATCCAAAATTAGTGCATATTTGGAATGATTTTTCTTTTAATTGTAAACCAAATTATGCATTACGTCAGAATAGTTAAACTACATGAAATTCATGAAGACTGAAAAGACTGTTAAATCATTTAAAAAAAAAAAATCACAGCTGAAGCTTGTAGATTTTCGAAAATCATGGTAAAATATCAATAGCATACCTTATTGTAAAGAAGACATATTATTGTGTAAATTCCTGTAAATCCACTCAACGCCAGTGTCTTTTTCCCATGAAAAAAAAAAAAGTCTACATTAATAAAAACTCACTTACATTCTTGTGTAAATTCATGTAAATCCATTCAAAGCCACAATGTCTTTTGCCATTGAAAGAAAGTCTAGATTAATGAAAGGAAAAAAAGTCACAATCTTCTTACCTAAAATCTTGTTTGAAGAGCAGAATGTTTATTTTTCAGAGAGAGAAAAATTCTTACCGTTTCCTGAGGGCACAGTTCGCTTTTCCCGTTTCTTTTTCAGGTGTGTTCATGACGCCAGCGACAATTCCACGGATTCTTATCCTTATCAGACTTTTTCAAACATCACATCTTCTCTGTTCGATGTGGCTCCGTGACACAGACATGCTGCAAACTTCTTCTTTTAAAAACGTGAAAGCTCTAAAAGTTTGCGATGTCCACATGGTACGTTTTAACTTAAAGCCTGGGTTCCACCGAATAATAAGCCATGAATAATGAGCCACGCATGGGTGTGTCAGCGATTATTCGAAGAATGACTCACGTTTTCTTCTATCACGCATCCACTATGAAGGTACCTCTATGTGCCTTTCTGTACCCCGCATATGCCACGTAGCAGCCTCTAGTGAGCCATGACCGACCTGTCATTAGAGCCTCAAATGGCTGGCATCAGCCACGCTAAGCCACGTCGTGCCGTGATAGCGCCATGATAACGTGATGTTGCCGCATGTTTAAGCATGGGTTTGGTCCAAACCTCCAGCCCTCCCACACCAGGTCCCTTTAAAGTGTGGGTTTTCAATTCACAGCAGCATTTAAAGATGTCATATGTTTTAAATGCAGTCCAAAATAGACGCTCCAGTACAGTCCCGCGGTTGTGCGCTGTGCACCAGGCTGCTGTCCACCTGTAATGCACCAGACCAGCTAGAACCGAACCAAGGGTTCCTGGACAGCCGCCTCTGTGCTCCTCGCTGACTCCGCGGCTTTATTTCTTCTGCAGCTTTAAACACACACTGTGATCACACTTTTATTGCCCTTTTTTTAAAACCGCTCTTTTGCATGCGCGCACTGCTGTTCTGCATTCCTTGACAGCCGCCTCTGTGCTCCTTCTCACTGGCTGCCTTTCCATCTGTGACTTGCTAGCTTTATTTTTTCCCTGGCTTTAAACACAGTCATTTTCACACCATGATCCTACTTTTAACTTTGTGTTTGTCTGTTTATTTCTGCAAAATCGCTCTTTTGCGCGTGCTGCCGTTCTGCATACACAATGAGATTGCCGCTTTTATATACACCTACTGCTGCAACTCATGTGGATCACTTCAAAGAAAAAATAATGCTTTATTTCTTCTGCAGCTTACAAGTCACCGTGATACAACTTTTAACTTTGTGTTATGTCCTCAAAATCGTTTTTTTTGCGCGCTCTCCTTCTGTGTTGCTGCACAGCTCTGCACTGCTTCACTGGAGTCATTTCTTCTGAGGCTTTAAACACACAGCCACTTTTACACAGTTATCCAAATTTTAACTTTGTGTTATGTCCTCAAAATCAGTCTTTTGTGTGCTCTCCTTCTGTGTTGCTGCACAGCTCTGCTTCACTGGAGTCATTTCTTCCGCAGCTTTAAACACAGCCACTTTCACAGATCCAAATTTTAACTTTGTGTTCGTCCATTGTTGACTGAAAAATCACTCTTTTGTGACCTGGCGTTCTGCCTAAATGCTCCTTTGGAGTGTGATGAGTCACTGCCTCAGTGCGCGCACACAGTGGAGCTCATGTGATCCATTAACAAGATATTAAATCAATCAGACATAATTTTATAGCTAGGAACTGTTTTATCAAGCTATAAAAACATTAAAAATAGTTACCTTAAGCAGTTCAAAATACATTCCACATGGAGCAGGAAAGAAAGGAAAAAAGCATACAGATGAAACAGTCTTCTGTGATTCCAGAAGTGATTAGAGGCGTTTTCAGCATCCAAGGTTTGGCAGAAAATGATTCATCCGCTACAAAATAATTATTTTATATACAGCGTCCAGCGCACAGAGCAGGTGGAATTGTGTGCGCAAGAGGGCAGTCGCTCCAAAAATAGCCTCTCAGGTCCTGCGTAGCTGCCAGGCGCACGGAAAATGGGCTTTTAGCAGCCTCGTAAGCACCACGCAGATGCCGTCATAGTAACTTGTACACAAACTGCCCCACGCTGTTGTTGCTAAATTTTGAACCTCTTGAAATTAGCACCACACTCAGAGAGCAGCCTCCTTAACTAAAGATAATGCCTCTAAGAGCCACCATTCTCCCACGATAGTTGAAGAAACCCTCTCATTGCAAAAAAACATGCTGCGTGGCTCATTATCCATCTTTCATTATTTGGTGGGACAAGGGCTTAAGCGTCGTGCAGGAGCGAAACAGATTCACTGCAGCAACCAACCAGTCCCGCTTTACAACAACTGTTAGAACAGCCAGGCTTTGAGTGGCATTTATTCTCCTCGAAATTCCACGGATGCGAGGAAACGGGTTTGTATCTGTAACACACAGATTAGTGTCAGCGGACGTATAAAACTTGCACGATGTCGTAAAAAAAAAGAACAGTTTGCGATAAGCATTTTAAAAACTCAGTGACGATCACGACTAAAGAGTACAACACTAACACCCCCCCCCAATGATGAAATCTGCGGAATCCCGCGGATCCGCGGAGTTTTCACCGCCCTGACACTGTATGTCTGTTACAGTACAAAGCAATAAATAAATCAAATTTACCCGCAATGAAAATTCACTTTCTGGAATGTATGATCTGGCTCTTTCTGTATTCTGATCACTGTTGAGCTCCTCATACACATCGGATGGAATTCGGACATCATAACGATCAGTCCCAAAGTCAAACTCTGTTGTTCCAGATGTTGTCCTATTAAAACCAAGACATACAAAAATATCCGTGCAGAAGATGACCTACTCAAAACATACTCCACTTAAATTGTTGCCTTGGCATTTGGATATTGAAATTTAATTCATATTTATGGGCATGCTATGAGCTACAGTTAGACTGACCTGCGGAGATTCCAGATGATGATTCTGGTGCCGGTGGCCTTTGTTTGGAACTGATGCGAACCGATGGCCTGGATCTCAGCAAGCAGTTCTGCCTCCGTGTTGAAAGGTGAATAGCGCAGGATATCCTGCAGACTGGCTTTGTGCTCCTCTTTTACCCAACGTTAATATAAGGTCAAGGACAACTTGGACACAAAACTATATGGTGCACATAAAGAGTACATACTATGAGGGGTAACTAACTGAGAAGTTTTGAACCCACCCTAGAAAACGTAGGGTGTGGTTTTCCATCATTTGTATTCTGAGAAACAAACATTTCTCGAGAAAGTGTGAAGTTTTGACTGACTAGGTGCAATGTTGAGAAATGTTTTTTCAGAATGGAAAAGATGGACAACCACGTCCTACGTTTCCTGGGTCACACTAAAAGCCCTCTCCCACATTAAAGGAAGAAAAAAAAAAATTCAGATTCAGATATGCCTAAAAAGTTAATCAGCTCTTTGTTGAAGGAAGGACTGTCTTGATCTCTCTCATAGACACACACACATTGATTAAACAATCTATACCCTCCCCATGCAACTGATGAAAGTACTCGTAATAAATAATAATGTAAGACAACATATCTGTAACTCTAAGTTCTAATTATAATAGCTGACTTAAACATTACCTTGTGTGTGTGTGTGGGGGGTGGGGGGGGTGGGTGGGGGGGGTGCGCTTTTATATAAATAGGTCAACGTCTACCTGCATTTTTCTTTTCCTATATAACATTTCTAGCGCCAGCCTTCCCATAGAAGATAAAGGATATATTTGTTTCCTTTTTCCTCAAAACTCACAATAGGTACAATTATTTGTGTAGCACCAATGTGTTCCAGGTAAGTTTGAGAGAGCATCCCAACACATGAGGTCATCTTTGACTTGGAGAATACAATGGCATCTCGACCCAGGCGCATGGATCCAGACTTGAAACCATTGCCATAGATACCAATCGGCTCAACGCCATTGGCAGCAACCTTGTCACTATAGCCAAAGCTAGAGGGAATGCAAACATTCTGATTGAGCACATGAGGTTACACTGAAGAGAACAAAAAAATCTCATTTTTTTTAAACCCCCACTTCAGTTTTAGATTTTAAAATTTTATATGTAATCAATGTGACATGCAAATAGTGGTAGTTATAAGGTGTATGTCAAATGGGGTATTTTAGTAACAAATATTAAAATATTCAAAAGGGGAACAGGTCTGAAGACACACACACGTTATATACTGGTCCAAAAACAATTTGCTTACGTTTACTAAAGTCATAAAAAAAAACAACTATGCCCAACTATGATTAGCTTAATAAATAGTGGGTGAAGTAGAATATCCACCATTTCAAATTAGCAGATATGCATAACATCTCTCCGAGATGTATGATCTGGCAGACAGAACAGAAATAATCACATTTATATCCCAAAGTAACCAAAGTTCAGCGGTGTGTCTGTACCTGAGCATCTTATGCATCGTTTCATTGTTTAGTCCATTTCCATTGTCCATAAAGCTGAGACATTCTTCACCCTTGATTTCAGTCCTATCAATCCAGAACTGTTTGGCTTTAACATCGGGATCGTAGGCATTGTCTGTGGTAATAAATACGTTTAACCACGTAAAAAAATAAAATAATTTTTACAATCACAATAATCATTTCAACAACATAGTAGTTTCACATTTGATTTTGCACAGAAGTGACATGTCATTACACGTTAAATAGGACATTTTGACTTTATTACAAACACTGAGTGTGATGACTCACCTACGAGTTCAGCTATGGCACTGAAGGGCCAGGTGTGGCTGGTAGAATTGCTATGAAGAAATTTGGGACAAAGCTACAAAGGGAATAAATTAATAAATACAAAACAAACTGTACAAATGGGCAAATCTAACATCAGCATGAAATACTTCTAAAAGTATTGTCACAATGTGCTTACATTTGAGAAGTGTTCATTTTCACACATCCATATTTGTAAAATAATGCGTGGGTCAAACTTTGTGATGCTCCAAAATTCATACAAAGCTTCACCTTTTAACTGTCTTGGTATCACTGGGAAACTGTTCCTTGTGTTTCACATTAACAAACAATCAGGTTAATACAGGGTGAATAAGAGGATCAGGTTGGAATTTGATTAACTTTTCCAATACAGCTCACTGGCCAATTCAAGCAAGGGTATGGTATGTAAATAACAGATTATCCCCATCCAGGTGAGTTTTGGGGTACACCAAGCAGAATAATGATCTAGCAGACCCATAAAAAAAAAAAAAAAAAAACTGAATTTCTAAGTAAGTAAATTACAGAAGCGTAATGCATTCACTGAATTAAAAAAATGAGACCCTTGATCTCATAATTACGAGATGGCTTCCTCCCACATCAAAGACATGCCGGTAGGTTGGACTGGAAACTTTAAATTGTCCATGGGTGTGAGTGTGTTTGTTTATCTATATGTGGCCTTGCGACAGACTTGTGTACCCTGCCTCACGTTCTATGAGTGCTGGGATAGGCTCCAGCCTCCAGCGACCTGAACTTGGATAAGCGGTTGAAGATAAGTGTGTTATAATTAATTAAATGAAAGTGCATTCACTGGACTGATCCTCAGCTTAGCTGAAATACGTTTAACCAGGTTTTAAAAAGTACTGTGATTGATTACTGTGTAAGTGCCATTAAAATCAGCTGTTAAAAGTGGCATAAAAAAAAAAAAAACAATAGGAGCAAGGCTGGGTCAATACAGTAAGCTGATATTTAAGCTACGTTCACAATATGAACAACAGTGAGCTGATTATTTTTGCCAGAGCAGATAAAAAAGGCTGCACTTTCAACTGTGAAATTTTGGGTTCTGAACAGGTGACGACCAATGAACCACCCACAAAAGAGATCTCTGTCTAATGTTGTCTCTTTTTATGTGATTGGCTTTGAGAATCTGTGTTTTGCAGGATACGATCTCAGGCACAGTTTAAGTGCAGGTCCAGTTCGGGCAACGGACCTGACAAATAGTAATATTGATGGCACATTATACATCACCCCCACCCAACCCCACCTAGTTTTTCCAACACTGTTAGTAGGGTTGGGACAACTGGTCATAATAGTTGCCTATCACTAGCTAGTGCCCAAGTAATTTTCCCCTAGTCTATTAGCTGGCTCGTTCCATATGAACTCAACCAAAGTCTAGAAATCGTCAACGCCCCGGTTCCAGTCTCAGATTTGGTTTGAAAAAAAATTATGTGGTGCCTCTACATGTATAAAATGTTTTCGGTGGAAAATCTTAAGGGTTTCTGAACTATGAGCCTTTAAAAAAGGGTTGTTGTGCCTATTTTGACTTTTGCTAATTGTGTTCCTGAATAGACACTTTTGGATGCCAATATTCCTGAAACAAGACAAGAAATCTAGCTGAAATTTGCTTTCCTGGGTAATTTGGGCCCAGGCGTTCAGATTCTGCCATTAGACAAGGCCTGTCCATTCTACAACCCCTGGCAATAATTATGGAGTCACCGGCCTCGGAGGATGTTCATTCAGTTGTTTAATT
Organism: Thalassophryne amazonica; assembly: GCF_902500255.1. Lineage (NCBI taxonomy): Eukaryota > Metazoa > Chordata > Actinopteri > Batrachoidiformes > Batrachoididae > Thalassophryne > Thalassophryne amazonica. The sequence continues at coordinate 22,348,463 of NC_047116.1, forward strand.
TTGTAAAAAAAAAGCAGATCACAGACATGACACAAAACTAAAGTCATTTCAAATGGCAACTTTCTGGCTTTAAGAAACACTAAAGAAATCAATCAATCAATCAATCAATCAATCAATCAATTTTTTTATATAGCGCCAAATCACAACAAACAGTTGCCCCAAGGCGCTTTATATTGTAAGGCAAGGCCATACAATAATTATGTAAAACCCCAATGGTCAAAACGACCCCCTGTGAGCAAGCACTTGGCTACAGTGGGAAGGAAAAAACTCCCTTTTAACAGGAAGAAACCTCCAGCAGAACCAGGCTCAGGGAGGGGCAGTCTTCTGCTGGGACTGGTTGGGGCTGAGGGAGAGAACCAGGAAAAAGACATGCTGTGGAGGGGAGCAGAGATCGATCACTAATGATTAAATGCAGAGTGGTGCATACAGAGCAAAAAGAGAAAGAAACAGTGCATCATGGGAACCCCCCAGCAGTCTACGTCTATAGCAGCATAACTAAGGGATGGTTCAGGGTCACTGATCCAGCCCTAACTATAAGCTTTAGCAAAAAGGAAAGTTTTAAGCCTAATCTTAAAAGTAGAGAGGGTGTCTGTCTCCCTGATCTGAATTGGGAGCTGGTTCACAGGAGAGGAGCCTGAAAGCTGAAGGCTCTGCCTCCCATTCTACTCTTACAAAACCCTAGGAACTACAAGTAAGCCTGCAGTCTGAGAGCGAAGCGCTCTATTGGGTGATATGGTACTACGAGGTCCCTAAGATAAGATGGGACCTGATTATTCAAACCTTATAAGTAAGAAGAAGAATTTTAAATTCTATTCTAGAATTAACAGGAAGCCAATGAAGAGAGGCCAATAGGGTGATATGCTCTCTCCTTCTCCTCCTCCTTCTCCTTCTCTCCTTCTTCTAAATCAGGAAAAAAAAAATTGTGGCAGTCAGTAACGGTTACTTTTTTAGACCAAGCAGAGGGAAAAAAAAATATGGACTCACTCAATTCTGAGGAATAAATTATGGAATCACCCTGTAAATTTTCATCCCCAAAACTAACGCCTGCATCAAATTAGATCTGCTCGTTAGTCTGCATCTAAAAAGGAGTGATTACACCTTGGAGAGCTGTTGCACCAAGTGGACTGACATGAATCATGGCTCCAACACGAGAGATGTCAATTGAAACAAAGGAGAGGATTATCAAACTCTTAAAAGAGGGTAAATCATCACGCAATGTTGCAAAAGATGTTGGTTGTTCACAGTCAGCTGTGTCTAAACTCTGGACCAAATGCAAAACAACATGGGAAGGCTGTTAAAGGCAAACATACTGGTAGACCAAAGAAGACATCAAAGCGTCAAGACAGAAAACTTAAGGAAATGGGATTTACATACAGAAAAGCTAAACAAAAGCCATCATTAACACCTAAACAGAAACAAACAAGGTTACAATGGGCTAAGGAAAAGCAATCGTGGACTGTGGATGACTAGATGAAAGTCATATTCAGTGATGAATCTCGAATCTGCATTGGGCAAGGTGATGATGCTGGAACTTTTGTTTGGTGCCGTTCCAATGAGATTTATAAAGATGACTGCCTGAAGAGAACATGTAAATGTCCACAGTCATTGATGATATGGGGCTGAATGTCAGGTAAAGGCACTGGGGAGATGGTTGTCATTACATCATCAATAAATGCACAAGTTTACGTTGATATTTTGGACACTTTTCTTATCCCATCAATTGAAAGGATTTATAACAGCTTGCAGTCTCTGAGGCATGGACTTAATGAGTGACAAACAGTACTCTTCATCAATCTGGCTCCAACTTTCTCTGATTGCTGTTGCCAGATCAGCTTTGCAGGTTGGAGCCTTGTCATGGACCATTTTCTTCAACTTCAACCAAAGATTTTCAATTGGATTAAGATCCGGACTATTTGCAGGCCATGACATTGACCCTATGTGTCTTTTTGCAAGGAACGTTTTCACAGTTTTTGCTCTATGGCAAGATGCATTATCATCTTGAAAAATGATTTCATCATCCCCAAACAGCCTTTCAACTGATGGGATAAGAAAAGTGTCCAAAATATCAACGTAAACTTATGCATTTATTGATGATGTAATGACCGCCATCTCCCCAGTGCCTTTACCTGACATGCAGCCCCATATCATCAATGATTGTGGAAATTTACATGTTCTCTTCAGGCAGTCATCTTTATAAGTCTCATTGGAACGGCACCAAACAAAAGTTCCAGCATCATCACCTTGCCCAATGCAGATTCGAGATTCATCACTGAATATGACTTTCATCCAGTCATCCACAGTCCACGACTGCTTTTCCTTAGACCATTGTAACTTTGTTTTTTTCTGTTTAGGTGTTAATGATGGCTTTCGTTTAGCTTTTCTGTATGTAAATCCCATTTCCTTTAGGCGGTTTCTTACAGTTTGGTCAGACGTTGACTCCAGTTTCCTCCCATTCGTTCCTCATTTGTTTTGTTGTGCATTTTCGATTTTTGAGACATATTGCTTTAAGTTTTCTGTCTTGATGCTTTGATGTCTTCCTTGGTCTACCAGTATGTTTGCCTTTAACAACCTTCCCATGTTGTTTGTATTTGGTCCAGAGTTTAGACACAGCTGACTGTGAACAACCAACATCTTTTGCAACATTGCGTGATGATTTACCCTCTTTTAAGAGTTCGATAATCCTCTCCTTTGTTTCAATTGACATCTCTCGTGTTGGAGCCATGATTCATGTCAGTCCACTTGGTGCAACAGCTCTCCAAGGTGTGATCAGTCCTTTTTAGATGCAGACTAACGAGCAGATCTGATTTGATGCAGGTGTTAGTTTTGGGGATTGAAAATTTACAGGGTGATTCCATAATTTATTCCTCAGAATTGAGTGAGTCCATATTTTTTTCCCTCTGCTTGGTCTAAAAAAAGTAACCGTTACTGACTGCCACAATTTTTTTTCCTCATTTCTTATAGTGTTTCTTAAAGCCAGAAGGTTGCCATTTGAAATGACTTTAGTTTTGTGTCATGTCTGGGATCTGCTTTTTTCTACAAAATTAAACAACTGAATGAACATCCTCCAAGGCCGGTGATTCCATAATTATTGCCAGGGGTTGTATAACGAAATTCAAACAAATAATTACTTAACTCTGCAATTCAAGAGCAAATACCACTCCCACATACACAATGTCAGACATCGGATTTCCATTTTCCCAGACTCCATCGAATGCAGCATCGAATTTCCCGGATGTATATTGGAAGTAATACGTAAAAAAATAAAATTAAAGAAAGAAAGTAAATTCAGCATAAGGTTCTTGTTTAATTACACCGAACTTTTTATATTTTAAGACCACATTACTAAAACCGGGTTTGTTGGTCGACAACAGCCCAAGATACGGAGTACGACTGTTTCCTCAGAGCTCTGTTAATATTTCAAAGAGTACGCACCGAAGTATTTAACCACATAGCTCCCATTAGTATCCCTGTTCACTATGACAACATCCTCACTCGTTAAACTCTCAATATCTACGTGATAACATGCTAAAACAGGAGAATAAATTCACTCACTGTACTTAGAGGGACACCACGATTTGCCTGCGACGCCATCTTTCTATAAACAGGAACCACGGTTGCCAGATTCTCTGAGAGAAACAAGCAGTAATCTGGTAAACTAGACCTATTCATTTCGCAAATACAGGTGTTGGTTATATAATTAGAGTATCATGAAAAAGTTGATTTATTTCAGTAATTCCATTCAAAAAGTGAAACTTGTATATTATATTTATTCATTACACACAGACTGATATATTTCAAGTGTGTGTGTGTGTGTGTGTGTGTGTTGGCGATCCTCCTGTCCTGTGCACGAACAGCAATTCTTGTATATTCGTCCGTGAATTGTTCTGTGAATTATTTCTGTAATTTATGTTTGTAGCATGGCCCAAACATGGCTCACCCCTTTGAGTCTGGTCTGCTTGAGGTTTCTTCCTCAGAGGGAGTTTTTCCTTACCACTCTTGCTCTGGGGGTTGGTAAGGTTAGACCTTACCTGTGTGAAGCACCTTGAGGCAACTCTGTTGTGATTTGGCGCTATATAAAGTAAAATAAATTGAAAATTGAAATTGAAATAGTTTATTTCTTTTAATTTTGATGATTAAAACTTTTTTGTATCTCAAAAAATTAGAATATTTCTTAAGACCAATACAAAAAAAAAAAAAAAGATCTTTAGAAATGTTGGCCAACTGAAAAGTATGAACATGTACAGCAGTCAGTATGTAGTGCTCAGGTGGTATGAGTGCCCAGATTGCTTCAATAGTGACCTTCAGCTCTTCTGCATTGTTGGGTCTGGTGTGTCACATCTTCCTCTTTACAATACCCCTAGATCAGGGGTGGCCAAGTTCGGTCCTCGAGCGCCACCTTCCTGACACTCTTAGTTGTCTCCCTGCTCCAACACACCTGAATCCAATGAAAGGCTCATTAAAGTCTGCTAACGAGTCTTTCATTGGATTCAGGTGTCTTGGAGCAGGGAGACAACTAAGAGTGTCAGGAAGGTGGCTCTCGAGGACCGAACTTGGCCACCCCTGCCCTAGATTTTCTATGGGGTTAAGGTCAGGCGAGTTTGCCTGCCAGTAACGAACAGGGATACCATGGTCCTTAAACCAGGTACTGGTAGCTTTGGCACTATGTGCAGGTTCCAAGTCCTGTTGGAAAATGAAATCTGCATTTCCATAAAATTGGTCAGCAGCAGGAAGCATGAAGTGCTCTACAACTTCCTGGTAGACGGCTGCGTTGACCTTGGACCTCTGAAAACACAGTGGACTAAAACCAGCAGATGACATGGCCCCAAACCATCACTGACTGTGGAAACTTTACACTGGACCTCAAGTAACATGGATTCTGTGTCTCTCCTCTCTTCCTTCAGACTCTGGGACCTTGATTTCCAAAGAAAATGCAAAATTTACTTTCATCAGAGAACATAACTTTGAATGACTCAGCAGCAGTCCAGTCCTTTTTGTGTGTAGCCCGGGCAAGACGTCAAGTCAGCAGTCTTCCCCATGATTGTGTAGCCTACAGAACTAGACTGAGAGACCAGTTAAAGGCCTTTGCAGGTGTTTTGAGTTAATTAGCTGATTAGAGTGTGCCACCAGGTGTCTTCAATATTGAACCTTTTCACAATGTTCTAATTTTTTGAGATACTGAATTTGGGGTTTTCATTAGTTGACAGTTATATCAAAATTAAAAGAAACATTTGAAATATATCAGTCTGTGTGTAATGAATGAATATAATATAGAAGTTTCACTTTTTGAATGGAATTACTGAAATAAATATACTTTTTCATGATATTCTAATTATATGACCAGCACCTGTACATTAGCTTTGCAAAAGAACACAGAGTAATTATCACAGCTACCAACAAGCTATGAAAACAAGAAGAAAAGATCCCAATTTACATATATATATATATATATATATATATATATATATTATATATATATATATATATACGAGGTCTATTAGAAAAGTATCCAACCTTATTATTTTTTTCAAAAACCATATGGATTTGAATCACGTGTGATTACATCAGACATGCTTGAACCCTCGTGGGCATGCAAGAGTTTTTTCACGCCTGTCGGTTACGTCATTCGCCTGTGGGCAGTCTTTGAGTGAGGAGTCGCCCACCCTCTCGTCGTTTTTTCATTGTTTAGGAATGGCTCAGAGACTGCTGCTTTGTTTGATCAAAATTTTTTCAAAACTGTAAGGCACAACTGAGTGGACACCATTCGATAAATTCAGCTGGTTTTCGGTAAAAATTTTAACGGCTGATGAGAGATTTTGGTCTGGTAGTGTCGCCGTAAGGATGGCCCACGGCGCCTGACGGCGATCTGCGCTTCGAGGCAGCAGCGTCTCGCCGTTTCAAGTTGAAAACTTCCACATTTCAGGCTCTGTTGACCCAGTAAGTCGTCAGAGAACAGAGAACTTTCAGAAGAAGTGGGCATGAGGAGTTTATTCGGACATTCCATTGTTAACAGACATTTTGTAATGAAAGAATGTGCGGGCAGAGTCGCATGTCGGGCCGGACCCGACCGCGGGGGGTCGCAACAGGAAAAACACCTCCGTGTTGGAAACCTTAACGGGCAAGTTGGAACATGCCCAAGCTGTTAAACAATTTCTCAGTTACTCACTTGTTGAAAGCCATCAAAAGCCACCTGAATTTTACAAATGGTTTTCAACTCGGAGGTGTTTTTCCTGTCGTGGCGCACACAGATTCGCCGAGTCGTCACGGAAACGACTCAACGAATCTGTGTGCGCCACGACAGGAAACGTCTTTCATTACAAAATGTCCTTAAACAGTGGAATGTCCGCATAAACTCCTCATGCCGGCCTCTTCTGAATCTTCTCTGTTCTCTCACGACGTCCTGGGTCAACAGAGCCTTAAATTAGGATGATTTCAGCTTGAAACAGGCCGATGATGGCGCCTGGAAGCGCTGCAGGACGTCCCGCTCCGTGGGAAGTCCTTACAGCGACAGAAACACCCCATAATCTCTCATCAGCCGTTAAACTTTTCACCGAAAACCAGCTGAATTTCTCGAATAGTGTCCACTCGGATATTCCTCACAGGTCCAGAAAAAGGTTTGATAAAGCAACGCGCGCCGTCTCGAGCAGCGCATGAAACAAAAGAATTCACATCTCACGCAAGGCCTGCCCACAGGGAAATGATGTCACCGACACGCGTGAAAAAAGTCACGCATGCGCACGAGGGTTCAAGCATGATTGATGTAATCGCATGTCAATCAAATCCATATAGTTTTTTTTTATAAAACTGCCGGTTAGTTTTATAAGATACCTCGTATATAAAGGTTGGGTAGGATTACTTTGAAAGAATACATGTGGATTACATGTATGTACATACATTTGGATTACTTGTAATCTGATTACTTTTGGATTACATTTCAAAGCAATCCTACCCAATCCTCTCTCTCTCTCTATATATATATATATATATAGAGAGAGAGAGAGAGAGAGACAGAGAGAGAGAGAGTGTAACTTGTTTGCACTCTTGCTTGCCACAGCAAATCTGAGGTGGATTTGCATGTGAATTGGCACAAGTTTTACACCGGATGCCCTTCCTGATGCAACTCCACATTAATTATAGAAATGTGGCAGGGGTATGGTTTGAACCGTGTATACACACATATATATCGTCGGCATGGAAGTCGGACTCTCTAACCAGAAGGTTAAAACCCAGGGCTCTAGCCTTGTGACCAGAGAATCCTTTTGAGCTGTTGGGAGTGAGGTTTGCTAACTACATATGCACAGCGACACCTGCTGGCCTCTGTTACACTCACGCCCTAAACTCACTCCCATCTGGGTCACAGCACCACTGTAGCGGCTGCACTCTGCATTGTGTTGTTATGACTCCGCCCATTCGCTCCCCTTGGGATGCGACCTCATGATCCTTGGCATGGAATTCAGACTCTCTAACCACAAGGCTGAAACCCAGGGCTCTGACATTGTGACCAGAGAATCCTTTTGAGCTGTTGGGAATGAGGTTTACTAACTACATATGCACAGCGACACCTGCTGGCCTCCGTTTTATATATATATATATATATATATATATATATATATATATATATATATATATATATATAGTGAACAACACATAATGGACATTGTGGACATAATTCACCACACCAGATTATAACCTGTAGTTAGTGTGTTTTCTGTTATGCATGTGATAACACACCAAGAGGTTTGTGGTGCACATCAAAGTGTCTCGGCCACTTTGATGTTTCCCTGTCGCGATCGCTGTGTTGTTAAAGGGTGAGGCCGAGTTGTTTTTTTGTTGCTGTTGTCCATGTGAAAACAAGCTGATGTGTGAGGTGCATATCAAAGCATCTCGGTCTCTTTGATGTTTTCCCATTGTGACCCCTGTGTTGTTAATGGGTGGAGCTAAGTTTTAAAGTCTTTAAAGTCTGTGAGTTGTGTGAACCAAAAACAGAAATAAATGACACGCCATTGCGTTGTCAACATCGGAAAGTTTTGCTCCTTATTTCACCCATCACAATTTCCACAACACATATGGATTGGGAATTGGCTCAACAAGTATAGAGTAATTAATGGTTTGTTAATGGTAATTAATGGTTAATGGGTAATAAAAAGAGGACTAAAAAAGAAAAAAATCAAACAATCCATTAGTAAAAAGTTCAAATCAAAGAGATTTAAAAAAAAAAAAAAAAAAAAACATTAATATAAAAAATAAATAAGACTTTAAATATCTATTTGAAGGTGTGCTTTAGAAAGAGAAACCATTCACAAAAGCATAATTTGCTTTTCCATTTTCCTGCTGTTTTCCATTTCCTATTACCTATTCAGTTTGCTTAATCATTTAGTTTCTGCTTTTAGTTGCTGCATTTATCCTGCGTGCGTGCGTGTGTGTATTTTGTTTTGGGGGGGGGGGCATGTAAATTAGGAATAGAATTGATGGATCGGATGTCAACACGTGTCTTGATTTCTGGTGATCCCATGATCCTTCGCGTGTGTGAAGTGGTTCAGGTGTGGCATGAAGATTCATTGTTTCCTCGTAGTTAGAGGGAAGTTAAGGACCTTCTGGAATGGTAATATCGATGGCGTGTTATATACATCACCCACCCCCTCAGAATTGAGTGATTCCATATTTTTTTCCTCTGCTTGGTCTAAAAAAAGTAACCGTTACTGACTGCCACAATTTTTTTTTCCTCATTTCTTATAGTGTTTCTTAAAGCCAGAAAGTTGCCATTTGAAATGACTTTAGTTTTGTGTCATGTCTGTGATCTGCTTTTTTTCTACAAAATTAAACAACTGAATGAACATCCTCCGAGGCAGGTGATTCATAATTTTTGCCAGGGGTTGTACAAGTGATCAAATGAAAGCCGAGTAGAAATAAAAAGTAAATTTGTTCCAAACTATGAACATACAAGTTATTACCGTGGCAACAATCCCACCCACTGTACCAATCAAAATTTACACATTGGAAAGGACTTCTTTAATACAACTTTCTTTGAAAGAAAAGAAAGTAGTACTTGTTAGCTGCCATCATACTGTTGTACACCGACTTAGGGCTTAAAATAGACTTTAAACTGCTTTAAACATGATTTAAATTGGTTGAATGAAAGCCTACATTCATTTAACGTAGTTTTAACAGCTCTAAATTATCAGTGAAACGTATAAAAGCACTATTTACCTGGTTACATTTAATCTGGTTTTTACTGCTCATTTTAAAAAAAATACAGTGCAATGCTAAAATACCCTTGGCCGTATGAGCATTGTCTTCTTTATAATTTGCAGTTTAATTGGTATCCCAGTGAAAAGTACAGCATATGTATTATACATTTATTTACATGTACAATTTGTACATGTTTAATCAAGCCCCTCTATTTAGTCATGTGATTTTTTTTCACAAGGACCACAAGGAAATAAGCGTTTATGCTTTTTGTTATCTGTGTATCGACATACATGAGCTTTTCACAAGGACGGACGTTAGCATGCACGCTAATGTCCGCAAGATGTCTCGTAAATAAATGGTAAATGGACTGCATTTATATAGCGCTTTTCCATCTGCATCAAACGCTCAAAGCGCGTTACAAATAATGCTTCACATTCACCCCAATGTGAGGGTGCTGCCATACAAGGTACTCACTACACACCAGGAGCAATTAGGGGATTAAGGACCTTGCCCAAGGGCCCTTAGTGACTTACCAGTCAGGTTTGGGATTTGAAATGAGGATCCTTTGGTCTCAAGCCCAATGCTTTAACCACTACACCATTACCTCCCCGATCCCTCAAGAGGTGTTATCTGGTTCCAAAACAGCATTTTCAGTTTGAAAAGTGTTCATTTCTTGCTAGCTTTTACATAATATATGACAAATAGATTATATTTACACACAAACAAAATAACGTTAGCAGCTAGCTAGACCAACCAGTGACATCACCACGCTAACATCCGCAAAATGTCTTGTAAATCAGTGCAGAGGTGTCATCAGGTTCCAAAAACAGCGTTTTCAGTTTTAGAAGCGCTTACTTCTCACTAGCTTTTACATATGAGAAACATGTTATATTTACACATACACAAAGCGGCTTTGGAGTGCCAGAGAGAGAGAGACCAGCCAGCGATGTCACGGTGGTGCTCCACTCTGGCCGTCACATCTGCCCCTCAAAAAAAAAAAAAAAAAGATTTACATGATTCATAGCATAAAAATTTTAAACGGAATGTGACTCCTTAACCCCTTAAAATATGTCAAGGTTAGTCATCTTTGAACTTATCCAAGGTCTGTGTCCCAAAATTTTTTAGGTCTGGAGTTATGCTGAGCACAAATGGGTGGACAGACGAGCGGATGGATGCAAAGCCTTCTGTTGGAGTTATTCTGTAGATACACTGTTTCATTTTATCATGCATGTTTTGTGTTCTCTGCTCTGGTAGAATGTAGTTCTCTCTGCTCTGATAAAGTGTATTGTACTGATGTGATGGGTGAAGGTTACTTAAGATATGTGACATGACGTGTTTCTGCAAGTTGTGGTATCTCTGTGTGCACGCTAAGCTCTTTTTAGGACATGTGAAGATGACTCATGCAGGACGCAGCCGAAGCTGAGCAGTAAGATAAAGAATAGAGAATTGAATGTTCCAACCACAGTGTGATTGTGATACATCAGTCCTTTGTCAGAAGTAGTGTGATTAATCGTTAGATGTCTTAAACACATCTTAACCGAGCCCAAGATTAAAAAGGTTCTGAACATCCTGAATGTATTGTGCAATCAGCAGTTCTGTGGCAACAGCTCACGCGCTATCACTCTTCCCCTCAGGAGCTGTACCGCCCGTGTATGTAGGGAAGTCCTAAATAAAAAGAGCGGGAGCGCAGGCCAGACTTTAGTGTAGCTTTGGTGTACAGCCTGACTGCACTCCTCGTGAGCTTAAATTGAATTCTATCTCTCACTTGTTTTATTGCCTGGTTGTCTCTTCCTCTTATCAAAGGTACAGTATTCTAAACCCGACAAAGACTGGGGGCTTGTCCGGGATCCCAACAGACCTGACGGATCCAGCGAGCGTGATCGACACCAGAGAAATCCTTGGCCAAGGTAACTCAGACCCTTTGACGGGACTGGCTCAATCCGTTGGCTGGGATCTGAAAGGTTGACAGGATCACCGAGAGGGAAAGAGACCGACGGAGTGTGAGTATAGAATTTGATTCTGATAAAATTGTTGTTGTGAATGGTGGCAGTAGGCTGCGTAAAATAGAAATGTTGAAATAGTGAAATAGTGACAGAAAGTCACGGTTAAACAGGGAAATAAGTGCACAGTGAAAAGGCAGTTAAACCTTGCAGGGATGGTGGAGTCCCCTAATGCAGGACATTAGTTAAATTCCACAGGAGGGCGAGCTCCCCTGACCTAAGAATACGCGTACGGTTATTAAAAGTGTTTCTATGTATTTGTGTAAATAAAATAACTGTGTGTGAGTGTAATAAAAGTGACTGAGTGAGAGTGTGGAGTCACTCCCCTCTATCAAAATCTCACAGGAAAGTAAGTAGTAAGTTTTGAGAAGAAGCAAAGGCAAGGCCTTCCCGTGCCCTCCGGGGTGGCGAAAGGGAATGCACTTCTCAGAATAGTTGATTACTACCCTGTGATTGTAACAACACCAGTGGATTAGGACCCTGTAGGGGCAAAACCATCACTGGTCTAAAACGTTCTGAAAACACAAAATGGGAAAATCTAACAGTAAAAATGAGAGACCTAAGTCCCGGGATGATCTAAAAACAAAAGATTGGATATACATGAATAAAATTGATCCAAATTCAACAAAACACTTAGATAAGTGGATAAAAGATCATGGATTTGATGGACGCCTGCAGAAAGAGTCATTAACTAAACTAAAGAACAGTATTGAGAAAAAGTGTGGAACAAGTGAGAAAAAGAAAGAAAAAGAGGGTCAAGGTGAAATTGTAGCATGGGAAAGAGAAGTTGAGAAATGAAAGAAGGGCCTTAGAGAAGCAAAGGAAAGACAGAAAGAAACAGTAAATGATAAGAAGGAGCAGGGGAACGTGATGTTTCACAGACAAGAAGATAATGAGACAGGGCCTGCGGCTCCAAAAGTAGAAATGGTAGTAAAATTGGATACTACAAAACACAGTCAGCCAGAAGCTGAAATAAAGGAGAATAAACTCTATCCAGATTTACCGCAGGGACAATCCCCATCATATGTAGACCCTACACAACACGTCATGAGAACACGATCCAAAACACTAAAAGATGAAAAAAATCAACCTGGACCATCAGCCCCACCGGCTGATCAGGAACCAGGTGGATCAGGAGTCTATCCAATGACTCATGTGGCAAATCCACATACGTCAGGACCAAGAACTATTCTTGTGTACCGAACTTGGACACAAGCAGACGTTAAGGCAACTGTGGAAGGTGTAACTCCCCCACGAGAAGATGTAGCCCAGTACATTATTGACATAACCGCTTTGGTTAAATCCTACAATCTTAGAGGGGATGAAGTTCAACAAGTCATAATGGCAACTGTGACAAAGGATTGGGCTGATGTAAAAGGAGATTGGGATCCTGCAGAGGCAGACCACACTCCATTAGCCCATGATAGTCAGGAATTGGAAGATCGATTGGCCGCACTACTGCTGAGAACTAAGCAGAAATACCAGCAGAAGTCAAATTACACAGAAATAAATCGCACAAAACAGAAAGATGATGAACCATTCGAAGACTATCGACATCGAATGGAAAAAGTTTTTAAAGTGCACAGTGGTCTTCTACCACTGAAAAATGATAGCGTGTACGAACAACAATTGAAAAATGCACTCCATGCCAACTCCAGATCAGATATCCGAGCATGGGTAGACAAACACATGATAACGCTCCCAACAGCTGGGTTACAAGAGTATGTAGACCACGCCATACACGCAGAAAGAAATCTGAAAACAAAAAAGGCAGCCCCAAAAAGGAAACAGGTGACTACCTTCTATTCTGATGAGTCTGAATGGCAGGAAGGCCAAGTCTTTTTTCAATGCAGAAAATTCGGACCACCTCGTGGGCGGGGCCGTTTTAGAGGCCCACCCCGAGGACGTTTTCAATCAAACCCACAGAGGCAATGGAAGCAGGACAGGCAAGGAAATTGGCAGGGCCAAGGCCAGTCAGCTCCCCCAAAGCCCTGGGCTGGAAGGTCAAATGAGTGTTGGGTTTGCGGCAAATTAGGACATTTCGCCAAGGACTGCCCACAAAGAACACAGAATCCGCAATGACTAACCGCCCGACAAGCAACATCAACGGGACCTTTAGTCCCTGAGGCAGATCTAAACCTTCAAGATCTGCTGATGTGTGATGTACCTAAACCGGAAGTGACTTTAATGATGAATGGGAAGCATGTTGTTTTCCTATGCGATTCGGGCGCATGTAAAACAACATGTTGCTCATGGCCGGTAGGGTTACAGCCCAGTGATGAAACATTTTGGGTAAGAGCAGCCAATGGGAAGACATGTGCTGTCCCTGTGTCCCAACCCGTGTGGATTCGGGACCCAGAAGGGAAGTCATGTTGCATCTCTGTATTGATGATGCCCCAATGTCCGGTTAATCTTCTCGGACGAGATGGTCTAACTGCATTGGGACTGTCTCTAGTGTCGGACAATGGACTGTTGCGAGTAAAACGACAACATCAGCTGCAGGTCTTTACTTTAGGCTCAAATTACACCTTAAACTGCTACTATTATTATTTTCTGAAACTATGAGATGCTAGCCCCACCTCTTTTGGTGCATCTGTTCTGTCGTTTGCTAAAACATTGTTGTCTCATCCTGAACAAACACATGAACCGGAAGATCTCCATGTCACATTGTGGTTCAAGGGTACTCCAGGACCGGACGGTAACTATGAGAGCCTCTTGGAGGAAGTAACCCCAACATCTGCAGTAGCAGACTGTATTTACCATGATGGGAAAAATAGAGCTGCAATTGCGGTCTCTCATGTTCCTCCAGAAATTCAGAGATTACATAGGACTGGGACTCCCTTCCATGTGTCCCTCTTCAAACCATATCTCGTGACTTGGCAAAGCCTAGGGTTTATGGTCAAAGAGGGCATAAATGCAACCGATTGGGTTGAATCCCATCCAGGGAGTGGAGAATTTTTCAGTCCTTCCACCGGTCTATTCCATGTACTCCTTCTCCATAGAACGGATTTGGAAGCAGGGAGTAGTGTTGACCATTGCGATAATCCTCAACAGACAGCATGATCATATTTATTGAATCCAGAGGATGAGCAGAGGTTGGTGGAAGTTCCACCTACCCTCTGGTCCCAAGGACCCTCTGATGTAGGGCTAGTAAAAGGAGCCCTACCAGTGCAAATTAGACCAAAAACGGAATATCGCCCATGTGTTCAGCAGTACCCTTTGAGACCCGATGCGACGGAAGGGATCCGACCGGTAATACAAGATCTATTGAAGGCAGGAGTCTTGATCCCCTGCCCCGATTCACCATGTAACACACCTATCTTTCCGGTAAAAAAGGCTCCTCCCTCCGTAGGTTGGAGAATGGTGCAAGACCTACAAGCTGTCAACAATGCTGTTGTTCAAAGAGCTCCTTGTGTCCCGGATCCGTACACGTTGTTAAATTCGTTGCGACCAGATGCTAAAGTATTTACTGTCGTTGATACTGGCACTCACCTAAGTGGGAAGGTCCATTCCAAGTACTGCTCACTACACCCACAGCCTTAAAAATAGGAGAAAGACAAACGTGGATACATTTAACACATTGTAAGAAAGTGATCTCTGTAAACCCAGTGTAAGTACGGAAAGTGAGCAAGTCTGATAATAGTGTGTGGCTCTAGTGTTAAGATCCAGGGCAGACACGAAAATCAGCAGAAGAAATTACAAGCCACTGACCAGAAACTTAGGACACTGACTTTAGGGAGATCCTGACTATGTTGCGTCATACACCATTATGGATGAAAACAGCATTGTGCTGCTGGGCATTAGTGTTAGGAGCCATAACAGTCACTATATGGGGAATGCACGTGTGGACACCATTAATGAAAAAGGGAATTGACTTTGGGGAAGTAGAGAACATCACAACCAGAACAGACGAAACTACAAGTGGAAATTCAATCCGCCGCGTTAAACGATGTGTGGTTACCTCAAAGGGAGTAACCTGCTACAATCATGGGAGGCAGATACTATGCGGACTAAATCCTTGTGAAGACCAGGAAACATCCTACCAATGGTTTTATGCCTGTTACACCACGCCCAGGATCTATTATGTTGTACAGATACCCTTTTTGGCCCTCAGACAAGATAGCTGGATTGGTGATCCTGGACAATGGCTGGCTTATGATTTCTACATGACTACGGGTTTTCCCCGTGCCAGTCATTGGTGGGGAAATACCTTTCTGACGAATGGCTACCCGTCCGCCTGGCCACAAAATTCCTATGGGTGGACAGACGAAGCATATAGTTGGAAAAATATTATATCAAACCTAACAGTCAGCGGCCGAACCAAAACAGTGACATTCACAATAAACTCGTTAAAATTCCCGATAAGCAGACCAATCGAACGGATATGTCACACGTTTGCACTGTGTGCATACAAAGCGGGGTATGATCCTTGCTGGAAGATTGTGCTATGCCCAAAGACACCAAATACAAATGCCTCAAGAGACACCACGAATCAAACAATACTGGGTGACCTTCTCCCCGGACCGGGGTCTGTAAGAGCCAAGCAGGCCCGCTTGCATAAGGCCCGCTGATGGCGGAGCAAGCAGTAAAATCCACAAAACAGGATTGCGTAGTATGTATGGGGCCCCGACCAATTTTACAGGTGATTCCAGCAGCGATATCGGACGACTACCTATTGGTGGTAATGAAAAATACAACAATACACCGAAACCACAATTGTTCAGTATGGGACCACATTTACCCCATTGCGCCTGCGGTAAAAAACAAACCAATATTCTCAGAAAAGGTAGCTTTGGGAAATTTCTCCTGTATCAAACTGCCCGGAACAGGGAAACCACTGGGAAATCTGAACAAGACTAAGTGGTGTAGTCGAATAATACAGATAAACGGTTCATTTGTACCAGTCAGCCGAAGTGACGTGTGGTGGTGGTGTTGAGATAATAGAATTTTTGACAGATTGCCTAGGAATGTGTCAGACTACTGTGCTTTAGTGTCCCTACTCCTCCCAGTAAAAGCCATTCCCATTTTAGCCAAGGACTTGCTGACGCACCTAAAGTCTGTGGTGCCTGAAAATTGGCATAGAGTAAAAAGAGATTGGAAAGGAGTGGGAGATCCAACATATATTGACGCAATAGGAGTCCCCAGAGGAGTGCCTGATGAGTACAAACTGGCTGATCAGATAGCAGCTGGATTTGAATCCTCCATCTGTTGGTGGTGCTCAATTAATAAGAACGTAGACAGAATAAACTACATCCACTACAACGTGCAGAAATTGGGAAATTGGACAGAGGAAGGTTTTAAAGCGGTACATTCCCGACTGGCAGCCACCTCACTGATGGCCTTCCAGAACCGCATAGCCCTGGACATGCTACTCACTGAGAAAGGAGGAGTCTGTGCAATGTTTGGAGAACAGTGTTGCACATTCATACCGAACAACACAGCAGCCGATGGAAGCCTGATACAGGCCATTGAGGGCCTGCGGACACTGAACAAGATGAAGGATCACAGCGGCGTTAATGCCGAATTCTGGGACTCGTGGCTGGACGTGTTTGGGAAGTATCGCACTTTGGTCTCCTCTGCGCTTATATCTATAGCAGTTTTTGCTGCAATTCTGACCTTGTGTGGATGTTGTTGTATTCCTTGTCTACATGGTCTAGTCAATAGAATAACCACTGCTATCTCACCAGCCAGACAGGATTCAGCTCAGGCATACCCCCTTCTGGGTAACCATCCAAGCGATGACGATGATGAAACTGATGAAGAAGACGACTACGACCACTATCTTCCAGATCTGTTCCCTGATCCAGGTGATTATGGTGAACCTGACGATGACCTCAACACCAACGATAAGACCTCCCGAGTGTAAATGTATTCTTACCATTGTTTAATGACCCTGCAGCTGAAAATCTGAATAAGAAGTGGTTGCTTAGTAACAATTGTTTACTTTTAGGTGAAGATGTAATACCGTTGGAATGCATGATAAACAGGGGGGAAATGTTGGAGTTATTCTGTAGATACACGGTTTCATTTTATCATGCATGTTTTGTGTTCTCTGCTCTGGTAGAATGTAGTTCTCTCGGCTCTGATAAAGTGTATTGTACTGATGTGATGGGTGAAGGTTACTTAAGATATGTGACATGACGTGTTTCTGCAGGTTGTGGTATCTCTGTGTGCACGCTAAGCTCTTTTTAGGACATGTGATAAAGAATAGAGAATTGAATGTTCCAATCACAGTGTGATTGTGATACATCAGTCCTTTTGTCAGAAGAAGTGTGATTAATCGTTAGATGTCAAACACATCTTAACCGAGCCCAAGATTAAAAAGGTTCTGAACATCCTGAATGTATTGTGCAATCAGCAGTTCTGCGGCAACAGCTCACGCGCTATCACTCTTCCCCTCAGGAGCTGTACCGCCCATGTATGTAGGGAAGTCCTAAATAAAAAGAGCGGGAGCGCAGGCCAGACTTTAGTGTAGCTTTGGTGTACAGCCTGACTGCACTCCTCGCGAGCTTAAATTGAATTCTATCTCTCACTTGTTTTATTGCTTGGTTGTCTCTTCCTCTTATCAAAGGTACAGTATTCTAAACCCGACACCTTCCCAATACCCAATGGCCATATTTGGTGGCCTCAGGTATTAAATAATAAAAAAATAAAAAAAATCTAGAAATTGGAATCCACTTTTAACATCTCAGTCAAGATACCGCACTTGTCACATTTATGATGACCTGCTTAGTTTGGTCAATGTACCGTATATGCAACAAGACAGCTGACCAAATTTACAAAGTGAAAACACAGGATTTAGAGGCTTACTTAATTTTATTGAAGTCTTCCTATAAACTAAAAATTTGACACACTCCTTTAACCATCCTAAATAAATTACCTTTATATCCTTCAATATGTCACAAAAGGCAATGCCAGTCATAAAAACTACAAAACAAAGGGAACAAAAACACTACAAAGAGAGGATATTTCCCTTGAAAACCAACTATGGCAAGGAAAGCAACAAACAGCTGTACCACAGGGTGTTCCTGATGAGTGTGTATGAATAAAATTTAGCAATTAATCTTAACCACAAAACTGAACAAGAGCAAGCAGGTCAGGTCCTGTAATGATTCAACATCTTTGCACATTGTATTCAAAATAAACAGTCCGGACTAACAGCAAGACAGTATGTACACCAGACGTGTGATTAAATAAAGTCATGAAAAAGTCACAAGAACGCAAAATTTCCAGTTATCTGCCCTTTAAAACTAGTGTCCTTCTAAGCTTTAGAACAGCATTAGCTGATAAAATGTACAATTTTACACTGGTGCTAAAAACCTTACTCTAAAACAAAGCAGACCGCATATACGTATATTACATCCTCAACAGGCTACATTAATGTCTTGTTTGGCCCATGAAGATTAGTTCTTTCCCATGTGAAACAGTTTAGAAACTAGGCATGTTCTCAACTGCAAAATTAATAATGTATACGTCACCTAGCTGATATACGAATGCAAGACACCCAGGGAGGAGGTGGTAAAAGTCGCCAAGGCAGAGGCTGTGCCGAAGATACTGACAAACATTAAGCAACAAGAAGTAAAAAGGATTGAAATAAGGATAGACAGCAATACTTCTAATTTTAAGAGAAAACAGTGGTGTGATTATCTTAAAGTGACACTAATGCAAGAGTGCAACTCAAAACAACGCAGTCTGGAGGGGAAATGACAGGGGACAAAAACCAAAAAAATTAAGTAGCTGAGTTACAGGGGTCATGAAATAAATGGTTAAGCAGCTTAAAATGATGCCTGTGGTAGCAATCATAGAAATCACATTTTTAAAGTTTCCTAAAAAGTGCATATGCAGAGGTTATCGTAAAAATCTGTGAACAAATCATTCATGACTGTGGTTCAACGCATCAATTTAGAGATTAACAGCAACAGAGAGGTTTTGGTCTTAATACTTGCTCAAATTTGCAAATACAAACAAGCATACTGGAAAAGCACTGTCCCTTCCATCACAGATTCAGTGCGAGAGCACTGCAGAGATACACGGATTCACATGGAGATTCAACAAGTTTAAGGTGATAAAGTAAAATGAATACCCAAAACACTTCCACTCTTTAAAGTTTGTCCTCAACAGATGACTATTGTAGGTATTCATATGGCTGCAGGTTGTAATCTTAGTTTTAAAAGCTTAGTTAAATGTGTTCTCTGAAAGTTTCACGTTCCAGTTCTAATTCTCCATGTTGTCCAGGAACTCTTCCTCAGTGATGGTCTCCAGCCGCTTCAAAACAGCTTTGTCTAATGGGTAGTCTGCAACTGGGCAGTGGGGTGAAGGGTGGTCGAGTGAATACTTATGAAGGGGTGGGCCCTGGAAGGAGCAGCAAAGGGTGTAAAAGAAGGGCACCAGCTGGGTGATGGAGGACAGAGAGTGTTGAGTCAGTAACGGGAACTGTAGACGCTCTGTTGATGACTCTGTGATGAGCTCGTTCAATGCCTGGAGTAAGGGGACAGAATGAAAGGCAAATGGATACAATACTCAAGCACCAAGTGTCTTTTCTTTACCTCCCCCTTTCACTAAAGTGCCTGAAGACGACCCAACTCCCAATATCTGCATTGCCTCAAGTTGACACCAGGTTTTATTTATTTATTTTTTTATATAATCTAACCACCCTGGCCCAGGATACGTACATGTCAACACCCAAGTCATTTATGAATAAATTTACAATACGCTGGATTTCCAGCAGGGAGCCTCAAAGCATTCTTGTGAGGCCAAACAGACCTGCCCCATCCAGATGGTCAGCAGAACAAAGGGATTAAAATCTCCATGCACACTGCTACAAAATTCTGTTTGAACAAAATGTTGAACTCTGGTTAAATGGTGCAATATGATAGACACCCAGCTGTCCCAATATATTACGTTTTTGCATGAACTATAAAAAGAGTGGGCATTATTTAGCTATAATTTGGCACAGAATATTACAGAAAATGTTCAGTTACTTTTCGCACAAAATAGCTGGGTATATTAATTAGCAATTTAGATTTTTAATTCATATAAAACACACAATTCTTTCCTGTGGAGTTAATGAGGTAGGACGGGTCACAAATTCAATTAGTTTATGTCGATTTGCCTTATTAATCCTAGTATTAGTCCTATCAACTTTCCATTTTCACAGCATTTATCCTTGACCAAAAATGCATAAATGGTAAATGTCAGCTCTCCACAGTTTGTGTGTGATCAAAATCACATGCATGCACATTTTTTTTCCCCTTCTGTAATCTACTGTAAGCAGGTGCTTTTAACTTCACAGAGGCGGTGGTGGAAGATATTAAAAGCACTACACATTTCACTCATGAACGTGACACTTTAGTCACTCATGGTAACAGCAACGTAACACTTAACTAAACTGACCAAAACCAAATGAAATTCAAAAACACAATAAATCAATAACACTAACAACAGTGTTAAATTAACCACAATAACAACATTTAAAAGCTCAAAACACTAAACTCCCATGGTGCAATGCAGTACAATGTCCATTGTTTACTGGTTAGCTAAAATCACTAATTTCTCAAAAAAATATTAGTCCTATCAACTTTCTGTTTTCGCAGTGTTCATCCTTGACCCAAAACATAAGTATACCAAACAGCAAATGTCAGCTCTCCTCAGTTTCACTGTGATCAAAGCCATACACACACATGCACGCACACACAGGCCACTTGGCTGATACTATAAATAATTCACCCCCCACACAGTTGCCATGGAGGGGGAACTACTAAGTAGAGAGACAATTTTCTGTACCAGGTTTTAAACATGTTCATTTCTGCTTTAAATTTTAGCATGGAAACATGCTAGCTTTTGAAGCAAACCTCAACAGCCATTCAAGAACAGCAACTCATTCCCTCTTCCAGATGTAGAGATTAGCCAAGTCACATTTTACTTTGGTCTAACAAAGTAAGAAATTAAAACTGTATTCTTAGAAATGGTTTTGGGGCTACAACCACACAAGTGACTGTTTTAAGGCCTATCCCACTTTGAGATTATACTTAGTTATTATAAACGAATCACCCAAATTTACACAGCGCAGACTTGAGTGCCAGGTCTGCAAGTTATAGTAGCTTAATCCCAACCTGAAAATGCAAAAAATGTACCCCAAATCGTTGCTGTATTCCTTCCAGAACTCTGACAACCTGTGGACTGCGTTCTTCTGCACCCTCGATCAGAGCGTTTTCTGGGCCACTGAAGCGACTCACGTCCACCTCGGGGACAAACGCCCAGCGATACCTGTGCATGGAACACATGCACAAAATGCCTGTAATCTCCCATTCAAACACTTCAAATAATAATAATGAATAAGAATGGAACAGTGAATAATTAGAAAAGTACATGAGGACTGAATGTATTTAAGTTCTGAGGTCCTCTGGTTCTGACTTAGTCTCTTACATCTGGAAGAGCGGCATCTTTTCTGGAGGAAAAGCCAGAGACGCATCCAGAAACTTGCAGGCTGACAGGTACATGTCCAATTCTGACTGGGAGAAATTCACGGGTCCATTTCTGTCATTTACTCCACGCGTCACTTTAGTCGACCTGTATGGAATTTGGGGGGGGGGGGGGGGGGGGCATGTATTTTAATTAACAATGCAAAGTGAAATGTAGATTTAAGAACAAGGCTATTAACTTACTTTGACACTTCTTTCTCTGTCTGCAGTGCTTTCTCTAGACGTGTAAACACACGAATCTGAGAAAACAAAATTTACCAAAGAATTAAAGAAAGAAAAAAAAAAAAAAAAACCTGTGCGAACAGAAACAATGCTGTAAGGTCAATGGTAGTGTACCAGTTCTGTGACCATGATGGGCCAAAGAGAGGTGAGGTGTTGGGGAGAAATCCGCAATGAGAGAACTCGAAACATCAGGAAAATCTGAGCTGAAACCGCTGTGCTTGGATTCATACGCAAAGTCTCGGTGAGACGCTCTAAACAGAAAGAAAGTAAGATTCATAACCTTTACACAAAGATGGCAACCACATGACAGTGAAGAAAAAAAAACCCTCAAGTGTCACCTTGAATAAGGGGCAGATAGAGATGATACTGGTCGAGTTCCCCACTGAACATGGCAAACGCCTGACGTTTAAGGAGCATGGGTTTCTGATCCACGCTAGCAAACAGTTTCAGGGAACCACTCTGCATACCTATTAAAAAAAAAAACAATGCACATTTTACACATTAAGAAAGTTTGACACTAGGTCACTTTGGCACGTTTGAGAGATCTTGTAGAATGGGTGTAAAATGTACACGACACTCACTCATCAGATCTTTAAACATGGTCTTCTCATGAGTCAACAAGTGGTCAATGATTGATTTCCAACTATACATTTAAACACACAAACAGAAGTAAAACAGGATTAATCAGGCACTTGTTCTTGATTCATAAAGCTACAGTTACTAGACAACTCGATATTAAAATGTGTTAACGTAAGATGCAAGATTATGACAAATTGGAGAAGCAATTTCTTTAAGTTACCAGAAAATATGGGAAGATAGAATGGGATTTGCATGATTATACTTGCACAGCGATTGTTTTCAATTCCAAAAGTAATAATGCTGAGTCTGTAATTAAAGTCAGGTCCATAAGCCATTGGATGGAACCCATTTTTGCAATTTTGCCTCTGTGTACCACCACAGGAGTTCAAATAAAACAAATCAAGCTGTGTTGGTAATACAGAGTTTCATCTTTAAGTCAAGGGGCACAAAAATCTCAACCATTAAGGAATTGCTGTTTATATACACTAGCCGCCCATTTTCGGAAGTTAAAATAACTGGACAAACTAGTTGCTTTTTTAACAAATAATCACTTTCACATCCACATTTTGTTAGACAAGTCAGGGGATGAATATTTCCAATCCTTAGTTCCATTACCAAGGATATTATATCCATCATATCATGGGCATTCTACAGATTCCTTACAATAAGTAACTCCAAACACTAAGGTGGTAAGACAGACAGATGGGCTACATAGTGTGTAAATACTTTTAATAAGACGTTCTGGCAAAAAGTTCTTATTTCCTCCTACATAAACTTATTCTAACCTGCGTGCACATAGGACATCCATAGTGAAGAAGAGGGGATCCATGAAGAGGTCAAATGCTTCTTTCTTCCAGGCTCTTTTGGTGTAGGCGTACCCACTCAGACTACTAAGCAGCTGAGCACCTGCTTCAAAGCTGGGCATATTGTAAGCACTACAAGAGAAACACCATCACAGTAACTTTGTGAAACACCAGAGACAAAAGCTGATGCCATCAACAGCTCAGGTGCCATAATGTCAATATACAGTAGTTACCTGTGGTTCCTCATATAGGGGAAAACGTAGTACATGAGCCGAGATATTAAAGGAACTGCCTTCTCCTTCTCATCACTGCGGTACACCATATCCAAAAGTGGTGCCAAGATCTACACAATGGGAATCTGCTTAGTTATAACTTGAGCAAAACGTCTCACAATCATCACAAATAAATGTACAAAATACCACCTCTGCCAGAAGAACAAGGGCCTGGACGCTGTACACTGAAGGTGCTGAGGAGGAAACCATGGTAGTACCTTGAGTCACTGACTCTGTAAAGGAATGCATGGAGACAGAAAGGTGATTTACATGGACGTTTGGCAAAACTTTGATTAAATGTGGCTATGTCTGATGTGGACAACAGGCAGACTTAATGTGAGCTTCCAGAGGATAAACTTTGTTCCATTACTGCCCCTACGGACATGTCAGATGTTATAATTTGATGTATCAATTACAGCTCTGTCAGAGTTATTAACTACTGACTCCAAATGACTGTTAAGGTAACACCTGAGACATTGTTTACTAAGAACATTGGGACAGATGTCTAGTCTCAGGACAAATGTAACAAGGAACGAAGAACATTTTGGCCATCTAAGGACCAATGACCTCATGGTTTGTTTAGGGAAAACTGTTTCTATGACAACTAAAGCAGATGGTAAATTTTACTTGGTCCAGTCTGTCTAAGACTAAATAGATGTTATTTTAGTTTTGTACATTAATTTATGTTAATTTAAAATCACAAGAATAAATACAAGAAGTCAATGCCCGCAAATTTCAATCAAATATAGTTACCATAATGGTCACTTTCTGCATCATCAGGTTCTTCGGCCTCAAGACAGACCTGTGGCTGAACTTTGACCTCAAGGTTCCGACTGAGCCAGCTGGTCTGCTCCAGAGATGATCCTGCAATCCCACCAACTGCCTCCAGGATCCGCTGAGTCACTTCCTGCACAAAGACATTTTTAACGCATATACTGTACATACAATCAGTCAAAATGTTAGCAACTACACTCAACTGCAACTACCAATGGAACATCCACTATACCTGCAGGTCTCGACTGTCCTTCTTATTGTCCAGGTTGGGCAGCCTATTAACGAAGTCATTGATTATACTGTTTAAAAAAAAAAAAAAAAAAAAAAAGAATAATTATGGATTGCAAACTTCCAAAAACCAAAATTTTGCCAAAGGGAACTAAAATGACAAGTACAAACAACTGAAGTGATGTCTTGATAGTCTTAAAAAAATGCATTAATGAAGATTACGAGGTCTCTTAGATAATAAACCGACCCTTTTATTTTATTTTTTTTTAACTATATGGATTTGAATGACATGCGATTACACCAATCATGCTTGAACCCTCGTGCGCATGCGTGAGTTTTTTCACGCGTGTCGGTGACGTCATTTCCCTGTGGGCAGGCCTTGAGTGAGATGTGGTCCCGCCCTCTCGGCTGAATTCCTTTGTTTCACACGCTGCTCGAGACGGCGCGCGTTGCTTTATCAAACTTTTTTCTGGACCTGTGAGGAATATCCGAGTGGACACTATTCGAGAAATTAAGCTGGTTTTCGGTGAAAAGTTTAACGGCTGATGAGAGATTATGGGGTGTTTCTGTCGGTGTAAGGACTTACCTCGGAGCGGGACATCCTGCAGCGCTTCCAGGCGCCGTTGTCGGCCTGTTTCGAGCTGAAAACATCCTAATTTAAGGCTTAATTCACCCAGGACGTCGTGAGAGAACAGAGAAGATTCAGAAGAGGCTGGCATGAGGACTTTATGTGGACATTCCACTGTTTAAGGACATTTTTTAATGAAAGACGTGCGCGCAAATTTGCCGAGTCATTTCCGTGACGACTCGGCAAATCTGTGTGCGCCGCGACAGGAAAAACACCTCCGTGTTGAAAACCATTTGTAAAATTCAGGCGGCTTTTGATGGCTTTCAACAAGTGAGTAACTGAGAAATTGTTTAACAGCTTGGGCATGTTCCAACTTGCCCGTTAAGGTTTCCAACAGAGGTGTTTTTCCTGTCGCGACCCCCCGCGGTCGGGTCCGGCCCGACATGCGACTCTGCCCGCACGTTCTTTCATTACAAAATGTCCGTTAATGGAATGTCCGAATAAACTCCTCATGCCAACTTCTTCTCAAAGTTCTCTGTTCTCTGACGACTTACTGGGTCAACAGAGCCTGAAATGTGTAAGTTTTCAACTTGAAACGGCGAGACGCTGTCGCCTCGAAGCGCAGATCGCAGTCAGGTGCCGTGGGCTGTCCTTAAAGCAACACTACCAGACCAAAATCTCTCATCAGCTGTTAAAACTTTTACCGAAAACCAGCTGAATTTATCGAATGGTGTCCACTCAGTTGTGCCTTACAGTTTTGAAAAAAATTTGATCAGACAAAGCAGCAGTCTCTGAGCCATTCCTAAACAATGAACAAAAAAAAAATCGACGAGAGGGCTGGACCACATCTCACTCAAAGACTGCCCACAGGGAAATTACGTCACCGACGCGTGAAAAAACTCTCGCATGCCCACGAGGGTTCAAGCATGTCTGATGTAATCACACGTGATTCAAATCCATATGGTTTTTGAAAAAAATAATAAGGTCGGATACTTTTCTAACAGACCTCGTATAGGTGGATATTGTTGGAATCTTTCATTGCTGATGACTTTTCTATGAAACATATGTGAGGTTTAAATGAGATAACTTAAAAAACTTACTTGTGCTCTATACAAATCAAAGTATTATTTAATAATGAATATGTGAAGATCTGAACAAACCCCAGTAGTAAGAAGTGTCCAGGTGGGGCCAGGTTTAGCTGTACAGACTCCCGTAAGAGACTGAGAAGAGGAGACACATTTTCCTGCAGGGCCTGAGCTGAAATACTACACAAAAACAGACAGAGTTGTATATTAAAAGAAAAAACAAGGTTGGGACTTGCATTGTACTGTGGGACTTACCTCTGGACATAAGTGTAGCTGAACTGTAACATGGGAATATCTACCAGGGTTGACTTCTGAGAAAACATTGAAACAATAACACTTTGTTAATTTGGACATAAACTTGACTGGATACTAGTCTGGTGTGTTCAGTTTGCCTACCTGGTCTCCTCTGATCTGATGCGGTTTCTTCACCACCTCCTTGATCAAATACAGGATAGTACTTGTGTGCATGGTGCTCAGGGATTTCACCAAATTCACAATGATCAGGTGAGGTTCACTAGCCACAGGTAAAACCTAAAGACGACAAACGCCTAATGAACCCATTGCGAACCTTAAAGCTAATCTTCTCATCTTTGTTTGTAACAAGCTGGCAGTGCTTACTTTGTTTTTGTGCCTCCTCTTACTTTTCCTGCTGCTCCACACTGCTCCCACTGAAGCCATGAACTGAACTCCATACTGCCCAGTCAGAGGGATCAGGAACTCCAAGATTCGTTGACGCAAAACCTACAGGATAAAGCCACAATAATGTAAGTCTTTCACGCAGGAAACCCAGAAATCTAGCACAGGCTTTACTTAACAAGAGTCATCAGGAGATGACATATCCATGTAGCTCCCACAAATAAGTAATACAAAGTGTCAGGGATCACCAAAGTACACCCTTATGCGAAATATGAATGGAAATTGGTGAAATGGTTCTGAGAAATCACACTAACAACGGTGACAATGACAATATCTTGAATATCTCGCTGTGACCTTGAAATTGACCCCAAGGTCACCATAATTGAAGGGGTGTTGGGGGATCACCAAAGTATACCCTTATGCTAAATATGAATGAAATTGGTCAACTGGTTTTTGAGATACCGTGCTAACAAACGAAAACACAGACATGTTGATCGTTGTATCACCCCCCCGTATCTCATACAGAGGGGATAAAAACAAAAAACCCCACAAACAGATGTGTTTAACATTAGAGGAAGTGAAACAAAATAATAGGTTGAACATGCTGGCATGATGTCCACACACACCTTGGTGTTTTTGAAGTAAACAGAAGTAGAAGTGTTTCTGCTGCTCTGGCCAGAGTCAGATCCCCTTTTCTGAGATTCCTCCCTCCTGACCACACCCCATAACAGAGCCATACTGTTGAGCATGTGTGGTAGAGCTTCAATCACAGCATTACGTGCATTACGGACAACCACGGGATCGCACGCAACCAATGACTGACAGGAGAAGTAAGACAAGCAAATCAGCCTTTATGTCGTCATACATTTACCAAGCGTGGATCTTTGTGTGTCTGACATCTTTCTCACCCGCTTGTTTTCGAGCAGACAGTAGTGTGCAATTGTTGTCAGGCCTTCAAGTAACGTCAGAGGGTAGTCAGGAGCGATGTTCTCCTTTCTACCACTCAGGCTGAGCAGAAGGCAGAAACATGTCATTCATGGTAACAGTCAAATAACTAAAATTCAGACAAGGAAATAAGTAATTATACAATTAGCAGAATCTCATTCCTCCCAGGCTTCAAATATTTCAGATGTGAAGACAAGGGCGTAGGTTTGGTCTCAGCTTTGGTAGGGACAATACCACACACCCCACCCGGCCCCCCTGCTCACCACCATCACCCCCTAACCCACTCATACCATTAGACGCACAAGTACAGCATAATACATAACATATGACGACATAATGCTGAATAATTTAACACTTTATTTACAATATTAAGTGTGTAGGCAAACAAACAAATAGCTTAAATAACACAATTGCACCCAAAATCACGAATCTATTCTATAGGCCTACACCTGAGAGAACAAGACAACAACAAAAAAAAAATACTTGTGGAGCTAACAAAAAAAAAAAGTTTTTGCAAACAAGATGTATAATCTATTCTCTTCATCAATAATGCAGTTGTAGGTATCTGGCAACCTAATTTGCCAAAAAAAAAAAGGGATTTCCAATGATATATATGGTGTATTACGGTAAACGTAAGCCTGTGATGTCATAACACAGAGGAAAAACACGGAAGTTTCACACTAGTGCGCCGCTGATTCTCATTACCGTAAGTTCTCATGTAAGCCCTCACTCTGAAAAATTTCAACACTGACAGCAAGCCAAGAACCCGTGCTTTCCAACAGTATGCTATATGTTGCATATATTACAGTAAAGTGCGTTCGGTGACTTTTGAAACGAGGGAAAAGTATGAAAAAGAGCGCAAAAGTGACAGAAACGTACATAGACATACAGCAAACATAAATGTAGTAATGTTTGAGGAAAAGGCAGGATGTTAGTGTCATTTGTGAAGGTGTGTGTGCGTGTTTGTGTGGGTGTGCAGTTTATTTTAAGTGTGGCGCACAGCATTGTTCGCAACCCCTCCCCCCCCCCCCCCCGCCCTTCTTGTTTTTCTGCACCGGAGCAGTGTTGCCAGATATGAAATATGAAACTATCGTACCAAAACCTCAAAATTATCGTATTTTGGGAGAAATTATCGTACACAAACAAAACGCATATAACGTAGCTATTTTAGCGTTTTTTTTTTTATTTACAAAGAATTTTATGTCACATTTTTAAACAGTAATTATATTAATGGGGAAACTATGGCACAAAAAGAACGCAAATGCACAAGCAAATGCACTACCAGACTGTGAAGTAACACAAACGTGTTAATTACCAGACAAGAAAGAGTCGAATTCAACCTCGAGGTCGCTGTCGTCATCCGATGCCACTTGTGCAGATTTTGTTGAACACAGAAAAAATGTTGACACCTCCATAAGGAACTTGAACTTTTTTTTTATTTTTCTTGTATATCTCTTTGCTCTTGTGTTTTGTTCGTTTGTTATTGCATTTGTTGAAATACAGTTTCGAGAAAAAAAAAGATGTTGGTTGGGGAATCTTCCTGTCCTGTCCTGCAGAGATTGGATGGGAACTCATTACTTTGTATGGGGAGGGGGCGGGCTTTCAAATGACTGTCCCGGCAGCCCAAAGCCAGCAGCAGCCCTGTGTGTGTTGTGTCTCTGATGCCGCCTGAGTGCAACGCCTGCAGAATGATTCTTGGGTGTCAGAGAGAGATGCGTGTTTGGGCAACCAACTGAAATTATCGTACATATTTGGGTTTTTTCCCATTATTGATCGTACATCGTACAGAGGGCAAAACTATCGTACAAATACGATAATTATCGTACATCTGGCAACACTGCACCGGAGCCACCCATCCTCTGCGCTCCGGGACCTCCCACTTTATAAATGAAGCACTGCCTGCCACGAGATGCGCTTTGTTTACGTCCATGTGAGAAGAACGTGAGCCAATGAAATTGCAACATGGGTAACCCTGTCATTCTGGCACGTCGAAAACACAAAACGTGACGACTAAAATTATAGTATCGAGTTCGCAAAAAAATTGTGAATGATTTTGTTATATAAACAAAAATGCTAAATATTGGTAGGGACTATTTTGCCATCCCAAAATATTGGTTGTGACTTGTCCCTATGGTCCATATGCAAACCTACGCCCCTGTGTGAAGATCAGCATGAGGAATACTGTAATTTGTGACAAATTATCCTCAAGGTGGCACAGGGATGCATAATCTCAGATGAAACCACTCTTTAAAAAAGGTATTTTTTCCACAATTTATTTTTACAACTTTGGTCTTTTAAATGAGAACTTAAATATTTTTCAACCTGGCCTCTATTATTTTTTTAAAGATATTTTTTAAGTTCATCTTTTCACTCTGGACAAAAATCAGTGCAGTATTGATTTAGAATGCAAACATGACGGGTGACCAAGCCCCTCACTGCCAATCAACTTAGAGCAGCGCCCCCAATGGGCTGGTTGGTAATGTAAGTGGCAAACTGTATAAATCGGCCACTTTAAAGGAAGTCTTCACATTTGAGGTAAACGTGCATGTTTACCTCCATACAGATCTGCTCCATGCTACCAGACATGTCCTATGACATATTCACTTCTTCAGTGGTGAAAAGGAGTTTACAGAGTAATTTTAGCCTGCACTGTACAATTACAGTACACACCCTGTTAAACCTGAAATTAACACTTCACCAGTTAAAATTTTGTCCCAAGTGAAAAGATGAAACTCAGATAAAAAAAGCCCAAAGCACAGACTGAAAAATATTGCAGTTCCCCTTAAAAACACTGCTCATAATTAAGCTTCAGTGTCCTCTATTCACCCGTGATAACTGTCTCATATGAGAGAAATTCTGGATTAATAGTGCACCAGCATTTGTACTACTACATTAACTTAAATGCCGTTTTTTTTCAAACTTTAAAATTGTACACTGTAGTTATTAATGCATACTTGAATTTGATGATTACTTCAAACATATACTATTGCTGATATTTAACTAATTTACCACATGCTACAACAGCCATAAATAAACTGGCTGGAGCTAACTTCTCAGACCAACCCAGGGTCGATACAAACCAGCATAATAGCAGTAACAGAAGAAGGGGTCGGAGCAAAAACAAAACACTGAGCTGGACATATTTCCTCATATTTTGTACTCCACAATGTTAACCGTTCATTTTTAAATAACATCTGTGTGGTTTCTACTTTACCTCTGATGGGCCTTTCCTCCATCATGTTCATACAATTTCACCAGCTCATCCAAGTTTCTGCAGATCTGAGTGATAACTGGAGCCACAATGATGCCTAATGAGCGACCCAAGTAGGATAAAGAGGAGCAGAGCAGTGATACCCAGTGAGGATGCATGGCATAGCCATACTGTGGCTGCAGAGCCCTGGCTGCTGAAGAAACAAACATTCCTTGGGCCGTGATGGGGTGACTTGGGACATACTGCACAGCCTTGATAGACTGCTGGAAGAGGACGGCAGTCTGCCACTCACGAGCAAGAGGTGAGGTGGCAGAAGGAGGAGGCTCCCCAGGCTGGCCAGATGTGCCACCTGACCCAGCTGTGGACATAACCCCACCAGGCCACACATGGTACTCCAGGACAATAAGAGCCTGAAGGAGTTTAAGTAGTTCCATTTGTAACGGGTACTGCTCCTGCCCGTCTCCTGTTCCAAGATTCACTAGGCTCTCCTCTGACAAGCTGCCCTGTTCTTCCAGCAGTTCCACACCCTTAGCAGGCTCCTTGTTCATTACCTTCTGGCTGACATACATGGAGGCAGAAAGTGTAAGCAGAGCATATTGCTGAACGTTACATCCTGTGAGGAGTCTGCGGATCGGCTCCAGACTGGTACCACTGGACTCTTGTCCCTGTGCGACGGTACCAAGCTGGCTCACCAGCTGGGTCAGTACTTCCACACTCTTCACCTGAACCTCCCTATTTCCCTGCAGGTCATGAGGACCCAGGCTCAGGTATGAAGGGTAGTGAGAGCGCAAGAATCGCAAGCATAAAGAAACCAGCAGTTCAATGAGCAAGGACGGAGGAACAGAGGGTGAGGAGGAAGGAGAAAGCAGACTGCTGTAGAAACCTTTCCCATCTTCAGCCTGTT
This sequence comes from Thalassophryne amazonica, assembly GCF_902500255.1. Classification (NCBI taxonomy): domain Eukaryota; kingdom Metazoa; phylum Chordata; class Actinopteri; order Batrachoidiformes; family Batrachoididae; genus Thalassophryne; species Thalassophryne amazonica. Next base: position 22,380,357 of record NC_047116.1, read on the forward strand.
GGTGACGCTGTAATAGGTTTGAGACCAGGTTTAAATGAGAAGCAGAACTTGTGTCCAGAGATGTGGAGGAGAGAGCATCCACCAGAGGGCTCTGTGCACTACTCCTCAGGAGGCTGCTTAGCAGTGCCAAGCCTTGCAGCAGATGGCGCCAGCCAGATGTGGCAGAGTACAGCAGTACATGGCGGAACAAAGAGTCAATCGCCTCTCTCCTTTCACGTTCCTGTTTCAACAGGCGAGACTGCGCCATGTTTTCCAGTTCTAGATCATCTTCGTCGTCACTTGAGAGTGATTCAGATGCCTGCGTGTGTTCAGACTCTACCCTGTGGAGGCCACTGACCACACCTTCCTCCATACTGCTCTGGTAAGTGGCTGTGCCAGAGCTTGAGTTCTCTGTAGAGTCTTGGGCCCCGCTAGTGTCATATGACTCAGTGTGTTCACTCTCTACTTCCTCCTCCTCTTCTTCTCCAACATCCACAGGATTCTCCTCTTCAGTCTCTTCACTTTCACTTCGAGAAACGAGAAGGTCTGGTGGTTTGGCCGACTCTGTGTTTTGGTCCAACTCTGCCCACAGGGTCTCCCGGTCAATGACATTCTTCACATTGAAGGTGGTGACCTCTGTTGCCATGGTATCTGCAGATGTCCCACAGGTTCTGACTGAGCTTCGAATTTTGGTGTTTAAAACCTTCAGGTTACCTTGAAAGAAAAGATGCTATTTTAGAATTAAACACACACACATACATACAATTTAATTCATGATGGAGGGAGTCCTCACCAGCAGCAAGGTCATGTTTGATGTTCTGAATAGAGCATCTCTGAGTGGAGGGGTGAAGCAACAACAAAAGAATTGGTTCGAGTATCCGAATTACATCATCGAGAGACAATGCTCGAATCAGCCACCAGTGAGCTGCTGCACTTATTGAGCCATCTGTACAACTCAGGCTGTCTATCACGACACACAGAGACCTGAGAGAGGGGCACATTTCTAATGTTAGATGCATGATTCATTAAAGCAAAAGAGAACTCAATAGGCTCTTTGTCTAGGACATGTACAACCCCAATTCCAATGAAGTTGGGGCGTTGTGTAAAATGTAAATAAAAACAGAATACAATGATTTGCAAATTCTCTTCAACCTATATTCAATTGAATACACCACAAAGACAAGATATTTAATGTACAAACTTTTTTGTTTTTGTTCAAATATTTTCTCATTTTGAAATGGATGCCTGCAACATGTTTCAAAAAAGCTGGGACAGTGGTATGTTTATGACTGTGTTACATCACCTTTCCTTCTAACAACACTCAATAAGTGTTTGGGAACTGAGGACACTAATTGTTGAAGATTTGTAGGTGGAATTCTTTCCCATTCTTGCTTGCCATACGACTTCAGTTGTTCAACAGTCCGGGGTCTCCGTTGTCGTATTTTGCGCTTCATAATGCACCACACATTTTCAGTGGTTGACAGGTCTGGACTGCAGGCAGGCCAGTCTAGTACCTGCACTCTTACTACAAAGCCACGCTGTTGTAACATGTGCAGAATGTGGCTTGGCATTGTCTTGCTGAAATAAGCAGGGACGTCCCTGAAAAAGACGTTGCTTGGATGGCAGCATGTGTTGCTCCAAAACCTGAATGTACCTTTCAGCATTGATGGTGCCATCACAGATGTGTAAGCTGCCCATGCCATGGGCACTAACACACCCCCATACCATCACAGATGCTGTCTTTTGAAGTTTGCACTGGTAACAATCTGGATGGTCTTTCTCCTCTATTGTCCGGAGGACACAACATCCATGATTTCCAAAAACAATTTGAAATGTGGATTCATCAGACCACAGCACACTTTTCCATTTTGTATCTGTCCATTTCAAATGAGCTCAGGCCCAGAGAAGGTGGCAGCGTTTCTGGATGTTGATGTATGGCTTTCGTTTTGCATAGTAGAGTTTTAACTTGCACTTGTAGATGTAGCGACAAGCTGTGTTAACTGACAATGGTTTTTTTGAAGTGTTCCTGAGCCCACGGGGTAAAAATCCTTTACACAATGAAGTCAGATTTTAATGCAGTGTCGCCTGAGGGATCCAAGGGAAGATCTCCAGATTCTCTGAATCTTCTGATTATATTATGGACTGTAGATGATGGAATCCCCAAATTCCTTGCAACTGAACATTGAGAAACATTGTTCTTAAACTGTTGGACTATTTTTTTCATGCAGTTGTTCACAAAGTGGTGATCCTCGCCCCATCTTTGCTTGTGAACGGCTGAGCCTTTTGGGGATGCTCCTTTTATACCCAATCATGACACTCACCTGTTTCCAATTAACCTGTTCACCTGTGGAGTGTTTCTGGAAGGGTTACCCCTCTATAGTGCATAATATCATTAAACAATTCAAGGAATTTCAATAATAAAGGGCAAGGGCTGATGTCAAAGCTAAACACCAGTGATTCCAATCCCTCAGACAGACTGCATCAAGAACAGTCAGTCATTCATCAATAGCTGATATAACCACATAAGCAAGAGATTACTTTGGGCAACCGTTGTCCAGCATTATAATGTGGAGTTAAATTCACCAATGTCACTTAAAACTTTTTGGGGAAAAAAAATAAAAATGCAACAATGACTCTGCGTCCTGTCCTTCTACACACCTAAAGAAACATTTGCAGGAGGAATAGTACAAAATATCTCAAGTGATATGAGAGGAAACGACAAGATTACAAAGTGGTAAATGCTTTAAGGCCCAGTCACACTGTGATGGACAGAGCAAAACATTTTGTCCATTGGCAAATGCGTCAGTCTCCCCTGGAGTTGGGGTGCTAATGGACAGATGATGTCGCATTTCCACGGAGCTCTGCGTTGAGCAGAAATATTTTTCCAGTTTACAAATATGCTGCATTTGAGCAGATTTTGTCGCTCTGAAAGTAGGAAGGCAGAGGTGTAAAACTTCGGCTTCAGAAAATAAAAACCCTTGCATGTGTTGCTTCTACCTGTGCACCTAAAACAGGTGATTGCAATAATTAGCTCATCCACCTGCTGAACTAATTACAATCAGCTAGTTTATTAGGAAGATGGAACAAATATGTGGCTGGACTTTTACACCTCTGCATGAAGGAATTTGAGCAGAGTTTGGCACTCTGCAAGCATGAAGGCACTTTGTCGCTTGAACAGCTCCACTGTGTCATCTCTCAGAGAGAGAGCTAGAGAGAACGCCAGAATGAACAGACAACAGCAGTAAAAATAAATGACATACAGAGGACAAAATGGCAAAAACAAAACAACAACAACAACAAAAAAAACCTGCAAACAGTGGCAAAGTTCTCTGCCTGATATCCACTTAGTTTTGAACATGCTAAAACTTTCAGACGGACTTGGCTGACATCAGTTGACAAGGTGCGCATTTTGCAGATGGGAAAATTACTTTTGTCTGTCAAAAACAAACATGAGCACATAGAATCAGTTCCTCATATGTTTCTTTAGTGTGACTGGGGCTTTAGTTTCAACTTCTGGAATGTGTTGCAGGCCTGAAATGCAGGAATGGATACATGTTAACAAATGCATTGAAGATGACCACACAAACATGGGTTTATTCTGTACAAAAGTCAAAATAAATGCAAGAAACCCTCTTTTTAAAAGTATCATTCAACATATCCCAACATTTTATGATTTGGGATTGTGGTTTATAACACTTGATCATGGTGCAATAATGTGTTTTTACTTAACAAGAGTATTCACAGAACGTGCTAAAGGAACAGCAACACTCTTATATAAAAAATAAAATTAAAAAAGTCTAATCCGTAGACTGAGTGTTTCATCATGCCAGGGCTTATCACAGTAACATTTGAATAGTCAAAAAAACAAAACAACAACAACAAACAAAAAACACTTTAATTACTAGACACATATTTACTCATTTAAATTTGCCTAATGCCTTCACATAAAAGGCCTTTGTGACATTCACAGCATGGGCGGAACAAATTATTGAGACAGTATAAGCCATTTACTGAGAAAGGAGACACGTAGGAGGACACAGAATACTTTCATAACTCCACTGTATTGGCTGTGTAAAGCCTTGCATATTAGGATTGTAATGGCCTCCTGCTTTGGCAGGGCCTCTGTGTGTTTTTCCCATCTGTTTGTTGTCTTCACTGTTGCAGATCCTGGTGGGCGGAGCTTATCAGCACATTGGCTGCATCTGGCTAAGTTTTAGAGGCCCAAACAGTGTGCGGCAGTACCAGGCTGCCGGCTGTCCCCTTGTCCTCCAAGCACTACTTCTGTTTGTGTCTGACTGGGTTTAGGGCTTGCTTTTAGTTTTAATGAGTTTGATTAATAAACTCACTTTGTAACCAATTTGGGTGTGTTACCCCTATGTCAGATATACTGGGAAAAGCCAAAAGAAATTTAGTATATTAGTATTGTCGCCAAAAAAGGAAAAGCAACTTAAGAGTACCTACACAAACAGCATCACTGCACAATCTGGACTATCATTGACCAAACTTTCAGCACCAGACATTCCACAAATTAATTTTACTACATCACTGGTTGTGACTAAGTGCTAAGACTTTGTTAAGGCCCCCCTGACACTTGCACAAATTTGATGCACGCACTGTGTTGTGCAGGAGAATAAACTCGTCTTTAACGGGTGTAGATTGAACGTGAGAGGGGCGCCGGCGCATGCAATTGCGCAAAGAGAATTTTGAAATGTTAAAAAAAAATTCTTTCATGCATAAATGTCGTACAACTAACTTGAAGTGGTAGTGAACGTTGCGCGATCTACTCGCCAACACTACGTGCAGCTCATCAAGTCGAATAAAGAAGTGAACAGTGTGAGTGGTTGTGTCACGGTTGTGTCAGAGCGCAGCTCGTCTGATCAATTATAATAAGATGTTAAATCTATCACAAACATACTTTTACAGCTGCACACAAGAAGGAAAGAACATGCAACTCTTACCTTTTTAGACGGCTCCAAATGCTTTCTCCACCTCGTTCAGCGCGCGTGGGAGAAAAGCAGCAGCTGCAGTGCTCCTCTGTGATTCCGGAAGCGATTAGAGGCGTTTTCAACAGCTAACTCCACAGAAAATGATTAATCTGCTACAAAATAATTATTTTATATACACAGCGTCCAGTGCACAACGCGTGGCAGCCAGTGGAACAAAGTGCGGCGTCCAGCTGGGAACACAGCGGGTGGGATCGTCACGACGATGTGTGTGCAAGTATGTGACTCAAAGTTGTGCAAGTGTCAGGGCACCTTTACTCTTAGATGCACCTGATCAGTCTGGGATATACTTTGAACTGAATCACAACATGTTAGCATATTGACATTAACATGTTTAAAGTAGGTGATGGCTTATCAAGAGTGGTACTCTAAAGCCCCTTTCACACCGGGGCTGCTCCCAGTTGCGTCGTTATGACGATGCCGCGTGGAAGCAACCTAGTGCCGAGACGATGCAGCTCGGCGCCACAACAGTGCGAGGGATGCAAACAAAAATTAAACATTTAATTTTTTTTGCGTCCTCTGCTTGACGCAGAATTAAGTGGTTTCAGCACAAGTCAAAGCAACAGGACGGTACTCAGCGTGACTGGAAGCCACACCCTCACAAGACAACGTTAATCAATGCCAATTTAAGATTCCTGCTGTGTTCCATTGTTCCTGTAGTATAAATCACGCAGGATTGTTTTTATACTGTGTACACAATGCAGTAAAACTACACTCTTAAAAAAAAAAGACCACAGGAAAAAAAAATGCTGATTGCAGCTGCAGCTCCTCTCTGTGTGGAGCTGTCTGGTGAAGAGAGGCACTGTGAAGCAGCAGCTTCTCTCACAAATGTGTTTAAATAAAATCCATAAAAGTCCTGCTCACAGACTGATTGCCAGAGACATCCAGTAAAAAGTCCGAACATATCCAGTCCACTCACGGACGGTTCGTTCACGCACGCACATGTGAACAATTAAAAGAAAAAAAAAATGTCTGGATGCAAGCAGTTAGTTCCTTGTTCTCCCCTCAAACTCTCTCATCACAGTTAAAGGACTAAAAGGACACAAGCCCTGCTCACAGACTGATTGCCAGAGACAGGACATGTCAACATCAAGTAGAACTCCAGACATCTCCATATTTGTTCACGGACAGTTCATTTGCGTGTGCATCTCATGGTCAAAGGAGAAAAGATAAACTATAACAGAACTCAGAGCGCAGCCCTGCAGCTCAGCACAAGAACAAATATAAAGTAGAAGAGAAGTCAGAGTGCACAGTCTGTCTGCAGCCAAACTGTGCACTCTGATTTCTCTGTGCAGAGCTGCGTTCTCACCTCCTCTCTGCCCCCTGCTGCGCGCACCTGATGCAGAAATTCCTGTGTTGTCATGACGCAACAGGGAGCAACAGGGAGCAGCCCCGGTGTGAAAGGGGCTTAAAGGGTGCCTATGACCAGAGGGCCATGGGTTAAATTCTCTGACGAGAGAGGGTGTGTGTGTGTGTGTGTGTGTGTGGGGGGGGGGGGGGGGGGGGTGTCACTAATCTAACTTTGAGCAGGTCTTCCTTAAATCAATACTGGTGAGTTTCTTGCATGGCAGCGCCCCGACATTAGTGTGCGTATTGGTGAATGAGAGCCATATTTGTACTATAAAGTGCTTTGAGCATCTGTAACAGATAAATGCAGTCCATTTACCACCCCATTAAGGAAACCAAGTGAAACATTTAGAATATTCCTGTAAACCAAGTTGCTAAAGAAGTGATAGCAAAAGGTGAGTCCTCTGGAGCCCATGCAAGTTTGCAACACATTTCATTGCAGTTCATGAAATAGCAAAGTGCAGATGGCACAAACTCAACTTTGCACCTTTTATAAATCCTGTTTAGTTGGTTGTGAGTGGTGCTAGCAAGTCAACCAACTTTATAGGCAAGGCAAGTACTTGTTTCTTCCTTAACATTTTATCGTTGATTGTTGAGATACGAAAAGTTTTCAATGCTTGAAGTACGGCTGACAAATTACCTCATTAATGCTGCAATCACAAAATAATTACATTAAATCATTCAATTTCTAGACAAAAGATTTGTCAACATTATTTTGTGTAGTTTATATAAAAAAAAATTCACCACGGTTTTGTTTCAATTAGGTATACCATCAGAAGGATGGAAGATGGAAACAAGTTCTCAGCAGTAATAAACCTTGCAACATTCTACATAGACCAGGAAACTCACCACAGTAGCTTAATACTTCTTTAAGTATATTTTTGGTGTGTGTGTGTGTTTGGGGAGACACCACCTCCCCAAACACACACCCCTATAAAACATTTGACCCTTTCTACCTTACCTACTAAACATATGGCATAATACATTTAGATTTGTCAGTGTTGCACATATATTCCCATCCATGTATATTTCTACTGTCTGCACTGTTCATGTCAAAATTATAATCCTATGTCTATACTGTATGCTGTATATTGCCCAGGGCCAATTTTTAGGTACATGTAATATCCATAACCACAGCTTATCTTATTTTATAGTTAATTATCTCATTTCACAATTTATTATGCCATTTATGTGTGTAAATCAGCACTGACTGCTTTTTGTCCTTATGGTTAGATGTCAAACTGCATTTCATTGCCTAATACTTGTATGAGGTGCAGTGTCAATAGAGATGAATCTTCTATCTAAAAATGTTAGTCAAAAGCATCAACAGTGAACGTTATTTGATTGGAAAAACCACAAGCGCACACACACTTACAGGTGTTACTGTAATTTAGGAAAAGAAAAGATTCCAAACCCTTTCCAAATAAATGTGAAATTGTGGACTACTTGTTTTGCTTTTTTCCCCCCACAACTATATCTCCATTAGTTTGTGCTGTTGTGGTGGCAAGTGTTCTTTCAATGTTCATCCCACTTTATCAAGTGTGTATACAAGTATTGTAGCAATAACATACTGTAGTTGTTGATGATTTAACATACATGTGGACAGGCTAGAGTATTACACAGTAAATACATCTAGAAATACTGCCAAGGAGATTTGTAACAAAAATTCATTATTATACAGGTGTGTACTAACCGGTCAAAGGAGCGATTGAGCGACATGGTCCTGTTTGCCTGGATGTCACGGGTAAGGTGCCAGAGAACTGTGAAGCGATGAAGTGCTTCCAGCCTAACAGCCTGGAGTCAGCAAACAGAGTGCACATTGTGACACGGCTTACGTATTTGCTCACTTCATCACATGAGTTAGGTCTATTTGTGTGTCCTGAGATGACTAGAAAGAAAGTTTTGCGTCATAAGTAACGTGTTTTGTGATAGATACACCATCTAGTACGCATGTTCACCTTGTCTTTTTGCAGCATGGCTTGGCAAATAATGTCTTCACAGATGAACGCTGATGGAGCCAAACAGTGAAGTCTGTAAAAGAGTTCCACACAGGAAATGTGCTGCTCTCGGCGCTCTGTGTCCAGCTGGCTCCAAAGCACCTGAGACAGTCTCTGGGTCACGGTACAAAAATGATGACAACTAATGAGATTTCAAGACATGGTTTTGAATTACAACACAATAATACACCCTCATGATGAACCAAACCTGATAAAAATCGGTGCATTTCTCAATAGAATGAAGCAGGGCAGGCAAGATGGGTGGAACAGTGACCATCTGCAGCTTCCCACTCAGTGGGTTCGCATCACAGGTCTGGTAGCGCCTGTACTTGTCCTGGATGACTAGTGCTAGAGACTGGGAGTGGTTGATGAGTTCTAACATTGAAGCCACTGCAGTGTGCTGGATGTGGTAGTCTCTGGACAGGCAGCACAGTGTCATTAAAGACCTCAGCCATACTGGAAGCCTGCCTTCATCATTGTCTGTGGGGGGATATAAAGAAATTGTTTCTATACAAGCTTTATCATGTAGTGAAAAAGGTGGTGATTGCAAATTTACAAACTCTCCCCTAGAATAATTTATGCTAACCTGGGTTACAAAATATAGCTGTGTAGAGAGCCTGACTTTCCTCTTCAGTTAAGTACACAGGGAAGGTGGAGCACTCCAGCAGGAGGTGGCACGTGGCTGCGAAGGCCTGTCGACAGTGCTCAGAGATTTCTGCCCTGCCACGAGGCATGTAGCCAGCTCCCCAGTCCAGACACCCTAAGTGCCGACGCAGTTTAGTTTTGTCCGTTTGGGTTGCTGAGGGCAGGTTGACAGACGTAGGGTGAGTTTTAAGTTTGTTTGGGGTGAACAGTCCAGTCAGTTTGTCTTTAATTTCCCGACCTCCTATGCTTGCCAACAAGGTCTTCTGTTCCAGAGAGATGGCGGTTACGTCTGGCTGCGGCTCTTCTCCCCTGACATCCTCCACCTGCACCAGCAGGTATCTGCACCATGGCAGGAGTGAAAATATTCAAACATCACAGCTAATAAAAGTGTCTCAATCACTTCTAGCATGGTGACAGCTAATTTGACTATAGGTCAAAAGTTCACCTTGTAGTGATGAAGGCCAGGATGTCCTGCAGACACTGGGTCATTGTGTCCACACTGCCTCCTCTCCTCCACACTCCATCGCTTTCTTTGCACATTGCTACTACCTCTACACCCAGCTCTAGACCCGGCGGTAGATGCTGTTCTGAGGGTGAGGCACTGATACCCAGTCCACTGTCTTCAGACCGCAGTGGTGGGTACACACCATTGGCAGGTTCTCCTTCATCATCTCCATCTCCATTCAGCAAATTTTCTTCATGGTTACCATTAGCTTGACCAGTACTGACATCTTTCTCTTCATCATTCTCAGTATTCTAGATAAAGTAAATGACACAACCTGTCAAAATCAGATATCTTAAAATTTTGAGAAATTGGCACAGAGTATGCAATGCCTAACAGGAGTGAGTTTCCTTGCCTCCTCCTCTGCCTGTGACCCCTGCATTTGATTCTCTGCTTCAGTGTCCATGTAAGCAACAGGCATTTGTATCTTACTCAGAACCTTGAAACAGGCACGCAGGCCCTGTGTGACCTCATCCAGGCCCACAGAGGTCATGTGACCACGCAGGGTCTGTAGCATGTTGCCCAACATCTCAGGAAGGAACTGGGACTGGACGTCAGCATAGAGCTCCTATAGAAAAAGAGCACACATCCAGAACATATACTAGGATTGATGTCAAGTTTTTGGAATTTCAAAATACTATGAAAAGAATGAAAAATTACAAAAGACAGAATTCTGACTTGTAAAGCCAAGTGTTTTCTGAACTCCCAGTTCAGTGTCTTGGCAGTTTACAAGAAGCTGTTCAGAGCATCAGCAACAACATTTCATTTGTTCGTCCATTTCTACATTTCAGGCAGCACCAAGCCCAGCGATTAACCACGAGACCACCACCTTCCCCACCTCCTTAAGATATTTTGGTAGTAAGGATACCAAGTGACAAATTGTTTCAGGTAATATTTTTAATCTATTCTTACTGCAAGGTCACATCTTAAGGTGTGCAACTATACGGGGTCGTCATGTTTGCGTTTTTCATTTCAAAATTCTCCACACATTCTCTATTTGGGACAGATCAGGAATGCAGACAGGTGAGTCCTCTTTTTCCATAGCCACGCCTTTATAGTGTGTGCAGAATGTGGTTTTGTACTGTCTTGTTGCAAAATGCATGAACCTCTCTGGAAAAGATGAAATTCCTCCAGATTCCTTGAATTGTTTAGTATTATGCATTGGGGGGGATATGCATATTCCCATCTTTCTTTGAGGAAGAGTTTTAAAAAAAATTCAATAATTTTCTTATACATCCACCCATCGTCTATCGATCTCACGCTCCATCCGTCCCTCACTCGTGAACAAGACCCCGAGATACTTAAACTCCTCCACTTGAGGCAAGGACACTCCACCGACCTGAAGAGGGCAAAGCACCTTTTTCCAGTCGAGAACCATGGCCTCGGATTTGGAGGTGCTGATTTTCATCCCGGACGCCTCACACTCGGCTGCAAACCGCCCCAGTGCACGCTGAAGGTCCTGATTTGACGAAGCCAACAGAACCACATCGTCCGCAAACAGCAGAGACGAGATTCTGTGGTTCCCAAACCAGACCCCCTCTACACCCTGGCTGCGCCTAGAAATTCTGTCCATAAAAATAATGAACAGAGCCAGTGACAAGGGGCAGCCCTGGCGGAGGCCAACGTGCACTGGAAACAGGTTTGACTTACTACCGGCAATGCAAACCAAGCTCCTGCTGCGGTCGTACAGGGACTGGATAGCCCTTAGCAAAGGACCCCGGACCCCGTACTCCCGGAGCACTCCCCACAGGGTGCCCCGAGGGACACGGTCGAACGCCTTCTCCAGATCCACAAAACACATGTGGACTGGTTGGGCGAACTCCCATGAACCCTCGAGCACCCGATGGAACGTATAGAGCTGGTCCAGTGTGCTGCGACCAGGACGAAAACCACACTGCTCCTCCTGAATCCGAGGTTCGACCATCGGTCGAATTCTCCTCTCCAGTACTCTGGAATAGACCTTACTGGGGAGGCTGAGGAGTGTGATCCCCCTATAGTTGGAACACACCCTCCGGTCCCCCTTCTTAAACAGAGGGACCACCACCCCGGTCTGCCAATCCAGAGGCACTGTCCCCGATTGCCACGCGATGTTGCAGAGGCGTGTCAGCCAAGACAGTCCCACAACATCCAGAGACTTAAGGTACTCAGGACGGATTTCATCCACCCCAGGAGCCTTGCCACCGAGGAGCTTTCTAACCACCTTGGTGACTTCTGCCTGGGTAATGCATGAGTCCGCCTCTGGGTGCCCAGTCTCTGCTTCCTCTTCGGAAGACGTGACAATGGGATTGAGGAGATCCTCGAAGTACTCCTTCCACCGCCCAACAACATCCCCAGTCAGGGTCAACAGCTCCCCACCCGCACCGTAAACAGTGCCGGTGGAGAGCTGCTTCCGCCTCCTGAGGCGTCGGACGGTTTGCCAGAATCTCTTCGAGGCCGACCGATAGTCCTCCTCCATAGCCTCCCCGAACTCCTCCCAGACCCGAGTTTTTGCCTCTGCGACCGCACGGGCTGCAGCACGCTTGGCCCGCCAGTACCTGTCAGCTGCCTCTGGGGTCCCACCTACCAACAAAGATAAGTAGGACTCCTTCTTCAGCTTGACGGCATCCCTTACTTCCAGTGTCCACCACCGGGTTCGGGGGTTGCCGCCGCGACAGGCACCAGAGACCTTGCGACCACAGCTACGAGCGGCCGCATCAACAATGGAGGTGGAGAACATGGTCCACTCGGACTCCATGTCTCCAACCTCCCCGGGATCTGGGAGAAGCTCTCCCGGAGGTGGGAGTTGAAGACCTCCCTGACAGAGGGTTCCGCCAGTCATTCCCAGCAGACCCTCACAATATGTTTGGGCCTGCCAGGTCTGACCAGCTTCCTCCCCTCCCAGCAGATCCAACTCACCACCAGGTGGTGATTGGTCAACAGCTCTGCCCCTCTCTTTACTCGAGTGTCCGAGACACGTGGCTGAAGGTCAGATGATACGACTACAAAGTCGATCATCGACCTCCGGCTCAGGGTGTCCTGGTGCCACGTGCACTTATGGACACCCTTGTGCTCGAACATGGTGTTCGTGATGGACAAACTGTTACTAGCACAGAAGTCTAACAACTGAACACCACTCTGATTCAGATCGGGGAGGCCATGCTTCCCGATCACCCCCCTCCAGGTCTCACTGTCGCCGCCCACGTGGGCGTTGAAATCCCCCAGGAGAACAATGGAGTCCCCAGTCGGAGCGCTATCTAGTACCCCTCCCAGGGACTCCAGGAAGGTCGGGTACTCTGCACTGCCACTCGGCCCGTAGGCCGAGACAACAGTGAGAGACCTGTCCCCGACCCGAAGGCGTAGGGACGCGACCCTCTCGTTCACCGGAGTGAACTCCAACACATGGCAACTGAGCTGAGGAGCAATAAGCAATGCAACCCCAGCTCTCCGCCTCTCCCCGTGGGCAACGCCAGAAAAATGAAGCGTCCAGCCCCCTTCCAGGAGTTGGGCACCAGAGCCCATGCTGTGCGTGGAGGTGAGCCCGACTATCTCTAGTCGGTATCTCTCAACCTCCCGCACAAGCTCAGGCTCCTTGCCCCCCAGCGAGGTGACATTCCATGTCCCAACAGCCAGGGGCTGTGAGCATGGACCGGGCCACCGGGCCACCCGCCCTTGACCGCCACCCAATCCTCTCTGCACCCGACCCCCATGGCCCCCTCTGCAGGTGGTGAACCCACAGGAGGGTGGGCCCACGTTGCTCCTTCGGGCTGAGCCCGGCCGGGCCCCATGGGCTAAGGCCCGACCACCAGGCGCTCGCGACCGAGCCCCAACCCCAGGCCTGGTTCCAGGTTGGGACCCCGGCTCTGCCATACCGGGCGACGTCTCGGTCCTTGATCTTTCAGTGGTCATGGAGGTTCTGAGCTGCCCTTAGTCTGACCCGTCACCTAGGACCTGTATGCCTTGGGAGACCCTACAGGAAGCACAAAGCCCCGACAACATAGCTCCTAGGATCATCCGGGTACGCAAACTCCCCACCACGATAAGGTGGCAGCTAGAGGGGATTATAAAATATAAAATTATAAATGTATAATTTTCTTATACATATGTTGACAGATGAGATCTGTAGCTTTGGCCATCTTTGCTCCTCAAATACTTTGCCTTCCATGGATACTGCTTTATCCAGTAAATGTAAGAATCACTGTTTTTGTTGCATTTTCCATACTGTCCAAACTTTTTCTGATAAGGGCTTGCAAACCCTAAACAGGCACAGAGGCCCCTTAGTGCCAGTGCTCATCTCTGGAGTCTGTAGCATGAAGTGGATGAGAGTGTATGACTCACCCTAGAAGGGACCCCACTCCAACTTCTCCAGTTTAGTTTCTTAGCCAAAATCAGTACCCATTTACAAACAAGCAGTCAGAGACAATGCAGATATAGTGTCTTATCCAATGGCACAGACAGGTAGTGCAGGAAGAAATGAATTTCAGATTACATATTGGTAGCACTACTCTTTATCCACAGTTTCCTACTCTTGATTAGCTAATGGGCTAGTCAATAAATGCAGTGTTATATTGATATATTGAAGAGTCTTTGTTTGTGGTTCTTGAATGTCAATACAAATGCAATTAGAAGAAAACACTCAAAGTTAAGTGTATAACACTGAAGTCAATTTAATGTAAAAAAAAAAAAAAAATCAACTGTCCTGCATTTCATTTCCTACTCACTTAAGACTATGGAAGTCACAAATAACACTATGTAACACAATTTTTGTTCCTGGCTTCTAAGTGTTATATTTCAACTGCTTATGTCTAAAGTCTATGGAAAAATGACTACATTCAGCACAAACTTTGATTTTATTTTTTTGTAACATTCTAGAAAGTTCTAAAGGTTTCTTGAAATTTCTAGATAATTCTGCAAACTTCTAGAAACCTCTGGGCACTTCTAGCAGTTCAAGAATATTCTAGAAGACTACTCAGTAGTAGTGAAGGCGAATCGAGAATATTCTTGAAAACAGACAAATTTCAAAATATCATTGTCCTGATCACAGAAGCAAAGTTTCTGTGGAATAACAGCTATTTTCTATTTATTTAAGGCATAACAGGTTAGGAAAACACACTGTGTACCCAGGAACAAAACAAAAATAAAAATTTGTTACACAGTGTAATCATTCACATTTTATAAGTTCCAGCTCCAAATGCATGGACTAACCGTGAATGATTCAGAAGCACTGCAGTAGTCGGCTATAGACTGCAGATTGATAATGTCAATATTTGAACAAATGTAACTTGAGTACTGTAGGAAGGCATCCTCGTATTTCTGCTCAAATAATCGTACCTACATCTTGCCTAAATTTGTAGTGTTTGTTGGATTAACCTGAGATCAACCAGTAATATTCTGGTTCTCACAAACACAAAATGTCAAAACTACTGGTCAGTGTTGTCTACAGCTGGTTAAGTTCACACCATTTCCCATTCTTTTGTGTATATTTTTAAGTAAATGCCACAGGTGCACGTGCGTGTTTACCAAAGGTATGACATCAAGGAGGAATATGATCAAATTGGACATCTCAGTGACAGAGGGTGCAGGGTGACCACGGTCCTGCAGGGGAGGCATCGGTGGGTCATCTTCATTACTTTAAAGTAAGAGAGAGAAAGTGATATTTTCATGACTTTTATTTGGTATTTGACGACATGCAGAAAGGTCAACACACAGCATGTGCATAAATAAGCTTTACACCACAGAAGGTATGATGTATGCATTTTATAGTCATTAGCATTTCATGTTGTTCTGAATGCTGAAAGCAATGCTACTACTATAGAAGCATATTACATACATATATATACACACATATATACACACACATATATACACATATACATATATACACACACATATACGAGGTCTCTTAGATAATAAACCGACCCTTTTATATTTTTTTTAACTATATGGATTTGAATGACATGCGATTACACCAATCATGCTTGAACCCTCGTGCGCATGCGTGAGTTTTTTCACGCGTGTCGGTGACGTCATTTCCCTGTGGGCAGGCCTTGAGTGAGATGTGGTCCCGCCCTCTCGGCTGAATTCCTTTGTTTCACACGCTGCTCGAGACGGCGCGCGTTGCTTTATCAAAATTTTTTCTGGACCTGTGAGGAATATCCGAGTGGACACTATTCGAGAAATTAAGCTGGTTTTCTGTGAAAAGTTTAACGGCTGATGAGAGATTATGGGGTGTTTCTGTCGGTGTAAGGACTTCCCACGGAGCGGGACGTCCTGCAGCGCTTCCAGGCGCTGTCGTCGGCCTGTTTCGAGCTGATAACATCCTAATTTAAGGCTTAATTCACCCAGGACATCGTGAGAGAACAGAGAAGATTCAGAAGAGGCCGGCATGAGGAATTTATGCGGACATTCCACTGTTTAAGGACTTTTTTTTAATGAAAGACGTACGTGCAAATTCGCCGAGTCGTTTCCGTGACGACTCGGCAAATCTGTGTGTGCCGCGACAGGAAAAACACCTCCGTGTTGAAAACCATTTGTAGAATTCAGGCGGCTTTTAATGGCTTTCAACAAGTGAGTAACTGAGAAATTGTTTAACAGCTTGGGCATGTTCCAACTTGCCCGTTAAGATTTCCAACGGAGGTGTTTTTCCTGCCGCGACCCCCCGCGGTCGGGTCCGGCCCGACATGCGACTCTGCCCGCACGTTCTTTCATTACAAAATGACCGTTAACAATGGAATGTCCGAATAAACTCCTCATGCCGACTTCTTCTGAAAGTTCTCTGTTCTCTGACGACTTACTGCGTCAACAGAGCCTGAAATGTGGAAGTTTTCAACTTGAAACGGCGAGACGCTGCCGCATCGAAGCGCAGATCGCCGTCAGGCGCCGTGGACCGTCCTTAAAGCGACACTACCAGACCAAAATCTCTCATCAGCCGTTAAAATTTTTACCGAAAACCAGCTGAATTTATTGAATGGTGTCCACTCAGTTGTGCCTTACAGTTTTGAAAAATTTTTTATCAAACAAAGCAACAGTCTCTGAGCCATTCCTAAACAATGAAAAAAAATCGACGAGCGGGTGGACGACTCCTCACTCAAAGACTGCCCACAGGCGAATGACGTAACCGACAGGCGTGAAAAAACTCTCGCATGCCCACGAGGGTTCAAGCATGTCTGATGTAATCACACGTGATTCAAATCCATATGGCTTTTGAAAAAATAATAAGGTCGGATACTTTTCTAATAGACCTCGTATACACACATACATACACATACATACACACACACATACACACACACACACACACACACACACACACACACACACACACACACACACACACACACATACACACACACACACACACACATACACACACACATACATACACATACACACACACACACACACACACACACATACATACACATACACACACACACACA